>NC_092426.1:6159225-6459410 GCF_036169615.1 Heliangelus exortis | reverse complement strand
CAGCTCAGAGTTTTCTTTATGCTTTATCTTGTGGCAAATGCTTTATGGGCATTTCTGTTAACACAGAAGGTGTTAATATCCATAATGATGTTTCCTTTTAAAAAGACAGCAGCATTTATTTGAGCTCTTTATCTTTAATGTGATTGTCAAGATTTTGCTATGTAGGAGAGGGAAGTTGTGCCATTCAAGCCACCTCAGAGTAGTAACTCCATTAGAGCACTTCACAATTCCTTAGCTATATCCTTGGCTTTTTTAATTAGCAGAAAAATTTAATAGAGATGTATTCATGAAAGGAAACCAGCTTTGGAGTATTATCTGAAGAATGAAAATAAATACTCACTTTTCTCCCTATCTAGTCTGCTCTCTTGGGACCCCACCTGGAGCCCCGTGTCCAGTTTTGGGTGTCCCAGTATAAGAACAATGGAGCTGTTGGAGGAGTTCAGAGGAGGGCCTTTGAGTTGGCCAGAGAGATGGACCACCTCTCTTATAAAGACAGGCGTAGAGAGCTGGGGTTGTTCAGTCTGGAGAAGAGAAGGCCCCAGGGAGGCCCCATAGTGGCCTTCCAATACCTGAAGGGTCTACAGGAAAGCTGGAAAGGGACTTTTTACAAAGGTGTGTAGTTACAGGGTAAGGGGGAATGGTTTCAATCTAAAAGAGGGGAGATTTAGATCAGATATAAGGAAGAAATTCTTCAGTGTGAGGGTGATGAGACACTGGCACAGATTGCTGAGACAAGTTGTGGATCCCTGGAAGTGTTCAAGCCCAGGTTGTTCAGGGCTTGGAGCAGCCTGGTGTGGTGGGAGGTGTCCCTGCTCATGCAGATGGGTTGGAACTGGATGATCCTTAAGGTCCCTCCCAATACAAACCATTCTGGGATTCTGACTGTGGGTAAACATGAAGACAGCAGGCATCCAAATGCTGGAAATCCCATAAACAGTGGCTCATAAGGCAGAATGGTTACGAGCACCCTTGTTCATCTGAGCCTCACCACCACAAATGCAGTTGGAGTCAGTAGTTATTCTTGAAAAGGAGCCACCAGAGGTTCATCATGGCAGGGTCTCTGTCCTCTCCTGTGTATTTGAAGAGATGCTGGACATAATAATTCCCAAGGACCTGGTCAACTATGCTTGGTCTGAGGGATTTGAATCCCACATCTTTTACCTTCTAGAGATCCCAGGCCACCTTTCTGTCTTACACTTCTTATTTCATCCTGCCCTGGGCTCCTGTCTGTTTCTCTTCCAGATGCTCTCTCCCAGATGAACTCATTCATCTTGTCTCCTGTGACCAAGCCTGGTATTTCCTCTTAACTCTTTCTCACATCCTCCTAACTTTAGCAACCTCCATTGCTTGCAGGTGCTTCTCGTCCCTCCCATAGTCAAGTCTGTTGGTCTTTGGAAAAAGCAGCATTGAAAGTAACTTGGGAATATGTAGATTAAAAAGAAAAGCAGCTGATAAATCAGAAATTCCAGGGCTAGTCCTCACTGCAACAGAATGTTGCAGCTACCTGAATTTGGTCAACCTTTGTTTTCTGCTTTTACTTCTTTTATCTGTTCTGTGATGTCCAAAGACCCTAATGATGATCCAGTTTTCACTCTGCAAGGCAGTCATCCAAGTGAAGTTCTCTGCTTGGATTCATGGGGGTGAAGCTGTGTGTACAGAGCAGTTCCATCTGCAGTACCCATCCTGTGTTCCTTTTTCAACCATTTCAGTGACTAACAGCATTTAATGCAATTACATAATTGCATTATGAGAAAAAGTAAAATTTAAGTGGAATGCTTCTTCCAAAATTGGTATTTTAGAAGATGTCTTACTTCTTGAAAAATCAAATTATCAAGATTGTATTTTTTGTGCAAATGCTGGCTACTACTGAGCATATTTTCTCCACTCTGAAAAAAACTTTGAGTACATATTAATATGTAATTGGGAAGCAAATGAAAATACTGTATGTATCCTTTTTATACTCCCTATAAAGAAGGGAGAAATTGATGTGAAGGCTTTTTGTTTAGAAAACGTATACTTTCTAGCATAAGTAATAGAGTTTGTGGTTTTCACTGTATGTTTACTGCTATTTGTGGAAAAAGCAGCAGATATAGTGTTTTTCTTGAGAAGAGATTCTGAAAACAGCAGCTGAAAATAACCATGGTCAGGTCATTTGGGATATGGACAGAGAGGAATGGGTTACATTTACTATCCTTGTGCAGCTGATTTCTAAAAGTCCTCAGTTACCCATTTTTCTTTTATTTTTGCAGTCAAGAAGTGCACGAGTAAAGCTAAGCAATGCTTGAATTCTTCTGTTTTTCCCTCTTTACTTCTGTCAATGCTAAAATCAATGTACATCTCCTAGATATGTCTCTGAAGCTGCTTGAGGCAAGGGAGCCCATCTTCAGGTTTTGCTATCAGAACAGCATTAATTCAGCACCTCTGATAATGCAGATAATGGTGAACAGCCTGGATTTAGGCAGGTTTTGGTTTCTAAAAATAGAAGGCAGGTTTTCTGTATTGATTTCAAACAGATCATGAAATGTTCATATAATGGAGGTAAAAGTATTCGAAAAACTTTTTTACCAACAGCTCAAAAATTTCTTATTATTATGTATTGCCAATGAAATCTCAGTCCTGATTCCTCATCTTTTATCCCCCTTTCCTTTCTTTTCTTTCTTAGCAAGGAACTGCTAAGTTCTGTCAGCTTGTAGGGAAGGACTGTTGCAATTGTTGGAACTTTATTTTTTCAGGTTTATATAATTTAAGTCTCAGAACATCTATTGTCATTTGTCTCTAAATAGAAGGCATTACACTTAATATAGTTCTTCATATCTTTTTGTCATTTAAATATACTACTCATAAATTTAGAGCCTGTTAAAAATTATTTTTAGTTAGGAAAACGAAGTGCTGGGTAATGTTCTTTTTCTCCCCTCCCATGTATCTCTCTACGAAAATAAAAACCACTCAAGTAACTTTTTAAAAGGCTCTTTTATTGCAAACTATTTGAAGTGAATGGGATCAGACAAATTAAAATTCTTACAGGACTGGCTTTGCTGTTACTTAGCTTGTGACTGTGCTGTAGGCTTGCAGGGCAGTTAATCATAAAAGCATCATTACCTTACTAAATAATGACAAGTACAGTTGGGATGTGCAGTTCTGTACAGCTATACAGAAAAATAGCTGTAGTGTTTTCATGGTAAATATTTTGTGCTCTTTCAGAATAGATTCTTATTTCTTCAATAGTAATTAGTGAAGTAGTAAATATTGTCTGAGAGCTTAAGTCGGTCCAGCAGTTCAGCTCTCTGGGATGCATTATTGCCTTGGGTGCCAAGATCGACAAAGAGAGAGACAACAGATTAGCAAAGGCACACAGTGCATTCAGCAGACTTCATAAAAGAGTTTGCAGCAATAAACACCTGAAGAAAAGTACCAAGATGAGTGTCTACAGAGCCATTGTACTGTCTACTCTTTTATATGGGTCTGAATCATGGGTCATCTACTGCCACCACCTGTGACTCCTCGAATGCTTCCATCAGTGCTGCCTCTGTACAATCCTAAACATCCCCTGGACTGACTGCATGACCAACGTCCCTGTCCTTGAGCAGGCAGGGACAGTATAGAGGCCATGTTACTGGGGACACAGCTGTGCTGGGCAGTGCACATCTCCAGGATGGAGGATCACCACCTCCCTAAGATTGCGCTCTGTGGCGAACTTGCCACCGGCTGCTGCGACAGAGGAGCCCCAAAGAGGAGATGCAAGGACTCCCTGAAACAATCCCTCAGCTTTGGCCATACTGACTGCTATCAGTGCTCCACACTGGCCTCCAGTCAGGAGACATGGAGACAACATCCATAACCCTGCTGCCTCCGTTGAGAATACACGGAGAATCAGTCTCAAGGAGAAAAGACAGCACAGGAAGAGCCGTGCCTCGGCTGTCCCCTCACAGGACACTTTCTGCTGGGCCTTTAGCAACCCCATTGCCTGTCCCACATTGGCCTTTTCAGCCATCAGTGCTCTTGCAGCAAGCGTGGCGAGAGCCCTTCTGAAATCTTCATTCACAAAGCCAAGCCAGGACTGACTGAATTATTGTCTGGCACATCCTGAACTTCCCTCGCCAGTTCCCACACCTATCCTGAAAAAAACTTCCTGTTCAAAGCAGTGACTTGACCAACTGCTGCTTACAAAGACCTGGTGAGCAGGTTGCAGGGCCACTAGTTCACCTGTAATTGGTATTAAGTCATGTTTCAGATCCATAGAGAGAGGACAAAAAACACTGCTTCTCTGTGGATGGGGTGTACTGTGCTTGTCATTATTTTAATAAAAGGGAATTTGAATGATTCAGTGTCTATTTGAAAAAAAATAGGTGAAAGTAGTGAGAAATAGACTTGCTTCTGATATGTATTTATGATAGGTATTTGTTGTTGTTGATATTGAGAAATGCTATTTTTTTATTTTTCTCTGAAGAAAAATGTAAGATTTTTGAAGATTGGTAATGGAAAATATATTCAGTTGCCTTTCCTAGATGTCATCTCAGCTTCTGTGAGGATCATAAGATAAAAAATAATAGGTCTCTTCCTACAGTAATTTAGAAAAATCAAGACATTAGGAGACCAGTTACTTTAATACTGCACCTAATAATTTAATTCTAGATCGTGCCTCAGTGGTAGCTTGTCTGAACATTCTCATGTGTTTGACTACCAGGATATTTAATGTGGCCCTTATAAGTCTGAATGCAAATACTATTGGACTGTTGCAGAAATCCGTTCCTTGCAAGTAATTTGGGAGATTTTTAAAGCTGGTTAAAATTTTTGAGACTATTATTTCAATAGAAGATGCTGCTTTGTCAGAGAGGAAGCATTTGACTGATTTTGCCAAAATATTTGTTTTAAAAACTTGTTAGCACTCTCTCCTCTGATTCACTAAATTTATTCTTTATTCTAAATTTATTTTTTATTCTTTAGTGTTACCAAGTGTAATATAAAATAGTACAAAACAATTTCATTTTAATTCCTATTATCCAATCACCTCCTTTTAGTTGGGGAGGGGCATAAGGGAACAAATGTCATGAGTGCTGCACACTGACTCTTCTAAGTGGCATTCATTTCTTTGGTCTGGTTTAATTATGGAACAATTAATGGCTTTACATCTGCAGGAGGCATGGGGAGATCTGTGGCACTCAGAATGCCTTTCCCAAATGAAAATAAATACATTAAACAAATAAATCAGTCCTTGAATCTGGAATGAAACTGCCCAAAATAATAATAATAAAAAAGAAATTTAATAATAGCCTTTTGCCTCTGAGGTGTGAAATGGGGATAACATCAAGGACTTCAGTAAAAAATTTATTATATCTGACTTGTAAGTTAAGGTTTCATTAGCTTCTGCCAAAATTTTTATGCTGGTCTTGTTGATGAATCATCGTCTGCAACAGTAGAAGTGGATTTTACTCAGCAAATGTGCTAATCACGTAAAAATGAAAACAAATGATTGAGGTTTTTACCATAAAAAGCTTGTCTTTTCCCAGTCTGTATCAATTCTTCAATATCAAGTCCATAGTTTTGAAGAGCAGAAGCAGAGCTTTAGTGGTCTGTGTAAATAAAAATATCTGATCTAGCTAATACTCTCTTTTGCTAGCAGCTTTCATAAGAATAAGTGCACTGTGAGGATTGTGCATGCTGTGTGTTTCAGACTACCTTAGGTAGAAACTGTAGTCCTCTAAATTGTACCTATGCCATCCAATGTACTGCAATGTAAGTAGGGGGATCCCTGTCTCAAACCAGTCCAAAAATGAACTGCAGAGACTGAGCTGTCGAAGTTGCTTGGTCTGTACTTTGCTTTGACTTAATTTAATGTTTTCAAACAACTGTCCTTATTGGAAGAGTCTGGGTCATGAGGTGCAGGAGGTTTTTGAGGAGATGAGGATTGAGATAGCAAGGCAGGAGGAATTGGGCTTTCTAATGGAGAGGGGACTTCTAGCAAGGACTGCTCTCCTGGGAGGGATCTCAGCTTCCTTTGGAGTTCCTTACTGTGTTACTCTCTTTGCAGGAGGTTTCCTCAATGCACTCCTTTTTCTGCAACTTTAAAGCTCTTAGAGAGCCACAAGGGCCCTTAAAGCATCTCCAGCCATTAACATCTGCTCTGAAATTCATCATCTCAAATCATATTGCTGTAATTAGAAGGTTGCCTGACACTTAAGGGTTGAGCTCCAATTTTTAGACACCACTTTATTGTAAACTGCATCTTCTTTCCTCCATGTTTTTGAGACCACCTAAGTCATACCTGTATGAGCTGCCTTATGCTAATGAGATTATGGCTGTGCCACCTCACTGCTTGTTGCTTTCCCCTGGGTGCCTTTGGTTTGTCACATCAGGCATGGTCTATTCATCTTCACTTCTAAGACCCTTCATTTTGCCAGTCTGTTGGAACCCTTCTACTGTCAGGGTGGTCCTACCTCCAAGAAGCCTGTAGTACCTTTAGCAGCCACTCATTACATCTCCAGGTAAGTACCACCTGTTGTGGAGGAGGAGGTTTACACATGGTCACAAAGATACTAGAAAGATGCCTCAAAACTTCCCTTCTTTGTGGGTGCCTTCAAAATATATCATTAGGGAGGAAGTTGTCTGTAAGATTAATAATTTCTCTTCTGCTGATCACTTGTGCTTTGCTGTCCAGAAACATGAGGAGGAATCATAGAATCATAGAATCAGCTGGGTTGGAAGGGACCTCTGAGATCATCAAGTCCAACCCTTGATCCACTACCGCTGCAGTTCCCAGCCCATGGCACTGAGTGCCACATCCAGGCTCTTTTTAAATATCTCCAGGGATGGAGAATCCACCCCTTCCCTGGGCAGCCCATTCCAGTGTTTGATCACCCTCTCTGTAAAGAGATTCTTTCTAATATCCAACCTAAACTTCCCCTGGCACAACTTGAGACCTCTTGTGCCCTCTTGTCTTGCTGAGAGTTGCCTGGGAAAAGAGCCCAACCCCCCCCAGCTCCAACCTCCTTTCAGGGAGTTGTAGAGAGTGATGAGGTCTCCCCTGAGCCTCCTCTTCTCCAGCCTGAACACCCCCAGCTCCCTCAGCCTCTCTTCATAGGATCTGTGCTCGAGTCCCTTCACCAGCCCAGTTGCCTCCTTTGGACCTGCTCCAGCACCTCAATCTCCTTCCTGAACTGAGGGGCCCAGAACTGGACACAGGACTCGAGGTGTGGCCTCCCCGGTGCCGAGTACAGGGGCAGAATCCCTTCCCTGGACCTGCTGGCCACGCTGTTCCTGAGCCAGGCCAGGATGCCATTGGCCTTCTTGGCTACCTGGGCACACTGCTGGCTCATGTTCAGCTTCCTGTCAGTCCAGACTCCCAGGTGCCTTTCTGTCTGGAAGCTCTCAGCCACTCTGTGCCCAGCCTCTGCCTTGCAGTGGCCCAACACTTGTGTTCTGGCACAGGTGTAGCCACAGATCTGGCATGGGTTGGGGCCAGCATTTGGGTGTTGGTAGCTGTTATGCCATGGGAACAGCTCATCATGCTCACCTGTGAATGCCTGGTGTGGTGGTGGCACTGGATGGTGATGGCAGATGCAGGAAGATGCATTCTCTGTCTCCGAATTTGAGGAGAAACACAGAGGTGGGAGGAGTGTGTGAGTTGCCCACATTTTAGCAGCTGGGCTGAAACCCCTGGATACACTGTGAGTGATGCCATGTGCCCTGTGTCTTAGACCAAAACCAAGTTGTGGAGATCCATGCAGTGGGGGGGCAGAGAAACCAGTCAGATCTTTGCCCCTAAGCAGCCCGAGTCATTGGCATCCCCAGGAACTCTGGTAGGAGCCAGAGGGCAGAAGCTGTGGAAGGTGTTAATTATGGTTATTTCAGTAGAACAAGCCTCCTGTGGTGAGAATTAGTGATTTGGCAGGTGGACAAATGGTGCTTGGTGAGGGTGTGAAGGGCTCCAGCAGAGCACTAAAGCTCTGCTATCTTGGCTGGTGTTAGCAGAATGAGAAAACAATGAAAAACCCCCACGTTTTAGCACTAGTATTCTGAGGAAAGCTGTCTGCAAGGCTTAGATCATTAATTATTATTTATGGATGTGTGTGAAGCTGGGGAGTTTGTGGCAGCAAGATACTCTGTATAAATTTGTCAGAAAGATCCAGGAGAAGTATGGATTAAGTTCTTACAGTGTCATGGCAACCAGCTCTACCCAGAGGAGGCATCCTAACAGTTAAGTTAAATAATTAGGAATAATATTGAGAAAAATGAAGAAAAACAGTTTAGGATGGTGTCAGGTAGGAGGCAGCTAAGTTTCTAAACATAAAAATAATGCTGTATCACTTCTGGAAGACTTCAGCAGAGGCTGAAAGGAGCCATGAAGGGGAAGAAGAAACTGAGGTAATTATGAGATAGTGAAAAAAGCTTGTGTTGAGAACTTATTCAGATAATATGAAAAGTATTTAGACAAACCCTTAGTTTTGTTGAAAATAGATTTTTATTGAAAATAACATATTTTGATGAAAAGAATTAATGTATAGGAGATTTTTTTTTGTTACCTCCCAACTAATATGTCCCTGTTTTTTGAATTCTCTCTTACTTTTCTGTTACTATGCTTTTCAGAACTGGAGAAAAACTCCTTCCCTTTGTTTTCTGCTGGAAAGGTTTTTAAAAATGAGAGGAAATGTTATAATGTTAAATGTTTTTTAAAAAAACTTTTCATGGTGGTGATGGAAAAAGTAGACCATAGTAAAGAAATAGGACATTGGGTTTGTACTTGAACTTTGGAGGATCTTCTGTAACTGCAAATTCAGATTAAGAAAACCCACAGTTGTTATTTTATCTTATTTTTGTTTAAACCTTACTCTGATTCAGTAGAAAACAAAACAAAACAAAAATCAAACAATACAAAATAGAAACAAAAAAACGCACACACCCCCCAACAGCTAAATAATAAAATGGGGAATAATATTTTTTTTAAATAATAAGTGTCTTAATTTTATAAAATATTTCATTCTGATTTTTCTAGTGAAAAATAAAACATTGACAATTGAAGCAAATGACAGGTATTGATCAAATTTAAATATTTTCTCTTTCTAAAATGTATTTATAAATGTCAAATATGAGGTGATGTAATTATTATTTGTAATTAGTATTTTTTTAGTTTTATAATTAATAACTCTGAACAGACATGAAGAAAATTAGTACAGCTTCCCAAAGGCCTTTTGCCCTGCCTTTGGGAAATTTCCCATCTAGATTCTCAAAGGAAAAAATAAGCATACCTGTTAATTACCAACATTAAGACTCACTAACATCAGCAGCTACTTTCCATTGACCTCAGTGAATTATGGATCACATCCTCTGGGAGAAATGAATTCAGATTAATATCATTAGGAACCAAAGCAGGTTAGCTTGCAAATTTTGTTCAAAGTGTTTTTATTTAGGTTAGGTAAATGTGTTTTAATGTTATGCTTACTAATATGTACTTGCAGGAATAAACACTTGCATAAAATGAGAAATATGTGAAAGATTGCCCCTCCCAAGCCATCAGCAGAGGAGATGAAGAGGCTCTGCTCCACAGATAATAAATCTGAATACCTAAAAAGATTAAAGGAAATATTTGCAATTTGATCAAACAAACTGTGGGGAATAAAATTAACTCTATGGGGATTGAGTTTGCAAAAACTGAATAGAAAATGTAAAGAAAACAGCTTTGCAAAGTCAACTACAATTAATAGTTCAGTATAAAATTAATGTACTGTACTGCAGAGGCTTGGGAACAAGCAGGCTGGAAGGCCTGAAAAGATGTGCTAATAAATGGGTTGCTGAATTTCATTTTAATTGGGTAGGGAGATCTCATGCTTAAAACAGTTTCTTACAGAAGGAGTCAGTGGCAGGAACATCTGGATGTGGATGATACCTGCAGGTATAGTAGCACTGCCTGGTTGAAGGTATTAGTGCAGATGAACCAAAAAAAAAAGAAAATTCTGTAAAACTCCCCATTCCATATACTGTTCTATGTATAATTTCAGATGTCATTGTCCCTAACAAAGGAAACCAGTGGCAAACATGTCTAGCTATTTGTGCCTTGTAACAGCTGAGAAGCAACTGAGAATACTTCATGCAATGGTAAAATAAGAGGGGGGAAAGACCTTGCTGTAGTTCCCTCAGCTATCAGCATATGCACAAAAACATGGAAGACTTCAAGGCCTCTTAAATTAACCTCTTGCATTTGGATGCTACTTGGTTGATCTCCCTGCTACTTGGATGAAGCTGATAGCTGTTAATATTGGTGCATGCAGTGAGGTTACACTGAGACTGCCAGGCTGCAGGGCTAACCAAGTATTTTAGAAAAAATAAGACTTAGTCTTGCTGCTAAAGAGTTAACAGTTAGGGGATGTCTCTTGAACATTATAAATGTTGGGTCACATGTTGACATTTTTATTCTGTCAAATCCCTCATTTATTTTCACTGGACTTTTAGTGTTGGCTTAGTCACTCCTGAATAAAATCCAAAAAAAGAACAGCTTTGCCTGCATTTGCCTTGCTCAGGGAAACAGTCAATCCTGCTTGTAGTACAAAAGTGATAAAATCTTCCCAATAATTGGGACCTAAGCTACGATGCTAGTACAAGCCTAAAAAATTTAAGAAACAACTCGGTTTTGGACGGATATTTTTGTTCTTTAACTTATATCTAAGTGTAGCTTTTCTCCCTTGTACTGCAGGTGTTTTTTTCTGCTTGATATTGAAATTAAGGTTTCTGTTTTGCCTCATCAGTCCCACCACAGAAGTGATTATAAAAAGGTTGCATGAAATTCACAGTCAGCACATGCAAATTAATACATGTAGGCACAAAATAGCTTGCTATACCTATACAATAATGGTTTCTAAATTAGCAGTTACCACTCAGGAAAGATATCTGCCTGTTATTGCAGATAGTTCCTTGAAAATATCAGTGCAATGTTCAGTACCAGTTGAAAAAAGGCAAATAGGATTGCTGGGCAAGTAATTGAAATTAATGTCATTGCACCACACTGGGCTGTTCCACAACAAGATTTTGTAAGATTAAGAAGGGTGTCTAAAAGCTGATGAAAATGAAACATGGGATGACTTTCTCAGAAGGAGAGGTCAAATGGATGAGGGCTCCTTATGACTGAGAAAACCCAGTGTAGGAAAGCTTATGAAAATGATGGGTTGGTGAGGAAGATCAATTGCTCACTTTTTCACAGTGGGAGCTGGGGAGACCAGAACAAAAGCTGGGGCAGCTGGGCTTGCAGAATACCACTACAAAATACTTTGCCACATGATGTTTTGGTGAGAAAAATGTAGAAGTGGATTTGTGGAAAGGAATTTGATGTTCTTGGTGGAGATGTCTGATCGGTGCCTAAATACCCTGGTCTGGATGCAGCACTTTAGAAAGCTCCTGGACTGTGGGTTTATGGGAATCTGGAAGTAGTAGGCTAGGGCAGGAGATGCCCTGTGCATCCTCTTTCTTGCATCCTTGTCATAAGAATCTGGGAAGGGCTGCAGTCATAGAAAGAATTTGGGCCTAGATGTGGACTTGGTGTGATGCTGTGTGTCAGTTCTGTTGCTGTACACATCCCACTGGGCCATATGCATCACAAGCATCTTCCAGATGGTGTCTGGATCTTTACATCAAGAACACCATTGTCCCAAAGAGAGCACCTTTATTACAGCATCAAGAGAAGAATAAATGGGTTGTGGTGAAACACAGCATTTAAAAATTGTATGAAATGACCACCAAAAAGTCAAAGGGAAGTGATAAAATGCACTCAATTATTCTACTCATATAGTCTCCAGACATCAATGTAATTTCATTGACTTCAGTGAAATTAGTGTTAATGTAGGAATGGAAATGCAGAAAATCTAATTCCAGCTTCTTTTTCCTGGAATAGTGAGCAAGAAAACAGAGAGGTAATCAGATAGAAACAAATGCTGATCAGAAGGAGTTGGAAAGAGAGGAGAACTCCAGGAGCTGCTGCCAGGAAATAAAGGCACTTTTCCAGTCCCACATAGTCATGGAGAGTTCAGCAGGAGTGGCTGAAATGACATGCCAGGCTTTTTTTGTTTGTTTTAGTTTGCCAGTAAGTGCAGTCTTTTGTTGTTCTGTTGGGTATCCTCAAACCCCTTCTACCAGGACAGCCTCAGTGGATAATACTATTTCCAGCAATGTTGATATGGTTGATATTTTGGGAAAGTGAATGATGGAGATCTTTGGGACTGGTGGAAAGATGTGTAGTTATTGTGCTTGATACAGCATTTAGACAACTCTGGTTTTATCTGAAAACAGATCTGCAACCTTTGGAGTACTGATGCTACAGACCTGTGACTGAAATGAGGTTCCAACAATCTGTCAGGGCTAGTGGGGTTGGGTGGAATCTGCCTACCTAGAGGGTTAATGGGTAAGTCTCAATGCTGAAAGGTAGAGGCCAACTTTTTTCCTCCCCCTTCCTCCCAAAAGGATGCAGTAGAGAGTAGCACACAATTTCACAGAGTGGAGAAGTGGGAAACATGCTTAATTTGGCAGTTTGGTTTCACTGGGCTATCAACTGTTTTACAAGACAGGCACTGAGGAAGCTCTGGAGAAGCTGTCAGGCTCAGTGACAGCTCAGCATCTGCCACAGCTAAATCAATATTGTGATGAAGGACAGGTTCTCAAAGTGGATAATCAAAGCAGAGTAAAGTTAATTCACCTTGAAAGCCTTAAAAATACTAGTGTGAAATTTTTCAGACAAAACCAGCATTATTCCAGCAAAATGGGAATTCCATCCCTGAGCAGCAGTCTGCCTAAAAGATGCCTTTAGTGGGACTGGGGAGCAGGCTTCTTGTCAGTCACAGGCATGAGTGCCTTGAGAAAATGGAAACCAGGCATAAAGGGGTTCACATTGGCCCAGCTTGCCATCACTGCTCTAGAAACTCATAGTTTATGTTTTGTGGAAAATTGTCCATTATAATATAAATTCAGGGGTTGTGTAAAGACAAGGAGCGTTCCGTTTTTTCATAAGACGTTTTTTTTAAGACATTTTTTTTGGGTCAAAATTTTCTTCCATTGTTCAGGTTTCAAAGGTTTAAAATAAAAAAAGACTGGAGAAAAAAGACATTTGGAAGAAATTCTTTATTGTGAGTGTGTAGAGACACTGGCACAGCTTGCCCAGGGAGACTGTGGCTGTCCCATCCATGGAAATGTTCAAGGCCAGGTTCATGGGGTTTTGAGCAACTTGGTCTAGTGGGAGGTGTCCCTGCTCATGGCAGTGGGGCAGGAACTAGGTGATCTCTAAGGACCCTTCCAACCCAAACCATTCTCTGATTCTATCATTTTAGCTTTTGAAAACCTGGAGATTAATTGTATAACTATTTTTTCTCGGTTTTAGTGCAGACACTTCATGGAATGCAATTTTAATTTGAACTTCAGGGAAGGCAAATTTAATTTGAGATAGACTGTCAGCAACACATACAAAACTTTAGATACAAAATTTTGCTCAGCTCTTCCCAAGAATGCTGAATTTACAGGACTGAGAATTAGAGGGAAGGTGTTGCTGTAAATGGCTTAGATGAAACATTGCCATTCAGTTTAATGAAGCCAGTTATTTTGTCATTTAGCAAAGCAGAATGATTCTGAAAATAATAGGATGCAAACATCATCTACAAATATAAGTGTTTTAGTGTTAACAGGCAAGTGCTTTACTTTGTTCCTAAAAATACCCTATAATTTAATACAGAAATCTATCAGTACACAGGGCCAATGAATTAAAAATCAGAATCAAGGAGGTACTGAGTAAAGCAGCTCTGCCTGCACTTTATCTCACTAAATATTTTCAGACAGCTGTGGTGTAAGTAATGCACTGCTACACTAACTGGGGTGTTTAGCACATCTCTCCTTGGCTCTGTGAGACCCATGTTTTATAGCTGGAATAATTTGTCTGAGTGTCTCAAATCCATTCCTATTAATTGTACTCAGATAAAATTGAATGTTTAATTACGTGAATAAGCAAGGCCAGATTTGAAAGAAGTAGAAAGAGTGAGAAAATTAGAAGACAGAAAGGAAAACGAGTACTTCCAGAAAGCCTGAGCCCATTCATACCATATATTCACCTTTACTCTGAGGTGTATCTATTTGTGCATAGATGTATAAATAAGTACATTTGTGAGTATATAAAACACACCAACATGCAGATTTGTGCAGTACAAACTTTTATACCAGCATATGCAAAAAATAGAAAAATCAAAACCAAACCTGAGAGCAGAGAGGTAGAAAAATCTTCTAGAGCAGTCCAGTACTTTGAAGGTGTGTTTACAAATTTCCTATTATATTTTTAACAAGACAGGCAATTTAAGTGGTGTTCCTCAGTGTGCAAGTGATGTTCTGGCATCCTGCCTCCAGCAACGTTGCCATCCTGGGTTAATGTTAATGTGACAAGAACTTGGTGTCCCACAAAAAAATTCTTTTAAAAATACTAAAGAAAAAAAAAAAACCAACCCAACAACAGAAAAAAACCTTTCAGCCCAAATCCAGCACCAAGCTGTCAGGTTGTTTCACAGGGTAATACTGACAGCTGCCAACTTTGCACAAAGAAACTTTTTTCTAAAGATGATCCCTTTGGTTCCTGTGCTTCCATTGAATGATGCTGCAGAGCTTTTGTGTCCTGGGCTTGTTACTGGTGACAGTTTTGACACGGTGAGGCACACAGTGGAAGGCACATGGGATGGTTTAGATCCACAAGTGTCAGTGCTGGGCAGTAATAACATTAAAGACAGCACTCAGGGAGAGCAGCTTCTCTATTTCTTTGATGGAGAAAGGCAAGAGAAAGATTTATGTGATGAGTAGGTTATTAGTTGACAGTCAAAATTCATCTCTTTTTGAAATACTGAAGAGTTTTTCATGGAGATGAGGCAATGTTTAAGATAATACTCAAAATAGAGTGATTGATAAATAAGGGATGGAGCAAAGTGTTAGAGGCATAGGGTTGCTGGAATTCTTGGTTAACATAGTTCTAAATTTCAGTCATCTTTTGCCTCTCTGCTTTTCTTCTGTACCTGTTGTAGTTTCTTTAGGGAGGTGATTCCATAGTACTTAACATTTACCATTGCACAGGGCTTTATGCAGGGTGTAAAAAGCTAGATGTGCCATTTGGTAAGGAGGTGATGGATTTCTGGAGAATGATAAAGCAATACTATAAGACATGGTTTAGTTAATTTCACTAATTAATTGTTCTCTGTGTTTATGTCATACCCTCCTTCTAAGTGGAAACTTAGGTATTCCTCCCCCAGCTTGTCACCACCAAAGGCTGTGACCCATTACTCTCAGGCTCAATGTGTATGAAATATGTAGAAAAAGCTGTAACACTCAGCCTCCAGAGCTCTTAGGGGTGTCTGGTGTTAAAGCCCCTTCTCTACAAGATGTGGGCTTTTCAGGCAGAGTGAGGTTTTGCCACTGAGTGAACACAGGGTAATGCTGCCAGTTGTGGTGTAATTGCAGCCATTTATCAGGCTGTGCCTTCCCATATGATGCTTAACACCCCTGAATAATGTGCTGAGGGAGAAGCAGACCTTGGCAGACCCAAAACATGGAAAGCTTTCCAGATGAAGGAAAAAGCAGGAAATTCCATCCAAATGTAAAGAGGAGACTGCTGAACCTGTGCAAGGCTGTATTTCTGATGGCTTGCACCATTTCTCAGGTGAATTAACAAAGTAATCAAGTAACACAGGGTGGCTGTGTTTGGGGATGTTGAGCAGGGAGGTGTTTTGTGATTTCAAGCTGCTTAGCATCTGCGTCACCAGACCCAGGCAGCCCTTGGCCTTTCATCCTTGGGGTAAATATGTAATTTTGTGGTTTTGAGTAACCTTAGCAAACTTCAATACCTTTCAATAATTTCCTCAGGTCCAGAAGCTGAAGAAGTTGATAACCATGGGCAATGACAGCCTTAAAGACTGTCTTGATAAAGCATAATACTGAGGTTTTGCAGTACCAATTTGGCCTGTCTTAGGTTGCATTTGTGTGTGAATTGTCAGCTCATTACATTTGCACAGTGGAGAAGTGTTAGAGCTTTAGAGAAAATATTTTCTGTTAGCTAAGTGCTCTCTTGAAGAAAAAGTTCCTGGTTTCACCATTTAAAAATGAGTGACTGTACTAATGCAGTTAAAAGCCCTTAATTTTATAAGGATTTTTGCATAAAGTATGCAAAATGCCTCACTGCCCCCAAAGCAGCTTTTCCACTCTGCTCTGCAAAAAGTGTTGCCTGGAAAGGGACTAACAATGAGTAGAGTTCCTACGGTTTACTACTGATAATCCACTTAATTATGTGCTTACTTAGTTCTTATCAAACAAATACCCCATCATTGTGAACAGGGATCTTTCAGATTTATCTTTATCCTCTCCATTTCATTAGTTAGTTTCATTACTATAGTACCAAGAAGGTGTTGGGTCAAGAAACAAGGGGTAGGTATCAGCTGGGCATGATGTGGCTGGAGCATGGGATAAAGGAGTGCATGGAGGGCAACCATCTCCTGGAGTTGGCAGTATGGATGGACTCTGGATGCAGTGTGGGATACAGGCTGGGGGGATGATGGATTCCAGCTGGCCAAGGTGTGCATTTGCCTAGACACAATTTTGTCCAACTCCCTCCTGATTTCAGCAGTCACATGAGTCCAGAGTTAAAGTTCATTGCTGAATCCAGACCATTACCCATCATCTTCTACTTTACAAAGTGGGTGTAAAAATGCATTGATGTATTACTGGGTTATATGACTGGGTTATATGACTGGGTTATATAGGACAGTACAGTGATACTCCTGCAAGTGTAAGTGGAGAAAAGAGAGATTTGGATTTTTTTTTACTTTGTGTACTTTTGGAAGTAAAATGTGAAAGCTGGTATGCTCTGGTGTTGATACCTCCTCCTTGTAAATGGGGAGCAAATTGTATTTTGGACAGATTGAACACTGGCTGTAAAACTGGTGTCAATGTTGCTAGAACAGAGGAGTGTTTTTAGCAGCCCAATTTTTACTAGGGACAAGGATTCAAAATTAAAATGGACCTTTTGGAGCCCTTTAAGGCTCCTGTGCTGTTTTGGTGCTGTCACTGTCAGGAGCATCACCACAGGGTGGAGGTGGGAGGCTGTGGGGCAGGACTGGGAAGGCATGGGAAATGTGCCATAGGACAATGATAAGGGATTGGGCTTAAAAGGATTATTTTCTTCCAAGTAATACACTTTGTTGAGCAATGCTGATGGATTTGTAGGAAGCTGCTCATTGTGGCAGTGGCAGCTTGGTGAGGCTGTTGGGCTCAGGAGATGGACCCCGAGCTGTGCTGCCAAGAGTCTCGTTGGGGAGTGCTTTATATCAAATGATATCTTGTGTCTAGATCCTGAGCTTTGTATGAGAAAGCTCATAAATGATAGTTTTAATAATATCAATCTAATAATCTTACAGGAATGCAAAAAGTCACTGAAGAAGCTGCAGCTAGCCTCAGTATGCAGAAATTAATAAGTATATTCTTCCAGGATCAGGGCATCATCTTCTTCTTTACAGTTACAGTTGAGAGGTATATTCTATATTCTCAGATGAATAATACTCTAGCATAGAGCAGACCATTGGGAAAATTAGATCTCTCAATCAAGCCTTCAGTTCTTCAAGGCTGATGTTCCTATATGGGTGTATTTAGCATACAGTGAGGATAATAAGAGATCTGAAATGCTTTGGGGTAATTTAGGTAATTCTGAGTCTTTTTTCTTTTTAGATAATTCCTTGTTTTTAAACAGGCATAAAGTTTTATGTAACACCATTGCTAAGCCATTCAAAACTGTTTTACATATGTACAAGTATGATGCATGTTTTATATCTAAAAATACATTTAGATCCTTATATATCATTTAGGGGAGATTTTTCAACAATGAAGCATGAAAATAGAAACTAAAACAACAGTTGAACTACCTACCTCACCTTTAGGACTGAGAAAAAGTATTTCAGCATCATTCTATGAAGACAACATCTATGAAATCTAGTGAAGACTGTTCCAAATTTATACACAGAGGACAATTAATTGAATAAGTGGTACATGACTGTAGAAACATAACAGGAAGTGACTGGTAAAATACAGAGGGCATTACAGAGAAAAATACAGTTTGACCTAACTAGTTATTTCAAGTAACTGCATAAAGTGAACTCATCTTCAGCTTCTGTAGCATCATCCCATTTCTTGCAAATGGAGAGACAAATTAAAAGTATTGAAGTGTATGTGTACCTTCAGAGATTTCTTTAAAGATTGTTTATATCCTCCTACTGTCAAGAAAAGCACAGTATTTTATTTCCTTCAGAACCTTTTGCAAATGATCTTTACTGCCAGTTCCCCTTGCCAAAAATAATTAAAATACAACAAAAGTGAAATGCCTTCACCAGCACTCTTCTGTCTTTGGCTTTTTAAAAGTGAGGGGTAAGGCTCACACTTGGCACTTCAGCATTTCCTCATTATATGGGGATGCTCTGAGAAATCTTTTTTGGCTAATTACAGGCTCATTCATGGAGGGTCTTGAACCTCTAAAGGCTGAGAAAGCTAAGAGCAGCATCAGATGCTCAGCAGGGTGTCCATGTGCTGCACCTGTGTCCCTCTGCACAGGGGATCCAAGAGGCTCTGGAGGTTGTCAGCTCCCTGAGCTGAGATATCTCTGCTGAGTAAGAATCTGATCCAGCTCACATCTCTGTGCTGTCCCATCTCTGCTGTATTTCCAGCTGATGCAACTACCCAGCCTAAAGTTGGGTAGGCAAGAGCAAAGGCAGGAAAATTTATTTTTAAGGCAGACTGACCTCTTCTCAGAAATGAAAACATTTTTAAATTGCCCCCTTTTCTATCATATGGAGAACAGGGATGGGGAGCTGATTTACAGAGAGAGGTGGATTTTCCATGTCAAACTGTGAAAAATATGCTCTTTCCCAAAAAACAATGAATCAGTCCCAGCAGCTCCCAGTGTTGGCATAGGGTAGCAACCCCAGCAAGAGTCTTTGAGGCACAGCTTCAAAGCCATGAAGATCTAAGTAGGTTGCTTCCAAATGTTTGCCAAGAGACCCCCATACAGTGACCTATAAGAAAACTGTAATATTTAGATGGACTCAACCATGTGTATTTACCATTTCCAACAGGAGGCAAAGGAAGGCTTTGATTTCCAACAGAGGGATAATGCTGGTTTTGTCTGTGCAGACTCTCCAGAGTGGAGTCTTGTGAATTCTGGCTTAGTGTGGTACTGCTTGGTAATTTTGCAGGTTTGATCCAATAATTTATTCTAGTCTTAAATTCTTGGACAAACATACTTTTTTTAAGTACAGCTTTCCAGAACCCTATATGAAGAGCCAGAACTTAAATTTCTTTTCTGACTATATTTGCTACGAACCCTCTCTACCAAAGAGTCATTTTTCTTGCAGAGGATGTAAGGTGTGCCATGTGCTCCAGACAAGCTGTTATCATATTGCATTCTTAGCTGTTTCCAACATGGTAGGTGATAGAGTTGAATCTTTTTTTTCCCCACTTTTCAGGGCACTGAATCACATTTCTAGTCAGGCTGTGTCTTCTGTGTAGGTTTGTGTGGCCAGCTGGGTTGTATGCACTGACTTTGCACATAACATTCTAGCTGTAGTTACTGGCTTGCATAAATTTTACTCCTGCAGAAAACAGGGTTGTGGGGACAGGTGTGACTTCTCCTTGAGTTTATAGTCGCAGTTGTTTCTGACTGACATCAAAGGGCAAGACAAGAGAGATTCTGCATTCACACGTCTGATGAGTTGAGTTCATGATAAATCATAGAGTCATAGAATGTCAGGTTGGAAGGGACCTTCAGGATCATCCTTCTGATATTATTGTTCATATGAGATGTCTCTGCACCCTGTCAAGCTGAGATTTAAAACTTTCTACAATGGTGGAATCTACCACTTCCCCTGAGAGAGCATTCCAATGTCTGACCGTCCTCTGTGAAAATTTTTCCTCTTGTGTTCAAACAGAATCTGTATCTGTTCTTCAGAAGGATGAGGGATGTTGCATTTGGAAGAAAGACACTTCATCATGTTTGTCCTAACACCAAACCCAAAACAGTGGTGAAGGATGAAAAAAGAAAGGAAAAAGTAAAACTTTTTTATAATCCACATATTCTTATACTCTGTTGATGTAGAATCACAGAATCATCTAGGTTGGAAAAGACCTTTAAGATTGAGTCCAGCTGTAAACTTAGCCCTGACAAATCCACCACTAAACCATGTCCCTAGGCACCACATCTACACATCTTTTAAATACCTCCAGGGATGGTGACTCAACCACTTCTCTGGTCAGCCTGTTCCAATGCTTAATAAGATTTTTTGCTGAAGAAATGTATATCTAAAGAGGTAGAGAGGTAAAAAAAGAAAAACTTTTGGTAGCTAGCAAGTAGGGTACAGCTGTCATTAAAACAAGGGAAAAAAACCTACCCTTTCAAAGAGCTTTATTTCTGGACATCACATAGTATTAATCCACTGTGTTTTCAGAAGCTGAAAACTCCTGTTCATCTTTGCTACCTCTAGTGTGACCTTGTTTGTTTGTATTGAGACAAAAAATCCCGAGACTTCAGTGGAAGAATGAGCATCATATTTTTAACAAACTTCAAACTTCTTATTTTTACATCATGATAACGGATATGGTGAAAAAAGCAGTGGGAAATGGAAGCACAGTTTTTCTGTTAGACAGATTCTAGGAAAGCACCATGTTTCTTTAAAAATGCCACCTCTTGAATAGGGCTGATAAATAGCAGTAAATGAGTATGAAACAAAGTGAGTTTTCTCAAATGAGGTAGAAATGGGAAGGCATTATGCACTGAGAGATGGAAGGCATTTTTCCTTTCACAGTGGGTTATTTCTTGCCATTTGTAGGCTGTGGTTGTTTTTCAAAAAAGCAATATGGAAATGTGTAGCTGTATTCTGCTATAAAGTACCTCTGAGCAAAGATTATTACAAATGACAGGCACATTTCTGTGTATTTGATAATGTCAAGAGTGTAAGGAAAGTGCTGCACACCGGTGTTATGATACATCAGAATAATTCCCCTTTCTGCAAAATCTGTAATGTCTAATGGAGGAATGTCATTTTGGGCTTCCTTGCAAGGATAATTACATTGTGACTCAATAAGGCACCTTAAACTCACTTGACTTTAAGAGCATCTTTCAGTCCACCACTATCCAAGACAGCACTAGCAAAGCTGTGCCTTTAAGTTTTGTTTAAATACTTTGCTGAATTTATGCTTGCAAAATTAACTGTTCTCCATCCAATACTGTCCACTGCATTGCACTTGTAATAGTATCCTGACACTGATGCCTTTTCAGTGGGAAAGGCTTACTTAAAACTTATAGTTTTCTAAAATATGGCACGTCATTCTTTGGTGATGCACAAATCAGATGCCTTGACAGGAATGATGGCATGGTTGGGAAAAGAAGAATTAAAACAGAAGAGAAGGTAACTCTGGGAGTAGGTTTAGGGTAGAGCTTCCTACTGTACCCTGTCTTCCTCCTGCCCTACAGATATATCCACAGCAATGAGATAATCTTAGGTTCATTAAGCCATGTTTTTATCATTAGTGGCTGGCATCTAGAGTTGTCATGACATACCCAAATAATCTGCTGGGGCTAGACATAAAATTAGTTTGTGAAATGCCACTCTGAATCTTTTTTTTTTTTTTTTTTTTTGTGCACACCTTGGGCTTTGACAAGGGGCCCAGTTTGTACAGATGTCTCCTTACCAGGCTTCACAGGTTTCTTTCTTCTCAGCTTTATTTCATCTTTGAGATTGAGGCCATTCTCTACTCACAACACATGCCAGCTGAGCTGGTCTTACAGGAGATCCACGTGATTCTTTGGATAGTACTTTCAAGGTTTACTGGCAGGCTGAAGGTAGATTTGAAAATTAATTTGGATTAGTGAAGGATATAGAGTTAAAATACAATGGCTGTTTTTAAATAATTCCATGTGTGGACACTATCTGTATGACTGATTTTGTAAATTACTGCAGACAGAGGGGTTGTATGACCTGTATGGGTAAATTCTACAAATAACTCTGGACATATATGTCTGTGTGTGTGCATAAATAGAAGTTTTGGGGTTTTTACATATGCATTTGAAGTAATCTGTAACCTTAAATAAAATTCTTCCAAGTTATGCTTGAATTGCAAGTAGTATTTTCTGAAGCATACTTATTTATTTATAATTACCTTTATGTTTTTTTCAGCTCTTCTTTATGCAACTATTTTTGGAAATGTCACCACCATTTTCCAGCAGATGTATGCCAACACCAACCGATACCACGAGATGCTGAACAACGTGAGGGATTTCCTAAAGTTATATCAAGTCCCAAAAGGCCTTAGTGAAAGAGTCATGGATTATATTGTCTCAACCTGGTCCATGTCTAAAGGAATTGACACAGAGAAGGTATGAGTGCATGAGATAACACTTTAGATAGCAAGAGTTTGTGTCCATTGTGTGCTTTCTTAGAGACAAGAATGTATAACAGCATATAACTTACTAAGAAATTCTTAACTGCATGATACTCAATTATTCTGTTAGTGTTTGTATCAAAAACTGGATGTTTTGTTTTTAAAACTTTTGCTTCTTTGGAATTATGTCTGTATTTCTCATTATAGGCAATGTTTTCTGTTTTCCAGTCTTAGTTTTCCTAAAGACTAAAGAATATTAAGGTACTTAACTATTGAAATCAAAGGGAAATTGGTCTTCAAATTAGTCTGAGAACACAGTTTGGTGTCTAACCTACATCAGTATTATTCTAAAAAGTATTGGCATCTGTGAGTTGCAATGAAATGAGTTTGACTGGCTTGGAGCTTTTGCTGATGCCCAGGACATCGACATATTCATTAGCATAATTAGCATTAGCATTTCATGGCAGTAGAGATTGATCTACTTGAGCTCTCATCTAGACCTAAAGGTCTTTGGTAGGGAGAAAATGTGGCACTGCTGGTAGAAATCCTATAGGACTTGTGTCCTCAGAAAGGACAGGTCATTTAGTTTTCTTCAAAATCTGGTTAAATGAGGTGGTCTTCTTCAGAGAGTGATTATGTGCCAAGACAGACCAAGTGATGTGTCCTCAGGGCCTTTCTTTCTTCATCTATGAAGTGAGTCTGTCTAGCCCTGTCTAGCCTTGGATATTTTAGAGAGCTGAAGTCAGATAGAAGGGTTCCCAGCTACAATATGTTGAACACAGGCAAGATAGAACAGTTTTAGGTCTAAATTTTTGGTCCATGGAGGTCAGAGATGCTTCTGTGAACTTCAGCTGAAACTGAGCATGGAAGCTTCCATGAATATTGCCTTCCTGAGAATATAAAAGCAAGGGTTTGAGGGAGGGAAAGGAAGTGTCATGGAAGATTAGTATCCTAAAACATTTGGTTCTTGCAGAGCTTTGGAGTTCTTGCTTCAGCTGAATCTGTTGCGTAACATGGCATGATGGTGCAGTTTGTTCAGATATGCCAGATTATGCCAGCAGTTATTTTACTGATCATCTGCTGTGAAGTTTGGTTTACCAGCACAAGTACAACTATTTTAGCTAACAAGGATTTCGATTTCTTTCATTCTTGTGCTTCAGTATGTCACATTGTTTAATATGTTAACTTCTTGTACCCTAACTTCCCAATGCTGATTCATGCAGTTTTAAAAGTGAGCTTCTCTATTGAAAACCACTGTGACTGCATTCAGTCCTATTGTGTCAACTCAAAACCATGTGAAAATTCTACTTTCATTTGCATTTCTCTCATTGAAGTTAAGCCAGAATCTTGCATTATTCCACAACAGCTTCATTAGATTTTAATGACGCTTTGCAGTTAATTAGGAGAACCTATGCTTTAATTACTGAAATTTCCTTCCATTGTTTCCGCATGTCCGGTTTTATAGATTATAAAAATGCAGTTAGAGCCATAATCTTTGATTCATGGTAAGCAGTGTTCTCTGGTCTGTAAGACAGTGCTGCCTGCTTAGCTGGATAATTAATATGGCTCTAAAATCTGTGACTTCAGTTTTTAATGACTTTCCCTTGGTAAAGACTTGCTTAAACTTAGGCCTGGATCCAAAACCTATTTAATAGAGGAAGGGTTTTAGGAACCTCTGCATCTGGACATCAGTAGTTGTATCTAATCAGACTTCCCAGAAAAGCCCATGCTACAGAAGAACAGAGACAAGATAAACGTAAGAACTTGAGTGCTGGTCTGAATATTTTGGTGTTTTGTATCCCTTACACCTTACAGATCTGCAAAGGCAACAGCACCAGTGGTCTGTAGTGCCCACACTGAGCATCCCTGGGTTTGTACAAGTGTGGGGATCCTGCAGTTTGCTTTCAGCTGCAAGACCTCAGCCAATGTCAGGATTTGTTTTAGCAAAAGGGTAGAAAGCTGTGTTGTAGCCAGGCAGCCTTCCTACCTTTATCCCCTCTCAGGAAGATGTTAGTGTCTTCATTACCCCTTCAAACCCTCTGCATTCAGATTGAATCCATCTGTACTGACCCCAGAACAGCCACTGGGTGGGACCACCAAGTGCAGGGTCCTGTCAAATTTATTATTGTAGGCACAGTGGGGGTAATGAGATGACATTGCACCTGCAGCTGACCTGCTAAATCCAGATAATGCTCTGGCAGAGGCTGGAATAAGGGATTACTGCCCCAGGTCTTGAATTGCTTCTCTGCACTGACAGCCTAAATGTGACCTTTGGAGTTTCTTCCATTTTTTTCCAGATCTTTCAAAGATCCAGTAATGAGATTCTGACCAGTTTGTTGTCTGGATATCACTGTGTCCCGTGATTTCCCATTCTCCTTGTTTTTTATGAACTTCTCAATAAGTTATTATATAAGACAATAATAAGTTAAAAGACAATGTAATAAATTATTATATTTGAAACACAAATGCTCATGACACATGGTAATTACTGAGGGGTTTTCATCTTATCAGTTTCCATCAGACATCTCAGGCAGTTTCCATCATCCAAGGATGTTTTTCAACCTAACATATGCTGTTACATCCTCAACTGTCCCAAATACACCTGCATTGTCACACTGGAATATGTTTTGCAGCATCATTTGCTGCAGATTTATAACACATTTGATTCAGTCACTATGTTGAAATGGCTTTGTTTTGAAATCTATATTCAAAGAACAAGAAGGTTAATGCACTAACAAGGAATGATATTTCTTATATGAGTTTTGCAGTAGGTTCCTATCCGATCAATTTGAGGGGTGAAATAAAAACCCATGTGCATGTGTTTGATAACTAAAGATTTTACATTCATGTGCTTGAAATTAAAATATAAGTAAATAACTTGGTTGGAATAACTACCACTTAATATGCACAGATTTGTTTCACTAGAGCTCAATTATCTATTCTTGAATGAATATTCAGTGTGTGGTCCCAAAGAAGATCTTGGCTAAAACTGGTAAGGATGAGATGGGAACTCAAAGCAAAGGAGAAGTCATCATGGAGGATGTTTAATGAAGACCTAGTCTTGTGAGAGCAAGCTGTCCCAGTCAGAACTTGTTATAAAGCCTCAGTCTGTTGATGTTCTATGTGGAAGAGGACTTGTTCTCCCACACTGAAGTAATGGTGCCTTAACCACACAATTTTGGCTTCCTTGGGAATAGCTCATCTTCAAATCCTGTCTTAAAACCACAGCACTTCAGCCCATCTCTGAAGTCTCTGTCTCTGAAGGAATTAGCAATGACACTAAAAGCATTAGCATGTTTATTATTATTATTACTTAAGGGGAAGCAAGTGGCCTCTGATCCATAATCTTAAATCACTTAAACTTGAGAGCCCTCCTCTGACAGCTGGGATGATATATATAATGCATGCACATGAACTCTTATCTCCTGGTGGAACAGTGACTCAAGCAAGATGGAATTTTGTTGTCTGTTTAATGCTTCAGGTTTTGGGGTTATTAATCTAATAATGAGCAGAAATGAAAACATGAAAAAACTGAGAAACCTTTGTATACTGAACAGAGTCTCTCATCCAGCAGAACCTATATTTTTGAGAGAAGTAAAAAAGAGGCAGTACACTCTCTGTACATTATCATTTTTAAGCAGACGAAAAAAGCCTTTACAGTAATAATTTGATACATGAAACACACTGAATTCAAGTATCTTAGTATTTATTGAAATTTTTAGGCAGCAAATGAAAAAATTATAGATATTAGCTCTTCTGTAAGAAATAGGTCATTATACATGAAAGGAGAACAACCATTAACTAACATGCAGATGTCTCAAGGTTTCATCTAATGATAACATTCTGACAAGTCAGTAAAACACAAAGATTTTCTTTTCTTGACCTCTGTGCCTATTGTACGGCTTAGGATTTGCTCAGAAAGCAATTAAATAAATGTCTGTCATCTTTTAACAGTGGATTCCTTCAGAACAGCCATAGATTTAAAGAGAAAAAAGGCATCTATTAAGTCTCAACCTGAGCATCAATGGCAATTCAAATAATGAGAAACAATTCAACGTTGCAATGACTGGAATGAAAATAATGGTGAAATAACATGGTATTAAAACTGCTCATTGCAGTTAAGCCAGAATTTACTGAGCTTCTGTACAGGAGAGGTGGGTTTAGGGTAAATAGACAGAGGTTGTCTGTACTAGAATACTTTTGATTGGAAAAGACCTTTTAGATCCCAGTGCCCTGTAACACTTTCAGTGAAGACATTTTTCCATATATCCAATCTAAACCTCTCTTGGCACAGCTTAAGGCCATTTCCTCTTTTCCTGTCACTTGTTACGTGAGAGAAGAGACCCTTGAGAAGAATCCCCCCCCTTGGCTACAACCTCCTTTCAGGTAGAGAGCAATAAGGTCTCTTCTCAGCCTTCTGTTCTCCAGGCTAAACAACCCCAGTTTTCTCAGCTCTGTAGATTAATTAAACATTAATCTTAATCAGGACAGTGAGGTTTAGGTGTTTTTTGTGTTTGTTGTTAATAGGCTCTCCAGGAGGTGTAGTAATAATTAGGGAGACCCTGAGGCAAACAGGGGAGCCAGGCTGCTGTTCCTATGGTGTCCCCTCACATAGAGGTGTCTGTAAGTCCTGGATGGATTTCTTTGTGGATTACTGGGGTAGAAGGCTTCCAAAGTTCATGTCTAAAGAGAAATCTAAAAAAATAAAGTGTGACAGCAACGTACAATTCCCCACTGAACAGGGAAAGTAAAAATCATTTGGACAAGTATTTTTTATTCATTGTAGAGGGGAGGTTGTTGGTTGTTCCTTGCAGAATGAGGTGAACAAGAAGTCTTCCTTTACCTCACAGAGCTGAGCCAGGACCAGGTACAGTTCAAGTCCCCATTTCTTTGGAGAACAGGATGCAGAGCAGATGGTCAAGGTCTCAGTGTCCTTCACACAGGTCCAAGAGCAGGGCTTTGGCACTTGTGGAGCTTTCTGTTTTCACCTTTATGGGTGATATGGATTATTTACCTCCTGTATGAATTGTGCAGAGCCAGGAAAGATTATCCACAATTATCTCTGTCTCTTAGATGTTTCAGTTTTGGGACTGATACAGATTAAACTGTGAACCTGTCAAGCATGAGGAAATACCAGGGCTTGACCCCATGGTTATGGAGTGGCTGATGGGCTCATTTTGTCAGGGAAGTGCCAGAATGGATGGGTCAGACATTTTCCTGAATACTGCTGCCAAGGCAATGGAGTTGACAAAGAGGCCTTCAGAGGACATTTAGAGGAAGGTCTTCTCTTGATCTATTTTCTTAATGCTTTCACCTTTGAATGTCTTTACAGAAGGCTGCATATTAGAAAATAATATTTAGAAAAGAAAAATACCTCCAAAGAAGCACAAATTAAAATAAAACATTGATCAACTCCATTCTTCCAAGGGTGACTCTTGTGCCAGAAGTTTTCACCCCAAAATATATGACTTGATGTATGTCATATTCTTTACAATGTTTATTTTTCTTTCTTTTATCTAAGAAGTTGATTTTAACATTAGAATGCCCCATAGTCTCTTGTCTTTTGCCCCATTAAGAAGCTCATGTGATGATTGGGATTCAGGAAGATATTGTAGAAAACTGAAAACAATAAAACCTTGAAATATTCTGACACTTGTACAACATCCAGGCAGCATGGGATCTGCTACTTTGGGCCCCAGGGGAATTTCACCAATGTGCCCGAGAGCATTAAACAAAGCAGCAGCCCCTGTGAACCAGTGAACCATCCAATTCTTTAAAAGACATGGTGATGCTTCTCTACTCCTGTTTTCAGACCTTAAGCCATATTCTGTCTGTGTTGACAATACTATATTTATTGTAATCAAGAGCCAGATTCTAGGGTAGCACTTGTTAGGCACTTAAAAAGCAATTACCTTTGTTACTGTACAGCTAAATCTTACCATTTTGATCACTGGTTCAGATGATGTATTGTTAAGTAAACAAGACAAACTCAGGTTCTTAGACTTGATCTTCTGGTCTTAGCTTTTGAGCATTTAAATCCAAGTGACATTGGATTTTAGTGCAATTAAAACAGAGCACACCATTGCTGCTGAAATTAAATTCTTACTGTCGAGATACTCTGTGATTTATTAAAGATTACCCTAGTGCATGCAGGGTTAATAACTGCTCCGTTCCTTACATCACCTTTGAGTTACTTACAAAATTACCTGGTTATTACAGGAAAATGCTCATTGATTTGCCAATCAGCTGTTTTCTTACCTTTGTCTCTTTGGCCTCCATCCAAATGGACTTTTAGCCAGTGCTACAAAAGAAGTCAATACTCGAATGAGCCAAATCTTTCTAAAAATCTGAATAACTTGTGCCTAGAGAGTATTGTGGGTTTGTTTGGTTTTATTTTTTGAAAGAACTGACCTTGATGATAGCTGCTGTATATGTCTGAAAACCCAGAGTAGCCTTTGTCCACAGAATAAAAAGAACTGTCTGTGGCCTGTGACTGGTTGGAAGTTGGAGGAGTTTCTTTTATTTATTGTCAAAGCTGAGATTTTTTAGACTCTCAGATATTTGTTACAGCTGTTCATTAAAGAAGCAGTCCTTGTTATTCCACCACTAAGACACTCTAAGCTCCTGGCTTGAATATCAGTCAATATCTCCCCTAGCTACAACCCTGAGAAAGTGAGAATCCTGTGGACTGAAAGAGACTTGCAAATAGAGAATGTTCATGATGCACTGGCCTCTGCTGTTTTTGTTAACAAGTCATAACAGATTCTGTAGTATTTGCTAAGCCATCCTGTAGTGTTTTCCAGCAGAAGAAGGTTTTTTTAAAATACTTAAACCCATTCTGAAAGATGGACACATTCTTAATCTGTACAGTTTTTGTTTCAATTCATTTGCTTTTCCTGGCATTCTTTATAATCTCTGCTCCCTGTAGAGTTCTTTGAGCTGTTCAAGGAGCTTATCTAAACTGCCTGAGCATGCTGAGGGAATGGATGGGAGAGGAAAAAAGTCAGGCAGGCCCTTCTTGAGAATTTTATTCCCCCCCTTACAGATCTTCAGCTGAAAAGATAGCGAGATGTTTTGTGCCAGTTCCCTGTGAGCCTTCCAGACCTGGTTACTGCCTTTCCCAGTCTCAAGCAGCAACCCCAAGCTCATTGCTCACCACCAGCATTTTATGTATGCCACAGGGTGCTCCAGAGATGAGAGCATCACTGAATCTCTGCACTGGGTGTTGTATTGGTGTTTGTATCAGCAGAGTGCCAGCTGATGGTGTCAGGTCTCAGCTATTGTCTTATATATATATATTGTCTTATATATATTGTCTTAAATTAAACCTTTCAAAGAGGTTTAATTTTCTCTGCAGAGAAGGGAAGTGGTCAGTGTCATTCTGTGTTTTACTTTCTCCTCTCTCACCTTTTCAGAGGTCTTTGTGGATGTATGTGTACTGTTCATATGTGTCATGGAGCCTTGCTCCTTTTCTGCTAGAAACAGCTTACACAGCCAGTGACAATTTTCCTCTGGGTAAAATTTTATTTTCTCCTCTGATTTTGCATTGAAACATATCAGGTTCTGTTCTTTTGTGCTACTTGGATGCATATGGGAAAGCTGACTGTAAAATCTGGGGCCACAGATTTATGATGGAGCAACTTGTGTAATAGCACAAGCATCCGGTCCCTGCAGACCACCTGCTCCAAGCTGTGTGCTCCAAACCCATCAGTTAACAAAGGATTGCAGTCAGCAACCTTAATATCCTGTCTTGCTTATAAACTACAGGTTACACTGAGAAAGGTCTTGAAGTCTCTAAGGAAATTTCCTCACCATAAATTTGTCTTGATGGTTTTTGATACATATCTGGAAGAATACACAGGCTGGAACAAGTGTCCCAGCTGAACTTTGGTTCTGGAGGCATTTCCTTAACAGTGAATTGATTGAGCATCACAGGATATCCTTACCCTTAAACTGAAATACTCTTACATCCATATGTGTGCATTTGTACACCATATGGACTCACATATAACCATGTTGGTACTGGCTTTAGCTTTTTAGTTGCATGCTGTTTCCTTAAAAATAAAGAGACATGAGTAAGAGCATTTAACAATAAGAATGTCAAAGTCTTGTATTATCAGTGAGGGATCATTTTCAGGAGTATTTATCTGAATTTCAAGTGCTTATTTTCTCATTTTCTGCTCATAGGATCTTTGGACTATCTATTATTAGCTTCCAAAAGCTTCTGTGTGGTCCTACATCACATTATACATCTGTGGAAACAGGAAAATTACCACATACATATCTGTGTCACCACCAACCCCTTTTTTACAGGACAACTAATAAAAAGGCTGGTGGTGTCTGTGAGACTCCTGAATCCATAAAATTGGTATTTGTAAACATAAAAAAGCTTCAAAGTCAGGTTGGAGCTCATACTGTCCTGGGCATGGAGCATACAGGAAACACATAGCTGAATATTAAGCTTGTCTCTCTTTACTAATTTTTTTTCCCCCTCTGCATATATCTACGTTTTGGCAAAGGAGCTTTGACTGATAATCTTCTAAGATAATGTATTTCTTCTGGTTGTCATCCGTTTCATTCTCTATTCTCAGTACTTTCAGTGTAGCAGACAAGAAAACTGAAAAGAAGAATATCTGTTCCTGGCTAACTCTTGGACCATTACTCATGTACAGCTGTACAAGTTGTTAAGTGATATCTCCTTATATCTCCACACAGTAGTATGTCACTGGGAGTATCACTTTGTCATGATATCACAGAATTCCTGAATTTTGCTTTCTAAGACTGGCTTTTTTTTTTCTGTGAAAAGGTTTTTTTTTTTTTCTGTGTCTTCATATTGCAGTGTGTGATGATAGATCTGTTTGTTTTGTCTATAAAGGGAATAATGCTTTCAGTGCTCACTTTTAATACTCTGTGTTTAGCTCTGTATTTGTGAGGAAACAATGTGCTGCTCTGCATCCAAGTGGCTTTTATTCTTGAGGGACACAATTAATTTACACTCCAAAAAACAAAGGGTCCCAAACATTTCCAAATCTTCCAGTAACAACCAATTTTTCCTGCAGTTTGGAAGCTTAAAAGATAGAATTTGAAAATCAGTCATGAATGAATAAACACATTTTTCTTAAGACCAGTGCTTGACAAGTTGTACCTCATGGCCTTGTTAAGTCAAAAGCAGTTACATTACTGAAAATATTAAAGAGATATAAAAAATTTCTAACCATGATTTAAGCCCTGGAGTAGATAAAAATGCTAAAAATCATCAATTGTTATAAAAAAGAACGCAGAATTTTTCATTAAATTATTATTGAGAAGAAGAAAGATGGCATGTTTCTATTTTAATACAATAAAGATGAGATTTCTGTTTGATCCAGAAGAAGGGCTAAAATGAAACAATCAGTCTCACAAATAATTTTAGGTTTTTCAGTGGAAAAACTAAGATGTGCCCTTATTTCTAATGGTAGATGGAATGACTCAGGTAAGTTTAAGTTTGCAAATGGACATTTGCTCCTAATAAAATTATGGAAATATGATATGGGATATGGTCAGCAGTGACTCAGTCAAGACATTACTAATGCAAATGATGGTTTATGGAGAATATGTCTTGTCTGAAGTGTTTATTATTAATTATTATGATAAAACATGGAAATTATTTTAATGTGTTCTGTACAACATTTTGTTATAGAGAAAGAGCATTAAGCCAAGTTGGCTTACTCTGTGTTAAATCAAATAAAGACTAATTATCTGGTAGAACCAGGTAGGTGGTTGTAAGTGAGAAAACCTCATGGGAAGTTTCCAAAGAGATGCTTTGCTTTATGGTGTTAAGAACAGGAAGCATCATCTCTCTTGTTTATTCAAGATGAGATTGAGAGATGACCTGGTCCTGTTCTCTAGACACTTACATGTGGCCATGACTTCCAGTGGTTGTGGGTCTTTTATCTGAGTAACATGATGAGATCCACTGGCTGTTAGCTGCAAATTAAAAAAAAAAAAAAATCAGTTCAGAACAAGCATGATTTGGAAGCTGTCCATTGAAACAACTACCCTATATTATTTGAAAACATTAAACCAAGGCTTTTTAGGCTATAATTTTGCTAGATATTCTGTGATTGATATGAAAATTATGAGTGCAAAAGGTTAGTGTAGATGGTTGCAGTAGCCCTTTTGAGGCTCAGACTGTCACAGTAAAGAGGATAAAAGAATAATTTCTATTTCACCTTTTTGCATTCACTCTCTTTGACTGCAAAGGAACTTTGATCTATTGAAATAAGAAAGGGAGTAAATCTTATTATTAACCTAGAAATTGTTTGCTATTTTCTCATTCTGTGCTTTTGGACATTTAGTAATATGTTTTATACCTCTTCTGGATTAAATAGAAATGAAAATTGACATGCTCATTTTCCTCAAAGCTTAGTCAGGGTTAACAGAGTCTCCCTCTATTTTGCATATATTTGATGGCAGTCAACACATTGACCCAATACCCCCATTTCTCACACCATCTGCAGACCATTTCCATACAATGGGAAATTAATCAGTACTGTTGATCTGTCATCTGCTTTCTATGACACTTCCACAGTGCTTTTAATCTCATGCTCTTTTCTATTACTTATTTTAGGAAAACTTTGAAAGATTTTATATGTTTCTGAGTTCTGTTAGCTACCATGCATTTTAAGGTTATAAGGATGTTAGTGTATTTAGGAGGTCGTGAGAATATTAAACACAAACCTAACAACACTCACAGGTTTTCACTTTCTTTCCTCAGGTGTATTTGTGTTACTCTTTCAATAGGGAAAGCTATTTAAGACAAGAAATTTGAAGGGCTCATTTAATTGATCTACTATGAAGACGTCTTCATGTTCATGGGACTGTTTTTACTCACCTTTTTTTTACCTTTCATGAGGTTTCATTATACTTTCTTTTTGCTCTAATCTCAAGATCTTTGGATTTTATAGCCTGTAAGCCCTCCAGGGCAGGTTACTTACTGTATGTGTGTACTACACTGAAACTAAACCCTAGGTGTGTTTGGATACGCATTGGTAAGTGGTCAATTACATCAAGACTTTAAGTCTTCTGGATGTGAGCAAAATCTGGTGGTTTTTATATTGTGAATATTCCATCTTTGCATGTACTGAAGCACCTTTGGCTCTGAGTGCCCATTCTGTCCTTCTGCTGAGAATGAGTATGGCAGGAGGTAAATAGTCTGGGTAGATAGTCTGGGCACCAAGTCTGGAGGGATATCCACAAACAGGACATGGTAGTGCCACCAGCAGGTCTGGAAAACAAGTTTGTAAACTGCTAGGAATGAGAACAAAGTACTCCCTTCTTCCACGACACCTTTTCAGCTGCAGTGGAAGCAGTGGATAGTAGATATCCAAGATAAAACTCCCACCAGAAGCTTTCTGAAGTAACTGAACGGATGGAGCTTCAGATCCACTCAGGACGATGTTAAGATCCACCCGTTCATTTATTTCATTAAGGGTGGGCTGGCCTGGTTTATTATTCTCAGCTGATCATTTTTCATCTCTCTTTTATTCAGGTTCTCTCCATCTGCCCAAAGGACATGAGAGCAGATATTTGCGTGCACCTAAACCGCAAAGTTTTTAATGAGCACCCGGCCTTCCGTCTGGCCAGCGACGGCTGCCTGCGAGCCCTGGCTGTGGAGTTCCAGACCATCCACTGTGCCCCAGGGGACCTCATCTATCACGCTGGGGAAAGTGTTGATGCTCTTTGCTTTGTGGTCTCCGGATCCCTAGAAGTCATCCAGGACGACGAGGTGGTGGCTATTTTAGGTACTGTCATCTCTCTTGAGGATATATTTGCCTTCTGCTTATCTTTGAGTATTATTTAGTCTTGCCTAACATCAGCTAGGACTACAGGACACCAGTGGTTGTCATATGGTGAAAATGTCATGTCTAGTAGTATCAAGAGATACTACACTAGAAGAAAACCCATCAACTTTTTAGGCTTTGGGAATACTTTTTCTGCCTGGTATGGCTCACTGGTCACAGAGTGTTTCTGAGCAGAAGAGGATGGCATCTATGTGCTTGACATCTTTTAAATAGCCTGTTAGAGCACACTGTTTTATGTTAGCCTCTCAGGAGGATTTCCACATTCACCTTCACATTGGGATTTTCATTTGTCTCTATTCTAGCCCAGAGTAACACTTGCAAACTGTCTCTGCAAGGAAGCAGAATCATTGCTTGTAGTGAACTGGTCTGGTCTGACTGTGCAATGAGGTAGGCATGTACCTCATCACCCAGCTGTGGTGTCTGGTTTGCCAGCAGTGGGTGGGAAGGAGCCTAATGCAGACTCCTAGCTAGCTTGATAGGGATTGGGAAGGGTGCAGCAGGTGGTGGGACTGAGTGGTCAGCACTCAGTTTTTGAGCACCCAATGTAGAGACAGGAATCATCCTGCCTCAAAATACCTGCTGCAGCTTTCTGTGTTCTAGTGCACACTAAGTTCTTTAAAATAGAGAGATTTAATGTAAGAATGAATCAGTTTCCTTATTCAGATGTGAAGTCGTTGTAGTGAAAACTCCTAAATCTGCAATTTGCATGGTAAAATATTCCTTGTATTCTACCTCACTGGGTGATTTAATTTTTATTATTAACGCTAGGGAAGATATATTCACTTACAGCTGTCAAAAACCAAAAGCTTTAAGACTAAGTATCATCATTGAAATAAATAACTGTTTTTTTGAGTACTACAATGAAAACAAACAATATATAATTTACTGAACTGGAAACTGTCACTAGATGGATTAGATGCAAAACTTTGTTGCATTTACTAAGGAATGTTGGTAGGAATGATAGTAAGAACTTTGTTTCTACCTTGTACATCTTGCTATTCTCCATTTGGCTGGAGAGACCTTTAACTAAATCAAGTTAAAGGGAATTATCTTTACTTAGCAAAAGTGCCTTTGATGCTGCCATAGCTGCTGACAGGTGATCCCAAGACTCAGAGCTATGTTCATTGTTTACTTCAGGGACTGGCAGAATGTGTAAATGTAACTTAGAGCAAGATAAACTGCTTCCTTTAGTCATAGAACACACTGAAGAGTTTTTTCATGGTCTGACAGATTATTTAGCAGAATAGTGAACTGAGTAATTATGAGATGTTGTATCCTAAAAAGTCACTGGAGGAAGAAAATCTCTCCCAGATGTAGCTGCAAAGTCATTTATAGTGGCAGCTGTGGCACCTGAAATAGCGACTGCAGATCAGACGGTGAAGAACATAATTTTTATTGATCTGTTCTGCCTTGAGAAGTTCAAGCACAAGGAAGGTGAATCTGCCTAAGGGGGAGAACAGGATTAAAACCCGTTGCCTAACATGAAAAGCTCTGTAGCTTGCTTTGAATACTCCAAGCATCTGCTGTCATGCTGGGTTTCCGAGGGAAAGTCAACTTATGGCATTGTACTACCAGGCTGTCCATCTTCTCTACCTCCCAGCAGCAACCTGGAGTGGAAATGTGATAAGTATCCTTTGGAAACTTGTCCTCATTGATTTCCTTTAGGGGAGCAGGAGCGTGGCAGGACGTGCTATCTGCCAGCCTCTGCTCCCTGCACAGCCATCCATTTCCAATGATTGCTTTGGAGCTGGTAACTTACAATTACTGTTTTAATAGTGTAATGTTATTTCATATGGTAGTGTTACCTGCCTTGCTTGAAGAGAAAGGGAGTGGTGTGTCCTTGTTTGTTTGCTTTTTTTTTTTTTTTAAACCATGTTCACCTGTGGATGGAAATTTGGTGTATTATTTAAGGTAGAATATTCTGAAAAACAGAAGGAGGTAAGGACACCAAAACACATAAAGAACATGCATATTACATTCATGCTTGTGTCCAAAGTGCTTTATACTTCCTTGGGTTTCAGCATGAATCACTCCACAGTGTTGCTGCTTTTTCCCCTTCTCCACCTTCCCTTACCCTATTGCCTTCCCTCACAACCATGATGAGAAGGCACATCCAGCCTCCCTGCCTGCCAAAACAGTGTCCTTGGGACATGTGGCATCCCAGCCAGCTGCTTCCTGCAGGCTTCATTGTAGAGACAGTCATCCTTTTGTTCAGCAGCAGTTTCCCAGCTTTGGTGTTTCTTGTGCTTGCAAGCAGGTGAAACCCAATGACTGACAGGACAACTTGCAGGACACTGTTGTTTCGTTCTCCCTCAGTTTGGTTTTGTTCTCACTTGTGTGTAATTAAATACCCAGCTGCTGCAGTTCTCAGTGGTACAGAAATTGGTAGAGTAAGGGAATGAACCCACTGGTAGATCCACAGTTTATAGGACACAGTAATGAAGATACCAGGTGCACCTTTACGATCACCTCCTCAGTTATCTCCATTTCTCAAGGACAGGCTCCCACCTTTTGCAGGTTCTGCTGCTGCTGTAGCAGAGAGAGCCCCACATGCAGGGCTGGTGTGATGGGGTGCTCCTCCCCTGGAGAAAACCAGATCCAGTCATATTAACAAAATTCATCTGTAGTTGCCAGAATAATGGAGAAGGGCAATCAGTCTTGCCTCTAATAATCAAAACTTCCCTAGCAAGTGAGTGACCCTCAGAAGGCATGTCAGTCAGTAATTTTCCACCATCTCAAGCAGGAGTCAACAATTTTACTGCCACTGCTCTGCATGGGGAGGTGCTACCCATGAAGGACTAAGGAGTTTGAAGTCCCCCAGGCTAATGGCAATCCCCCAGAAGGCACCCATCAGTTCACCCTGCCACAATTAACCTGAATTTGCTCCTGGTGAGGAGGTTCACAAGAGTGGTGATGCCAACCAAGTGTCTCTGGAAGCTGCTTTCTAGCTCCCAGTGTTTGCACAGATGACTCTGCAAGTTGTACAGTAACTAAAGCCAGGCAGGTTGATGAACAAGGTTTAGGAAAGTTGCTTTGCCAGAATAAAAATAGTGACCCACCATGTTCAAACTGAGCAAAAATACTGCTAAAACTGCATAGCGATAAAAATATATTGAGCAGTGAAATCCTGTTGGGGGCTGCTGCTGAATAAATTCAATTTTGATAGCCAGGCTAGAATGAATATAGATTTAGTAGCTCATTTTTTGTCCCACTTAGGGTCCTGATCCTATATGTATTCAATTAAGTTGTGATGTGCCCTTATGGGTAGCATGTTAATTCTCAGCATTTTCTGAGTACAGTGCCAGAGCAACTTGTTATTTATTGGATTTATTGTTTTTAGGCAAGCCAGAGTCTCACTTTTTAAATGTCTGCTACATGATTTACTTCCAAATGTTTGATCTGGGAAGTGGATATTGCACAGCATCAGAGGAGCTAAGGAAAGCAAGAGTGAAAGTAGCATGTCTGCTTGAATTTGATGTGACAACTGAAATGGGGATGAGTCTTTTCCTACTCTTAATAATACACATGTTCAGAGGTCGCAAGATTAAGTCTCCTACCTACTTCCTCACACAGAGGAAAGTTCCTTAGAGCTGAGCAAGTAGCAGCTCCCTTTTAGATGAGCCAGAGACCTAAGTGCTCCATGGCTTTCAACCATGGTGTAATACGGTGTTTGGGATCCACGCAGGAACACTTCAAATTTCCTTGGTGTTACTTACACTGTTGTGCACCTGTTTGATGCAGGACACACAGTGTTGCACTGTAGCATATGAAGAACTGTCAGTCTAATTCCATCTCATTGCATTAGTATTTAATTCTGTGATTTCAGTTAGTTTAGTTGCAGCATGGGTTTCCTCTGAAGTGGAATAAAGATGGCAGAATTTGCCCCTGTGTCAGATCAACTCTTTACATTTTATGCTGAACTTTTTTGGTTTTTCATATGAAGTAAATCCAGGCAGACTGATTGTGAGAGTTTTCCCAGGTTAGTAACATGGAGCAATTTATAGAAAATCCTGTGCCCTGTTCTGTAGCAAAAGTCTCTTTTATTCCGATGGGTTTAAAGGTCTAAATTTACTAAGACAAATATGATTCATAGAGGAAAGGTGTGGGGTTTTTTCAGCTAGCAGGACTGCAATAATTAAGGTGATGCAGGCTGCTTTTAAGTGCTGAATCTTAAAATATTTTGGGAAAGGCTTGAAGTATTAGTGGTCTGAGGACCGATTCAGTGTACAGCTCTGGAACACATTCCTTGGAATAAGTCATATCTTGCTGATCTGGACTATAGTACCATGTAAGATTTAGTCCCACTGGTGCTTATTCAAAAATGTTATTAGCTCTTACTGACAGAGGTGAAGGGAATATTCAAATGTTCACATTTTTTAAAATTTAAAATATATTTTGTCTCATATGCGTGATAATTAACAATAATAAGAAGCACCCATTTTAATTTAGTGCCAGCTACTGTGTTACAGATGTGATCTGCAGCCTCCAGTGTCAGAAAGATTCCTTTCACTGAATTGAAATGTTTTTGAATTAGCCCTGAATGCTTCACTGCCAAACCCATGATCTCTAAAGTCGTGTCAGCACAAGAAAAGCAGAAGTATTTTAAAATCATGTGATATTTTTATTTTCAATCAGACTAATGGTTTGAGGCAATCTGATTTGCCTTGTGAGTTTTAAAGGTGGTGAGAATGGTTGTGCTTTTAAGTTTATTTTCCCAGGAAGAATAGAAACTTATTTCTGTAAAAATTCAAAATGAAGCTGTTCTGTCTCGAGGGACTGGGGCTTCTAGAAAAAAGTACTAGGAGAGTTGCACTAAAAGGAAGAGAGATGGGGACCATAAACCCTTCACCAACAGAATATCTCTGTAGACCTTTTGCCCTTCTTGCAGCAATCCTGAAAACTGGAAGAAAGGTAAATTTCTTTTGTGTTCTAGGTGCAGATGGAAAAGGTTGCACTGTGTTAAATAATGTAAAGTACATTTGCCTGCAGGGACTTGGATCTTTGGCACAGTCTCTTGTTACTGTTTCTTTGCTGGCTATTTCATCAGTCTTTTAAATACTGGAAATGCTGCTTTTTCTTATCATTCTGCCCTTTGACATATATTAAAATGCAGTCCTGAGGAGCTGTATTTCAGACTGGTCAGTGCTCAGCTCTGATCTGCTCTTCAAGGGATTTCTGGTGCTTCTGGATGCTCTGGGAAAGGCTGAGGTTTTGACTAAAAACTCAGGCTGAGGTTTTGACTAAACATTTATAGAGGTAAGGAGCACTCTCTCACAGTCTAGTAGCCATCTCTGCACGTCATAAGTTGTGCTCATATGAAGAAATTATGTCCCAGCTGGCAGGAGAAAGATGATTAATTTGCACCACTACATCACCCTCCCCTTTCCACATCCCCTCTTCAGAGATAAATAGCTGTATCAGCTAAGTCCAGATATCCAGTCAGCCCAGTAACCTGTCTCCAAAAATGGCCAATAGCAGATGTGCAGGAAAAAGGTGAATTAAACAGATACTTCCCCAGAATATTCTCCAGCCCACCACTGAATTGCATTTCAAGGTCTTACTCACCCAGAGGGAAGTATTTTGTGTTTAGTAGCCACAGATGGTTTTAATTGCATGAATACATCCCATCATTTTTTAAAGTTATGCAACCAGCCCTGATGTCCCGTGGCAGGGAGCTGCAGAGCTTACCTACTCACTGCATCATCACAGAGCTGTCTGCTGCTCTGGGTAAGAGGAGCTGATTCTCTCCTTGCTCACTGGATTTGTAAATCAATTTGAGATATGCCTGTCCTACAGCCAGATGTATGGACAAAAGAAGATGTATTTGAATCAATATACAAACCACTACATGTAGTTATGGCTGCAGGGACTTGATATTTGGCCACTGACCTCCACTTCTGTGCATGCTGCCATCACTTCATGGCTATTGTTACTTGAGCTGATGAGATGAACTCTTTCTTCACGTGATAAAACTTTACAGTTTCAGTTCCATAACAAAATCAGTCTTTGCTTTTCATAAATGAGAGAAAATTTGAGTGTATCATGATGGAAATCCTACGTTAATATTCCCATCTGTTTTTTTTCTAGTATGAGTGGTGGGACTTTGGAGATGTTTTTAAATGGGAGCAAGGGTAGGTGGCCTGTTAGCTGAGCCTTCACAGCACAGAAAAATACCTTGTCGCCTTAAGAGGAATTCTTGGTCCTATTTGTGTGGGGTTTTTTAGTGCTGTTTTCCACCAAGTATTTGTTTTTTCATTGCTGGATAAACTCTTCCAAAGGTCCCATCAAGTTCTCATGGCTACTAGGATATTTTTTAGCATAATTTCTGTCCCATATGGAGAAGAAAAACTTTTGCCTTTTCATAGATATATGTAGATCCTGAAAATCTTTAACAGCAATCTTTCTTCTCTGAGTCCAGGGAACTTTTCATCCTCTTTGCAAGCTCCTGGGGAGTTTCATAAGGCCCTTGAGATTTTTTTCTGCCCGAAAGATCCAGGCACAACGTGCTGGGAAAGTCAGTCCGTGGTGCAAGGTTGCAGAGGACATCTGCTCCTCCACTTCTATATGGGAGAATTATCATAACATAGAAGAACAGTGTATAGAAATTCTATTATCTATTTTATAGTTACAGACAATATGACTGTTGCTAAATATATATACAAACACATGTGAATAGTTATATCCATGTTTTATGTACCGACGTACACAACCAGCAAATTTTTGTCTGTGTTCAGGATGATTCCGCTGCAGCTATTTCAGTAAAAATGATGCCTCTCACCAACATCCTGCACATGTCCTCTTGGTTTCTGTGGTTCTTTCAGTCCCCAAAACCTTACACCTGTGTTCCTGCCAGCTTTAACCCAGCGGTATCCAAACCCTGATGCTTCTCTTCCCTGTCCTCACGGCAAGTGCTAAACGTATGCAAGTGGTTCTCATGCTAGTTTTATGGCATTCCTGTTTTCATCAATCCTTTGGACACCGTGCAGGGAGGGGCAGGAAGATTTCACAGAAAATTGCCTCCATTCAGGAGAGGTGTTAAGACTGCTCAGGACTCAGGACAGTGCAGATTTGGGAGGGGGACCTTGAGAAATCTCTATAGAGAAGCTTTGAGTAGTTTGCAGGCTGCATCAGCCCCAGGTGCCTCTGTATTCCCAGCCCAGCCCCAGGCATTCCCTGGAGATGTTCACCTTGTGCAAGCCTACAGCATGCCCATGCCCCTGCCTAGCTGGTGTTCCAGACCTACCAGTTAAATTTTCTGTTGCTACTCTGAAAGTTGGTTTTTTTTTTGCATTTAGTTTCCCCATGTAAAACTAAGCTTGAATGAATAATTACCACTCTCTACTCAGTGAACTGCAGTTAATAGGGATGAAGTACAGTACATTAATCTCTGCATTTATGAGAATCAACGGGTTTTTTTTTTTTGGAGAACCTGGCTGGTTTTGTTTTCATTCAGTACATTTCTTGGCACATTCGTAACAGGCAAAGGAGACTCACTAAGTGTGTGGGGAAAACATCAAATTCAAGAACCCTTAAACATTTCCAAGATTTTATGCTTTCTGAAGAGAATAAACCACAATGTAAGAGAATTTTATAGCTTCACCATTCAAATCCAGTGACTGATGGCTCTGGGAGCAGTGAATAGGTTCAATTTTACATGTCCCAGCCTTTCTGAGGAATCCAGTGCAGCTCCCTCCCTCATCAAACCAAAGACAATGAGGAGACCTTCCCAAGTTAAGTTCATGAACAGTGATTTAATTTATCAATTTGGGGTACAACTTCTGTGAAACAAGGTTGTGAAGAGTTTTGGAGTGAGCATTCACTGCTTTCAACGTCTTGGGTTAAATTATCTATATGTTATGTTAACTTTGGAAAGAAAAATTATTTTGGTCGTGTCTCAGTGGGAAAAATGTGATAGTCCCTATTACTGAGTTCTGTGTTTTTAATGCCACTCTGCAGCCACTGAAAGCAGGACTTAATTCTGTCCTGTGTCCACCTCAGAGAGCAAATCCATTAAGCAATTTTGTGCATTTCAGAAATGGGCTATTTTCTATGACTTATGTAACTGTGCTGAGTATGTCTGCAAACCAGGTTTTGAACTGTGGGTTTAGACAAGGACAATTAACTGCAAAGGGTAATTTCAAAACATTACATTAGATAAGTGTTGTATTACTAGGAAATGCTCTGTGAGAAGGGGAGGATTTAAAACAACTTGTTTTATAAATTATGCTGTCTGTGTTATGTATTATAGTTAATTTTAATTACATCAAAATATACAGAATAATTTAAAAGCAGTTCAGTGAGAATGCAGTTATAAGCATTCCAAGGGATGATTCTGGTAAACAGGATTTTTTTTGAAAATTAAAACAATGAAATGAAGATAAGGACCTGCACATTTTATTTTACTCTAAAAGAGAAACGTTGGGCATGTTTTACTGGATATAATATCTAAAGTAGAAATGGAAATAGAGAAATAGAGCCTTTGACCTCAAAAGTAGTAGGGTTGAGTCAATTATTACTCTGGCCCATGTTCCCAAAATAGAGTTGAGTGAAATGTTTAATATTAAAAAATGTTAAATATTTAAATGTATTACCTTTTTTATCCTAAAACTATAAAATCACTAACCTTCACCAAGGTACTTGAAATCAATACCTGCAAGGTACCTGCTTGAGGTACCTGAAATCAATAGCAATGCCACCACTTACTGACTGATTTCAGCTTCATTTTAATAGATGTTAAAATACAGATCTTGGGTATCATTGGGATGTGAAACAGAAAATGCCCTTTGTACCATGGTTACTTCTTCAGGATTTGAGATGTCAGACCCAAACTGCACCCTGTGTCTCCCTCCCTGCCTATGGCAGCTTTTGGGTGCTTCCAGGTATATTTTGCTCTCCCACTGCTTCTTCTCAGAGCAACCATAGGGTCCAAATCTGAAAGCATCTCTCCAGTCAGCATCCATAGTGGTGTTCTGGTTGGGTCATGAATGTGTTTTTGAGTCTGCTGTCCTAATCCTCCCCACCTGTCCAGCTTTGGTGCCTAACGTGGCTGTCAGGGGGGTGCATTCCTTGCAGGGGGAAGGAAACTGTGGAATGCAGAGGAGTGCAACTCATGCACTTCCAACACCCAGAGATCTTCTGACCACGGGACTCGACTACAGATAGTCCTAAATCCTCAAAATGTACAGCATGATATCAGGTCCTCAGATTCAGCTCTTTTGCTGCCCTGCCTACTGATATAAAAATAATCTTCAGGTGCAATTTCACATCTTGTTGAAGTTATTTATATGTGCAAGTATCTAAGGAGTCAAACCCTTTCTTACTGGGCAGGCTTTTAAATAAAGGCTCAATCATAAGCCCCTACTTAGGTGGATGTATTTGGAATTAGAACTAGACTTCTGGATCTACTCAAGATTAAGAGCTAGTTATTTAAAGGTTAAAAGTCTTGGGGAAGTTTTAAGTGGGTTTTTAATAGGATTGTTGCCACTTACACTTAAGTAAAAATGTTAAAATATCCTTTAAAATGTGGTCCTTGGGACCTGGAAGCTCTTGCACCACACTGCAAAGCCTTAGTGATGCAGGAACCTGAATGCCATGGGCTTTTGGTGAGAACAGGGCTCCTAAGTCACTTAGGAACAGATCCTCAGAAATACTCAATCACTTGAACATTAGCTGGGTACTTAGTATATTCAGGAGCCTTTGAAAAATCTATTACCTGCATTTGCAGCTGCAAGGACTTAATTCTGTCCACCTTTACAATGTGGATTTTATCCTATGTGACACTTCACAGAGTAATCTATAAATACCTTAAAAACCTGGGGCTACCACTAAAGCTTCTCAGCTACCTCAGCTGAGGTGCATTTTAGAATGTTTACCCTTATTAGTTTTCAGAGCTGGCAGCTGATGTGACAATAATTGGAATCATGAGACAGTTTGAAAAGAAATTATTTGTGTGCTGAAGCGCACTGCATAAGCTTCACCTTTTAACAAATTTGTCCTTCTGTTTTTTCAGGTAAAGGTGATGTGTTTGGTGATATCTTCTGGAAGGAAACCAGCCTGGCCCACGCCTGTGCCAACGTGCGGGCTCTGACGTACTGCGATTTACATATTATTAAACGAGAAGCCCTGCTCAAAGTGTTGGACTTCTACACAGCTTTTGCAAACTCCTTCTCAAGGAACCTCACCCTCACCTGCAATTTGAGGAAACGGGTAAGGCAATGGCTCTTCTTCTCCTCTTTCTCTCACCAAGAGATGGCACGCTCTGGAAGACCCTTTCCAGTGTTTAACAGCCCCCGATTTACTCTTGATGTTTTCAGGTCATTGCAGATTAAGTGGCCTTTCAATAAATGTTGCTCTTTGGTTATGTTGCTCAATAAAAGTTACTCGTAGATTTGCAGCTCTGAGCAGCAGTCCTAGCAGGGTGACATATGAATTACATTTCTTTTTCTTCACAGTTGCTGGGCTTTGGCTTTTTCTTTCCCTGTTGCATAATGTAAAAAGTGCTATTTTATAGACCCAGAGTCTGGATTCCTCAGAGGTGAGGTTTAGTTTCTCACCTTCTAAGATAAAATTCAGAGGACAGTCTGGTGGATCTGCATGGCATAGACCAACTAAGAGAAATTTATTGATGTTAAATAAATAAAATGTACTCAGCAGAAGTATGTATTAATACCCGTTTCTCTCACTTGCAGAGTTTAGAATTTTAATATGGCCAGGTTAATAAAGCTTGGTATGGATTTTACATTCACAGCTCACTTGTTAAAGCCTCCTGCTCATTTTATAATCAATCAGCAATGCTCACTATCCATTAGTCCTTCCAAAGTACACTCCATCTAAAAATTAAGTAGCTATAAGGACATAACTTGAAAACAGGTTAAGGGATTCTTTAATTCGCATTGCAGCAGCAAAATTTAATCTTTATGGTGATTTTTTTTGGAGATTGATGAGGGTTATAGAAATTTCATTTGCATAGAGAAATCGTATAACAATGATTTATAAATTATTGAGTGTTAACTGTGATCCTCTGGCAGCTGAAACACATTTTTCTGGAGCTTTAGCTTGGGCAGATATATGTGAGCTCTACCTATCTCACCAGCTAATGCACCAAGGCTACCTCAGTATTTAACAAGACAGTTTCATCCTCTACAGTAGCAGGAGTTCAGCACAGTTCAAATTTTACTTTTCTCAGCCTATTTTCTCTCTAGCCACAACGGAACATTTCAGAAATGCTACTTTAAAGGAGCTTTATTTTTTCATGTATTCCTTGTGCTCATTAATATACCAAGCATGGCACAAAATACCCATGGCAAAAAGCAGATGCAGTGGAATTGCAGCCCCCCCCTCTGTGCTGGAGCCTGAAAGAGCTGAATTATAATCAGGTTTGGTTCCAGGTTGTCAGCTTACCTCTGACCTGAGGCTCGATAACTTTGCTCCAGACCTGAACAAGGGCTTTGGGGCTTGAAAGCTGGTTTGAAGCTTTTAGCTTATCACTTCTCTGTTAATAAGATGTCCTCCCAGCCTTGACTTCAGCATCCCTAGCCCCTTGCCATCTTGCCTACCTGTGATGTATCACCAGGTATTGTCTGTCCCTCAGGTCTCTGAAACTACCTCAGGCGTTGCTGACAGTAATTGCACGGGACAAGATAATGCCACGTACATTGTGCCAAAATGTAGTCTTTTCTTCTTAAAATGGTGAACCTGTCACTTCAGCTGGCTGCCTGGGACTTCCCCCATTATAAGCACAAGGTTGTGTACCACAAAAACACTACAGATCTTTTCCTGACAGGTCAATGTGCTGGAGTTCAATTCTGTAGTCCAGGAATGCATACAGGGCTGGGTTTCTCTGGATTTTCTTCTTTCCCATGCACCTTTTTATTGGAAAATTGGTTCCTTGTAGGGGTCAGCCATAGGGAGTCACCCAGATGGTAACACTCAGGTCTCCAGTACAGATACCTCCTGTACAGCTCAGTGTTAGGTACATTCAGTGTTAGGTACATGAACTTTGCCATGTGGGCAGTGACTCAAAGCAAGAAGGAGCAGCACTTCTGAAAAAATGCTGGATTTTGCAGAAGGAAAGGAAATGTATGTGTTGGCATTACATGAGAGTGGATGAAGAGCCCAAGAAAGGTTGTGTCAATGTGTTACGTGCAGGGTGCAGTTCATTACACTAAAACTTGGGTGATGACATCCAGGCTACTTACCAGTCAGCTGTATAGCCCATGAAGAATGGTTCCTTCAGAAGGCAATCACAGAATCATAGAATGGTTTGGGATTGAAGGGACTGTTAAAGGTCATCTAATCCCCCTGCAATGAGCAGGGACATCTTCAACTAGATCAGGTTGCTCAGAGCCCTTGAATCATCTATTCACTCTTCACTGTCCAGTCTGAGATGGGAAAATCATCCCCTTACTTTTGATTTTGAGAGTCCTTGATCACTAACTCATAATTACCTCCAGCACATCAAATGAACTCCACCTATGATTTCTGCCACATTTTGGGTAAAGTCTTACTTCTATTGCAGTAAGGTGTGCTGAGCCAGAAGGAGCTTTGCCAAAATTCTGCGCATCATTCCTAGGCAAAGAACAGATCAAACTACTTTAAGCACCAGGGACACAATCTAAGTCCTGTTCTATAAAGTTCAGGAATTATTTCAAACCTCGTATCTGCTGAAACTGATTCCCTGTTGAGCACAGAAGGGTTTGACAGTGAGTTCATCTCTTAGGAAACCCTGTGCTACCCAGGACAGTTTTGTCAATAGAATGCAGTTGTTCAGGCAGTGAAACTGGGCTGACAGAGCTGCACTGTACTGCAGCAGCTTGTATTCCAGTCGTGTAATCTAGATGGAAAGAAAATCATTGTCTCCTTTAATTGATTTCAATAGAAATATACTTAGCACTTTTTCTACATAGTCATCACTCACAAGGTTTGACATTTAATTATAACAAAAATACACTTCTTGTGGTTCTCTGCTCAAGAAAATGGCTGTTCTCAGTGTTGAAAACATGCAGACAGAATTGTTCTTTCATCAGGCTTGCTCTTCAAACCACACAGCCATGTCTGGGGGTGCACACACACACACGTGTTTGTGCTGCATTGCCCCTCAACAAGCACTTAGAGGTAGTCCATAGACTGCAAAGCAGTTTAGACATTCAAAAGGCTAAAAAATTAATAATAGTACCAAGCACAAAAGGTTAGTTCCACATGACAAGGAAGAGGAAGTCACACTGAAGTGGGAAAATAATGTTTTCTCTCTCCTAAGTAACATTTAGAGGCCTAGCATGTTGAGTGACCTACTTAAGGCATCTGCTCGGCATGCTATTATCAACTCTTTTTTTTTCTTTTTTTTTTTTCTTTTTTTTTTTTTGTGTGTGTTAGGTAGCTCAGCCATCATGCTGCATTTATGAGCCCATAAATGAGCATGCCTGCAAGCTTTTCAACCTGCAGTCATCACTCCTGCCCGGGGTGGCGAGGTGACTTTTCATTTGTAATTGCAGAGCATTGCAGCATACCATGTTTCATGCCCTGAAATCTTTATAGCACATCTAACATCACTAATGCACACTCCAAGGCAGAATCAGGACTTTAAACTTTTTTTTTCCAAACAGAGAAAAGGAATTAATCTGGAAAGATAATCTTGAAAATCACGGTGAAATTACATACCCGCCTCTGAGGACTGTAAGTTAGAAAGCAGTGTTTAGGATGAGTTTTCAAAGAGTTAATTACTTCCTTTTGATATTGGATGAGAATATTAATAATGTTTAATTCATTAAGTGCCTTCCAAGATTTCACACAGCTGGAGGAGAGCCTCTTTGCAAGCTTGAGTCATGGATCTTGGCTGAAGGAGGGGAGACAAGACAGATTTTTAGGAGACTCAAACCTGTATAAATGTAGATACATCTTACTGAGAGTCAAAATTCAGGAAGGGAGGCCTACAGCCAGCTATCAACTGTGTGCTCACAGAAAACAAGTGTTCAGATGAAATATTTTTAAAGCTTTTTCTTTCCTCTTCTCATCATTGCTTCCATTCACACCAGCGAATGCACCATCTCCAGCTAACTGCTGGATCAGGATGCTCTGCGCAAGAAAACCTTTGTTTCAGTAAGGCAAAGATTCCCCCCACAGCTTCCAAGGTGCATGGTCACACTCTGCTGGTTTCTGCCATCAGCAAAATGTACTGTGTCAGGAGCAGCCAGGGAAGAGGACCTCTGGTGCATTGGTTCCTGGAAGATGTGCTGGAGAGTCAGCCAAGGAGATGTGAGGAGATGAGTGCCTTTAAGGTAGTGAAATGCCATCCAGAGAGGCTTGTTTCTTTTCCTTTTGGTGCTCTTAAATCCAGGGACAACATTGAGAGACTGATGTTATCTAATTCCTGCAGCACAGCGTGAGTCTCTGGGGCTTTTTAGTGGGCGAGGCTATCAGACTGTCTTAACACATGTCCTGTTTTTCTTTCTATTTCAGATTAGAATGATTTCTTTTTAAATTGTCTTTCTCTGTGAAGTTTTAATGCATCACATGTTGTTTCTTAACTGAATCGCCTGTCATTTCTGTATCACTTAGTTTTTAGAAAAGCTTTATTTTAATTTGATTTCTTCACTCGTGTCTCCTAAAACTGAAGGTTATACTAAGGTTCATCCAGGATGCCCCTTCTTTTTTGTTTTTAAGGCTCTCTGGATGATGTGCTATGTTAGCAATGTCAGAGGCAGGAAGCATGGCATGAAGGTTGCACATGTTCTGCTGAACTTGAGGACTTCTGCAGGCAGCTTGATTTGGAGCCGTTTGTGCTTTGCCAGCTGGTGCTCACACTTGGTGTGAGCAGTTGTGGAGAGGACTTGCTCACATAGGAAGAGATCAGAGCATTGTTCTTGGGTAACTCTGACAAACCAAAAGCCCTGGGGTAACTGCAGAGCAGGATGTGCTGAGCACCTTCTCTGCCCAGTGGCCCCATCTCCACAGATGGGTCCATCATCCCTTTTCACCTTTTTTAGTCCATTATTGGGAGTTTTCTCCCAATAAACAAGGATTGCAAAACCTATTGGAGAAAACCAAGTTCTCCATTGTTATTAATGTAGAGAAGCAGGGACCATGCTGCTTAGGGACCTGCTGTGAGTAGTGGTGTAGATCAGCTGCTGCTTCAGTATTGTCCTGGATTCCTGTTCTGTGCCCATGCTTAGGCTGGTACTCAGTCCTCATCCGTGCCTCACTGCTGATGCTTTTCTTTTACACATGCAGCTTATTCCTCTGCTGGTTTGAGCCAGTGGCAAGAGTCCCAGGGAGTGCAAGACTGAGCCTCTGAAAGCACACTGCATGCTCTCTCTTCACAGGCGAGCCTTGCCTTTTATTTCACCAAATTTCTTTCCCCGGCTCCATCTGAGAAAGGAGAGATTGTTTTACTGTATCTCAGGATGCTTCTAACCTTCCCTGTCCCTCTCTGTTCTTTTCTTATCTGCTTTTTTCCCTTCTTTTATATGAACATGTTGTCCTAGAAAGTAAAGACCTATAGTTTAGTGGTAGCAGCAGTTCAGCATGATTTCAGAGCAAATAAGTTATTCCCTCAAAAACCAATACAGGTTTATTTTGTTCACATCCTACCAGACTCTGCAAGTCCTTATTATGCTGGAAGCAGCTTTCAGTTAAGACAATTTTTATTTTAAATTTTAATTGTTTGGCTTCATTGCATTCACAACTATCTCTAAGTATGTTAATTTGCAGTACACTGTGTATTTGCAATACACTGCAGTATTTCCTAAATCTGTTTTGCTGATTTAGATTTGGTACCACCTCATACATTCAATGTGCAAGGCACAGAAGAGCCCACGTCAAACATTCCAGCAACGTGGCCTTGTTAAAACTCCCAGATGAGGCTGGTCCCTGGCTGGTTTGTGCTCAGGAATTTCTTGAGAAACTGCTCATGAGTCTGGGCCAAACCCATGCCAAACCCAATGCAATAACAATATGGAAGATGGAGCAATTTCTTGTGGATTTGTAGCTGTGTGATTGCAGAGAGCCCAGCACAGTCCATGCTGCGCCTTCTGCCATCGAGAGTCCCGTGTGATTCCTTCTTAGTGAGATCTTGCAGATCTGAGGCTGGAGGTTTTTTTCTGCAGCTCTTCCCTTCCATCTCCCCCTGAGCCATTCCTTGTGTCTCTGCTCCTCTTTGGGGGTGTGGGGATTTGAGTTTAAGGCAGTCAAAGGAAGGAAGTTAGTCCTTGGAGGACCATGCATGACTTTGCTGAGCAGAAGAGCTGTATAAAAATTGGAAGCGAAAGCTGTGGCAGCATTAACTTCCCTGCTCCATGCCTCTGCCAGACGGCATGGGAGAGCTGTCTGAGCAGAGCATTGCTGGAAAAGCTGTCAGTGGGTTTGCTTTCTCACTTTGTTTTTTTTATTTTCCCAACTCTTTCCTGCGTGCCTTGTTCCCTTCTTTCTCTATTTTGCCACTTCGTCTTCGTCTCTTCTACGGTGCTCTCTGCTGGGAACCTTTTGGGTTGTATGGACCATGGAAAATCAGGGGGTACAGGAGCAGTTGTACCCATGGACCCCTCCCCAGATACACTGAGGGAGCACAGAGGTTGTTTCTCCTTCAAGAATCTCACCCTTGATGAGACAAGAGAAAATGGGCTCAAGTTGCACCAGGGGAGGCTTAGATTGCATATTAGGAGAAACTTGAAAGGGTTATCAAACACTGGAACAGACTGCCCGGGGAGGTGGGTGAATCACCATCCCTGGAGGTGTTTAAAAGATGTGTAGATGTGGTGCTGAGGGTCATGGTTTAGCACCAGTCTTGGCAGAATTGGGTTAATGCTTGGATTTGGTGATCTTATGATTCTGTGATCCTGAGACAAGCACAGTTTGCTCTCTTGGCTGTGACTCAATGGGTGCACAAGTGGGTGACAAACCTGGAATCTCTCCTCTCCTTGCCAGCACAAGGACTTGGGTATTTTACTGACTGTTAAAAATTTACCTGAAAAACTGGGCACTGTGTATGTCCTGCTGTCTCTGGAAGACCTGGGGTGGTATAGATTCATGCCTGGATTCATATATTTTGCCTTTAGACTGCAGGCAGATGCAGAGATTAACCAAGGCACTATCATCTTATCATCTTTAATAGTGTTTCAGAGCCACATTAATCCCACAGGGTCCCAGCAGGTCCCTGTTTTATTCTGAATATAATCTCTAAATTAAATACCTTCTCAGACATCCTGACTATGCTTCTGTTAGAGTGAGAGGCAAAGCACTGCCAGCTCTGTAAAAAGTAGGACTGAGCCCAGTTCTGATAATCGTTTGGTATTACAGCGGTAGACTTATTTTTTCCTGGGCATGTAGCTTCTCTGTCTAAATCTAAATCAAAAGGGCATTTGATCTTGTTTGTCAGGCCATTATTTTACTGTTGTTTTTTTGCTGTGAAATGAAAGGCAATTTTGCATGCTTTTCATTCAAGGAGCTTTGAACAGCATGGTATGGCTGCAAAAAAAAAAAAAAAAAAAAAAAGAAAAGTGCTTTCTGCACAGCAGCTGTTATAAAAGGCATGCTGCTGACTTACCCTAGCAAAAGGTATAAGCATCTCTTCTTCAGGTAGGCAGTGCAAATGGAGTGATTTACTTAGGTGTGGAAAGACCATTAGACAGGAAATGTCAGGGATGGGCAGTGCCCATGGGATAGCAAAGGTGTAAACTACCTTAGAATGAAGATCCAGATGGACAATATGCTTTTTGTGAATTCATACAATTTCTTTGTTTAGAAAACTGTCATAATTAAGAGACTCTTGGTAGTTGACTCAGCCTTCTGCAGGCTGTCTGCTAATATCAGTTCAGGGCAGTACTGTTTGCACAGGACTTGACTAGTGATGAAAACATAAATCAAAAGTTTACTATTTTTAAGCTTGTAAATATTAAAAAAATAAATATTTTGTGTTTACCTCCCCTCATCGATAAAAATTGATGCTTTTAATCTTTTCCAGCTGCTACACTAGGGGAGGGAACGTGTGGTGCAGTGGGAAGCAACATTGCCCTTTCATCTTTGATTGCTGGTTAGGAAGGTTTTTATCATCAAACCCCCCTGTGGTTTGATGTTGTGATGAACACAGGCACCAGCAGCTTGGCCAGCAGCGGCCTGAGTGAATTGATCAGGTTTCCCTCTGCAGTAGACAGAGCCCATCTTCCCATAGCTTTGTGTGCTTCCCCTGGTGCCTCAGAAGCTGTGGGGGTATTACAGATGCATTTATACAACTGCTGAGAGGAGCCAATTTATTTTGTGATGCCCTTAATGTGTCCAGGAGCTCCCGCTGCTGCAGGTGGTTCCCTGCTGTGGGCACATCCCTGATGCAGAATTGTGCCCAATGCTGTGGCCACTGGCATCTTAGCATGAAATAGGGGCAAATGCAACAGAACTGAGATGATTAATTTCAAGTGTTCTGGTTGCTTCCACTGTTGCTTCCTGGAGCTGTACTCCAGAAGTTTTAGGAACGCAGCACAGCATGACTTGCACGTATAAAAATGAGATTCTATACCAGGCTCCTCACTTCCCAAGCCTAAATTTGGGAATGCCAGTTGCAATGCATCCAGAACCATGGCTGGGGAAAGAAAACTTCTGCTTGTTCATTGGGATCATATGAGTGAATTCCAGTAGGCTTCACGAGAAGCAGGTGGGAGTTTTCTGGCTCTGTCCAGGATGGGATGAGTTTTGTTCAATCTAGGAATGATCAGTAATGGTTTCACAACTGTTTTGCATTGGAGGGAGCACTAATTTTATTCTTGCTTCCCCCTCTCCAAGCAGGTTTTTTGCCTTGGCTTGCATAAAAAGGCTCCTTGCCAGTTACATACTAGAATCTTTTAAAATGCTAAATAAAACTCCCTGCATAAGGTCTTTCTTTGCTGTGCAAGTATAAGTCCATCCATCTATTGTTTCACAGCACACACTTCCCAAATGCAATAATCCCCAAATGTGCTGGCTCAGCATGTGATAATCATTGCAGCCCTGCAAATCCTAGATGACAAAACCTGACGTCAAATGCTATTTTTGGGCTGCCTCCTACAGTAAAAAAACAGTGCACGTAGGAAAGTGAAAAACTGTGCACAAAGTGCAAGAGAAACTTTGTGGAGAAACTTGCACAAATCCCTCTAGTTTTAGTTAAAAATAAAACCCAGCCTGTCACTTCCAACTTAATGATGGCTGATTGACTGTGCCTTTTTTAATTGTCAGCCAAGCTGCCTCAGTTTGGGTCCTATGCAAAGGAGATCTGGAGGAGCAATTTTTACATACATACATGAGGTGGGCATAGCTGTTGGGAGGGATGGATTCTGGGAATCACCAGAATAAGCTGAGTTCCCTATTATTACACTTCTGAGCAACTTGCTGAAAGGCAAAAATCTGTGTGTTTAGGAAGGAATGTATATGACTGATCCATGGTTTTGTTTTGGGGTTTTTTTGTTTGTTTGTTTTATTTTTATTTTTTTATTTTAACAGCCCTTGGTCTTGTTTCCCTTCCTAAAGGTAACAAAAAGCTAATATAGCTTTCAGGTGTAAATTAGTGTCACAGAAAGGAGTGTAGTGTAAGCAGTTATAATATAACTGATATAATAACTGATTTTCTTTAGTCCATTAATTAAACTGTCAGTGAGATTTTGTACTTTGGGACTTCCCCTCCGACTTTTAGGTGATTTTTAAATTATTTTATTAGTATTCCATGAAGCTGTCTCAGCTTCCAAAAAGATTTTCTATAGTGCTTCCTATCTAACTATTTCCATCAGTCATTGTACCCCCAGAGCAGGGGCACTTACTGCTCCATGCCCTGTTGGAAGCAGTCCATTGTCTTCTGGTTTTTATTCCCTGTTGCAAAAGTTACAGGCTTTGGCTTTTTCTTAGAGTCCAAAACACTTTGCACTCCCTTAAAAATGTGAGCAGCAGTTAATAGCAGCAAAGAACAGCCATTTTGAAATGGGTTGTTTTATCAGTCAGCTGAAATGTGGCATTTTTATTAAGATTACTCTTGCTTTGTGATTTGTGCCCATTACTTGCCCCTTGGTGCACAGACATCCACTTTTCCCTCTCCGTGTCCCTGAACATATGAGAGCATCCTGGCATCTTAGCACTAAATTTCTGTGTCTGGTCTCACTGTCTTCATTGATTCTGCCTTCCTTCATCAGCTGCTGTTGTAATGAATTTCCATCTCCATCCTGTGTCTAAGGCAAATCCATTTTTAAATGGAACAGTTCCTAGTTCAAAGCAGCTCAGTCATGTCTGACCCCTGTCCTTCTCCCAAGCTGTATTAACCCTCCTGCTGGAGAAGGCTACAGTAGAAATGTAAACAGAACAACTGAATCATGCATGTTTTTCATGTATCCCTGTTTTCATTTATTAAAACATTTAGCCAATAACCTCAAGGTCTTCTTCAGAAGTACATGAATAATAATTTACAAGCTCACCGGAGCCATGCATTGATGTCCTGAACAGATGCCTGGCTAATTCTCATGGATCATCAGCCAAATAGCTTTATCCCAGCCAAAACCTGGACAACAACTTCAAGCATTTGTCAAAAAGTTTGAACCAAGGCATCGTTTACCCTGTGGTCCTTCAGTAATGTCTCCCATGAAGAGCTTATTTCCAAAGCAATTGTGCTCAAATTTGGTCCAGCGTGCCAGAAAGCTGCTAATAGGGTAGGTAAGGATTCAGCTGGGACCAAGACTGACCTTGCAAAATCCCCAGCAGTTTTCTTTAACCTCACCAACCTTCTTGTGGGCAGATGCTCTTTCTCCACGGATCAGCCCTGCCTTGTGAGTGGCATATCTGGCAAAGTGACACATCTGTAGGTAACCTCTAGCATCTAAGGTGGGCACCAGACCTCGCTGAGAAGAGTCAGCTTTCTAGAACTGTCTGGATGAGGCTTTCATAGAAGAAAGTGACTGAAAAACTGGTGTCTGGTGTGGGAGGCTTAAGGTTAGCTTGATTTTTCAGACAGCAGAAAAAAAGTCAAATCAGAGAAAAAACAGAGAGGGTGCTTTAGCCAAAGTCTCAGAGGTCAAAAGGACCCCTGAGAAATGAATGTAAGGTTTAAGATTAAAAAGTAGCAGAGATGGAGGTGGTGCTTCTGTCTGGTGTCTCTCAGCACCCCTGAAGCAGCATTTGCCCTGTACCACCTGGTGTTTTGTTAATTCTGTGTGTACAGGGAATGGTAGAAAGGATACACACAGTGTGTAAATAGGGTGCAGCACAGTCACAAATGGGGAAGTACAGAATCATCAATGTTATTGATTGCAGTGACTTGTTATTTGTGCAGGTACAAGGTTTTCGTACTAGCCCCAGACAGGGAGAGGGGACAAATCAACTGGGCTGGCTCCAATTTTATATGAGGAGGTCATTTCTGATCACTTTTAAAGCCAGATTTGCCGAAATATACAATACTGAGGATTACAGACTAATTTGTTTGGGTCTGGAGCAATGAGATAAGCTGAGGCTGCAAAAACAGCAGGCTCAGCCCCTAAGGAGCATCCTGTGTCAGTGCCTGAATACATAGATAAAAATATACAACAGTGCTTATGACCTTTATAGAGATTTCTATTTGGAAGAGAGGTGATGGCTGTGATACAGATTTTAGGGAAGATCACTAAGAATCACATGAAGAAAATTGGAGGACCTTTCCTCTGAGACTATATGCTGGGACACAGCAGAAGGATACCCACAACTAGGATGTAGAAGGGGGGAGCTTATTGCCATGAAATCCCAGGGACTGATTTAATGCAGTCAGCATGTAAATGGGAAGGAAATGGCTCTTCACCACACCATCTGTTTATCCCATCCCCATAACCCCATTAGTTAACTCTTCTGTGCTGTCTCTTTGTCCTCTTGCTGATACCCTTCAGAAAGAAACAAAAAGCTCTGCAGAGTCACCACTCACTGAGTTCCTCAGTCACATCTTCTGAGATTAGAAAAATACCTCTAATGGGCCCTTTGGGGACAGGCAGAGCACTTCATCCTCCCTGGGTGTTTGTCATGTAGGCAACCCACTGGGTTTGCCTGCAAGAAGCTCAGATGCAACTTTCATTAGCAACTTCATTTCTGCCCAAGTAACCTTCAGGGAACAGTGTGCTTCTTTGTGTTGAAGTTTGGCATGGCTCATGCAGTATTTCCATGCTGTTGTAGGAAGCTCACTAGTTTGTGGATAACTCTTCTTTCTAGCCTGTGAGTGATTTTCCTAGACTTTCTGCCCCAAAAAGGAAGAGCTCTTCACTGGTGCAGATTTGGGGATGAGGAAACATTTAGCAACATCATTGAAATGGAGTCTTTGCTCTCTAAAATTCTTTCATTTGATTATGCCATCAATTGAAGGCCCCTGCTTTGCTGACGATTAGATGCCTCTGAAAAACTGTAATTCCTTTAATCTTTTGATCTAAAACACCCTCAGTGGCAGCTCTGCTCCAAGCACTTTTGGCTAAAAGGTCATGCTTAGGTGAAAGGAGCACATCCTCTTCACATATTTCTTCTAGACTGGATACTCTTTAATGTTTCCATGCTTCTGTCTTGGGTCTTTTTTTTTTTTTTGTTCCTGAAAGAGTTCCTCCCCACTGAAGCCCTGCCTGGGATCATACTGAAGGCAATTACAGTATATTTCAGCAGCCAGCACTCCTTACTTACACACTGCCAATGGAGAGCTCTCAACTTGGAACATTTTAGCTCCACTGGGTGAGAGCTTGAAAAAGCACAGGGATGCTTGTTAAGGTTATTTCACAGAGCTTTCTATAGTTAAATGAAGTATAAGTTTAAATACTACATTGTTGGTCTTTTTTTTTTTTTCCTGTTAAATTGGGATTTTCCAGTGGTTTAACTGAATTACTTCACATCTGTTATGCAGTGAGCTGATCCTGCCTTTCAGGTAGTCAGATCTGCTAGAGGTGTTAATCTTTTTCAAGCCTTGATTTCAGTTTAAAAGAGTTGCCAGATCACACTGCTGGTGGATTCTATGCTGGTGTCTTTGTGCTGAGAAGCAGAGATGTGAGATGCTGAATTGCCCCAGCTCATTCTCCTGTGGCTTTGTTTGCAGGGCATCCCACAGGAAAAGTAGGCACAGGGCTACATCCAGGAGTAATTTGAGTTCAGGTTTCATCCATGGAATCTGTAGAAAGGGACTGAGCACTGGGAGCACTTCCCTGAAGTTGTTCCCAGTAGGTTCAGTGTTCTCTGATACGGGCCATATTTACTGGTCAAGAAGGAAAATAAGTGACCCTGAGGAGATTTTGGCATGGCTGGATGGCTCAAAGCAGAACCACAGTGCAGCTTTGGGCTGGAAAGCAGGAGAGCCAGGTTATGAATCCTGTTGGGGAACACCACCATACATCAGCAGAGGCCCTTGGGCCCTTCCCTGTGGTGTGGCACAGATGTGCCCTCACTTTGAGATCCACAGGCATTTAAAAAGTTGTTGACTGGTATCTAGAAGCAAATAGGAAACAAGCAAATGACTTCCCAGCCATCAGCCTGAATCTGCTCTGCTTGGGAATGCTCTACCCTGGAGCTGAATGAGTTTGTATCTGGTGTCAGTGGCTCCCCCCACCAAACCAGTCATCACTATTCCACCTGGTTGAGTTGAGGAATGTGTCAATGACAAAGCAGCACCTTTTACCTCCCTGTTTTGTGATCTGGCAAGATAAAATAAGTGTGCCTTGGCTCTTTGAGGCACAGAGGCTGCCCACTGACCCCTTTCCTTTGGGTCTGTTGTTGCTATGTTTTCCCCTTTAAAATTATTTCTTCATTTCTGACTCATCATTTCCAAACAAAGCTCATGGTGTTCTACATGGCATGGTTCTGGAACTTCATTCTTTTAATTGATGCTCCCGCTCTTAAAAGCTTTTCAATAAATTAACAAAACCTTGAAAATGATGAAGTGAACAAACAGAATAGCTGATAGCACATTCTGTGTAAAACCAAAGTTTCTGAAAGCCAGGTAGAAAATTCTCAATGTTAGAAGCAAGGCTGATAGCAAATGCTGTTATCTTTTGTTAGACCAGTGGATACAGATGAAAAAAATCAACAAGCTTTCAGTTATAAAACACTTTTCCAGTTATAAAGACTTCAGATTAAATTTCAGGCACTTTATAGTCTGGTACAGTAGTATTTAAGGAAAAAAAACAAGCCATAATGATTCAAATTAATTTAAATTTCCACTTAATGTAGAGAAGAGGGAATATTTTATATTGGGAACAATTTTCAATTCTTTACTGATGTATTACTTTGTAAATGGAGTGTCTCTATTAGGCATCTATTGAGACCATTTGGTCTTGAGGCAGAAACCTGTAAGAGGCAAAAAACAGAGAGAACAAAATACTAATTCTGCAAATCCTCTGGGTCCATATTCTGTGCAGCTTTGTGCTAGGAACATGCAGGAATACAGAGCCTTTCAGCGGTAGGGCTTGCCAGAAACCAAACATGAAGATTATGATATTTTTCATTTGATTAAGAACAAATAAGCAGAGATAGTGCTGCCCACCTCCCCATCCCTCTTCCAGCATAAACCAGAACAGTAGTAAAGTTGTCCTGGACTGGATTTAATTTCAGTATGTAGTTACAGTCGAGCCCTTTCAGGTATTTTAAATCCAGAACTATATTTCCCAGACTGGACAGTAGTGGAAAGAAAATTATTAATAATTTTATTTTACTTTAATAGATATCTTAGTATGGTTAATCTTTTTGCAGCATGGATTTTTCTGCTGTGGGGGCCCTGGACTGGAAACCTTGGTTCCATCCCTCTCCCATCCACTGAGCAGCTCAGTGACCCTGGGCAAGTTCTACATGAACTCTGTGCCTTGGCTTTGGCATCTGGCAGAAGAGGCCAGATCAACATGAAACCTACAACATGAATCCTACTATCACCAGTAGGATTCAGGGGATTCAGTACAGGGAAAGAAGAGTGATAGATTAGTACTGCATATTAATATTGATGATTGGTCTTCTGTTCCCAGTTAAATCAGGCTGAAGAGCATATTGAAAAGTCTTTTGGCATTTTCCCCATCCCAGATAGCACCATTTCTGCAGCTTTCTGCAAGACTGAGCCACCTCTCTGTCACCTGGAGGCTTTGAACTATCTTTCCCTATTTATGCTCAGAAGTGCATCATGCTTAGGAGGTGCTATGCTGAGCAAAGTGAAGGCTGCTTGCTTTGGGGAGTTTCTTTTTTTTTAAATAATCTGTAATAAAATGCACAGCCTGTAATTCATCTCCACCACCACAAAGCCTGAAGCAATTGACTGTGCTGCTTGCTGACGTGTCACTACCCCAGTGCCAATAGCACATATTGATCCAATGGCCAGTGTAAGTTTGCAAGGACCAATTCTGCCTGATCTGGTTGGAGCCTGTCCTGCTGAAGGGGCACTGTCTGGCAGTGAGCACATCACCCAGCAGCTGGGCTGGGAGGTAGTGGGAGGCCCCCTGAAACTCCTGAGCCGCAGGGTTCCTCGTGGGGATGTGCTGGCAGGACTGGTGGTGGCAGCATGGTCTAAGTTCACACTTAATGGTATATATCACCAACTCCTTACATCAGTGTGGAGTGCTAATAGTCATGGAGGGTTTGTTGTGGTGAGTGGTGGTCGTCTTTGCTAGGGCTCTTCTCCAGATCCAGTGGGAGATCTTGAATTAGCCAATCTTGGGTTTTTAGCCTTCTGAAGGGCTCTTCTTTCCAAAGGTCTGGAAATCCACAGTAGTCTGTATATGGACCTCAGCTTCCCTTCTTGCAGGAGTTCAGTGCTGTAGAGAGCCAAAACCATCTGCAAGATGAGAGGAAAGAAAGTCCAACGAGAGCACTAGAAGCCTGATCTTCTCTCTGCTTCAGTGCCAGGCAAAGAAGTAGGAGAAGTGCCTTTTCTATCCTCTGTTCCCTCTGATAACTGCCCTCAGGAAGGGGAAAGAGAAGAGGAAGGGGAAGAGTAAGGGGAAGAAGTAAAGAAAGGGGAAGAGAGAGGGAAAGAGGCAGGGAGAGGGAAAGCCGAAGAGAAAGGAAATGGAAAGGAAATGGGAAAGGGGAAAGGGAAGGAAAATGGGAAGGGAGGAGCAGGAGTATGGGAAGGAGCATGAGAAGGAACATGAAGAAGAGCAGGAGCAGGAGAAGGAGAAGAAGGGGAAGGAGAAGGAGGAGAAGGAGAAGGAGAAGGAGAAGGAGAAGGAGAAGGAGAAGGAGAAGGAGAAGGAGGGGAAGGAGAGATGATCACTTCATACTCTGCAATGAGAGGTCATCTGCAAGAAGGGGAGACTGGTACAAAGATGCATATAGCAGGAGGGACCATTTAGTTTGCTTACCCACCAAATGACCAACCCAGGCTCGACTTGTTTACATGGTAAAGTTGTTATGGAGTACAGGAAGACATTATCCCAATAAGCAGTGAGGGAGAACAACAGTCCCCAAGAGACACTACTCAGTAATAGTTACACTGCAGTGGTTATCCTCAAATTGGTCTCTGCTCAGTTTCCCCATGTTTAACCATCTCTGTGGTGTATACAGAAAACAAATTAGGTCCTGATTCAACAAAGTATTTCCACTCTGCAGTCCAATTTGGTCTTTGGATTGAGTTCAGTATAGGATTTAGGGTCCTGAAAAGGAATTAGGAGGGTAAAGCTGGGTTGCCCCCAGTTGTGGCAGGAGCCCCATAGGAGGGACTGTGTCTCTTTGGGTCGTGGTCACAGTTCAGTCTCTTCTGAGTACTCATAGATCAATAATTCCTCCCTGAAATGGGATGACCCTTTACTAAGCCAACCAGCCATAGATCCCAGTTGAAAAATGCCACAAATCTGTAAATTAGACTTTCTGTGTTATTATTTTAAATAATTCTGTGTGTGGAAGGTACCTTTTGATGGCTTTGTTAGTATTGGAGAAACAGGTCTGAATCAGGCTGTTCTGAAGCATGCAAAGGCGTCTGCTGTTTGGTTACAGCAAACAAAACAGAAAACAGTGAGGGCAAAGGAGCAAAAGAAGTGATCAGTTTCAAGTCCATAGTCTTGTTTAAAAAACACAGCAAAGTTCCCCACTTCCAAAGGTTCACAGAGCCCTTCTTCAGCATTCCTTTCCAAGCAGAAACACAGAGCCCAGCAGGTGTCAGATACAACAGCTAAGCCTGCAGCAACAGAAAACCCATGTATTGTTTTCCCCTGGGGTACAAAGAGAAGGAGGTATCTGTTAGAGCTGAATATATGGGCAGGAGGTTCTCAGGTCAAGGTGACATGAAAAACAGGAGAGCTCCTAAACTGGGAGACTGAGCTGCTCTCAAAAAATGCTCTTCTTTTTTGGTGTAAATGTGTGCAATTGCACAACCTGGGTGAGAGACTTTGGCATTGCTTTTGGCTGTCTGACTCCTTAGCTCAGCATGTGCTCAGTTAAATCTGTACTCACACCATTTTGAAGAATCAGTGCCCATCACTCAAGCTGAGAGACTTGAGAGATCCTTGCCTGCAGTGTGGGTGTCAGTGCTACCCTTCATCAAGGTCTGACTGATGCATCAGAGCATCAGGAAAGGACTTCATGTGGCTTTGTATATCTGTTGTGCACTGCCCTGGATGTCTTAGTGCAGCAGTGCCTTGGGCCCTTTGTTAATGGTTGTTTTTTTTAATGATTTGTCTCTGTTTTGGCAATAGCCCAAAACAGTGGCCTCTCTCTGCAACCAGCAGTGGATCCTAGTCCATAGTAAATGGTTAGCAGTGATAGAGGGATTACCAATCAGTTGTAGAAATGAGGGCAGAGTTATTATTCTCTCTTCGACTGGGAGAGATGGAGACATGAAGGAAGAGTGTGATTTGCATGAGACTTTCTGCTTGGCCAGCAGAACAGTTCATCCTCCTGAATCCCAGTCGGGTGCTGTGTATCCACAGTACCCTGGGGAAGTGACAAATGTGACTTGGATCTCTACTTGCTTCTCTTCTCTTTCTTCTTCAATCTAGGTATGATTTAAAGTAACTTCAGACCCATACTAAGGAGGAGGGAGATAGGGCAAACTCTCAGCTGCTCTTTAATATGCATCCTCATTCACAAATGCAGATCAGCCTAATTGCCTGTCAGCATGCACAGATATCTCTCTGGAAGAGTAGTTGGGTACCATGCAAATTGGTTGCAAACACAAACTGGAACCAGATTAAAATTTGACCTACGGTAATCAATTTCTAGAACACAGAGCAAGCAGTAACGAGGTGATGGAAGTTCTGGGCTCTGGGAAATCAACTATTGGCTGCTGTTGGGTTCTTCTGAAGGGTCTCTCCCTCATTATGTGCTTTGGGGTTTGTTTGGTTTTTTTCAGCTGAGCAGCATGGGGAATGCAGCTCTTTAAGTCATGATGAAAGGATTAACCCCTTTCTTGCACATAAAATGTCCTTCAAAGGGGCTTTTACAACGTCTTAAGTCTCTTTTCCTTGAAGTGACATCACTGTTACTCAGGTTGAAAATCTTCACATCTCTTACAAGTAAATTCTATAATCACTTAGGAGGAAACTGCATGAATACAGTTTCTCCAGAGAAAAATTAAACTGTGCTTGGTAGCAAGCTTTTGTGTGCTACTATGTCTGTGAAGTCAGGATCAATTGAAATTTGCAGGAAGGCTATTATTTACTGTTTCTTTCAAGCAGCCAGCAGACTAACCTACAAAAATCTTCTTTTCCTCCAAAATCCAGCATGAAAGACTGTTTAGTGAGGCATTCCTATCCCAGAGATTAACTAATTGCTCAGCAGTCATTTTCACTGCACAGCCAAGGACAGCAATTCCTTTCCCACACGCAGATAGAGCAGTGGTTTAACACAAAACAGTTCCTGGGACAGGAGGATTAAGGAGAATTTAGTGGAGAGCAATTAAAAGAGTTGTTAGACCAATTTGTTTGTGAGGCTGAATTTCACATCAAAGTAAAGCTGTCTGAGGAACGTACGGAGCAGCAGAAGAATGAAGGCATCATTTCAGGCCATCTATTCTGCATCCTCAGAGTGCAGATTAATAAAGGGAGCTACAAGGACATGGAGATTTACAGGAGTAAATTAGGTGAAGCAGCATAAATGCCATTTGCATTTGGACAAAGGTGCCTTGCCTTGCAATCTCTGGCGTTTTCTGGCTTCAGCTCCATTCCCTATCTGCCAGGTTCCTTCTCACTGGTGTATTCTGCAGAGGGTTTCTGACCATGCCTCTCAGTTTCAGAGACTCCTGCCAGGGCAGGACGTGGCAGTCAGGGGCAGCTCTCCTGTCTGAGCCACACTGAAAAGCTGCTAATGGAAGCTGGGTTGGAGCCAGTGCTCCTTGCTGGCTCTGTGCTGGTCTTGCTGGGTTGATCTTCCCATCCAGGCTGCCTGCTCCTACACCCTTGCCAAGCCTCGACCAAAGACGAGGTGTTAATCCAAACTTGGGGTCAAGATCTGGAATTGCATCATCATGCTGCCATCACCCTCACTCCTTTGGAAGGGCAGTAAACCTGCAATGAAACAGATTTTCAAGACCTGGAGTCAGTGCAGACACAGTGAGTCCATCCACAGTGCATGGCAGCAGCTTCTCCCACCCATCCCAAAGGAAGGAATGTGTTGACACCAGCTCTGGCTTGCTCTGGGGTTCACAGGCTGGACTTTCAGGTGAAGAACTAATGGCCCATGGCTCTTCTGTCACCCTGACTGCATTTCACAGTCCTGCTAGCCCAATCCCCAGGGCTCCAGATTTTGCCTAATTACAAACTCAGGGCTCATACATAGTAATTTCTTATTCATTAATTCCCATCCATTCTTTTGATAGTTTAACTTTTTACATTTAAGGAAGTTAACATCTTCAAAATTATTTAAAAAAAAATCTAGAATCTGAAAATATAAGATTTAAAAACTTTTAAATATAAGTATTAATAGTGAATCCTGTTCTCTGTGACCTGCCTGGATTTAAAATCACTTCAGTTTTGGAGCCAGTTTTGAGAATATTGAAAAAGTCCCCTCGATATGTTCTGTTTGACAGCTGAAGGCACATAGAGAGGGTTTATCCTCAAGGCCTGAGGGATGAAACATCCTTGACTCACCTGAGAGCCATGTCCTGGGAAGGGTTTTCTTTCCATAGCATTTCATCACAAGTCACAGTGAGAAGGACTGGTCCTGCAGCTGCAGCATCTGGCAGTGGAGTGAAATTTGCAATTGCAAAAGGGTGCTTGGATGAGAGCAGCCACAGCCATCCCAGGTGGGCTCCAGTTTCCTGGGGGGAGACCAGCTGGAGGGTTTTGCCAGGGAGCAGGGTAAGAGCAGGGGGACTTTGTCTTTCCCATTAGTGGTTCGTCTCATTGCTCAGTGCAAACAAAAAGTGTGGTTTTTTTCACAAGCTCTCACTCAGACCTGCCAGGCTGGCGTGGTTTTCTATGCAATTGTCTCCCCTTCTCCCTCTGAAGCATTTAAAATAATAGTGTTTATCTGGAAGGACTGGATGGGCTCTGAGGCCGGATGGGGAATGCATCCCAGCTGGGAACTGGCAACACCCCAGAGTGCTGAGGGGTGAATAAAAATAGCATCAGATGAGAGGTATAATACACACACACACAGAGAAGAGCTTTACAGGAGGGTTTTTTACCCAATCCACACCAAACCCTGACATCTACACTCTAGAGGCAGGGGTTTGGATACTTCTTATCCACCGTCAAATGCAGGGTGTCTGCATCCAAATGACATCCAGAAAGGTCCCTCTATTGACACGGGAGACAAACAGGCATTGCAGAGTACAGCTTGTCTGACCTGTTTCAACATCTAGCTGCAGGTGAAATGACTCACAGCCTACCTGGACCTTTTTCTCTCTCTCCACTGTGCAGGGCTCCTGGAGGATGAGTTCAGATGCAGCCAAAGGCTTCACAGGTGAACCCTGTTCTGAGTGTCTGTGCTCTGCAGATTGGGTGTATTTTGTAGTTTGGTCTTAGAAGCAGGAAAATAGCAGACTCATCTGAGCACTGTGTGGGTTGGAGTATCCTGTGTCTAAATCCTGGATGTGACTCAAGTTTGCCTCCTTCATTACAATGAGAAAAATGGCAATTACTTTGCTACAATGCACCCTGAGATGTGAAAATTAATAGTATTTTTTGCAAACACCTTTACAAAAGTTTGCTTTGTGTTGTGCATCTAGGCATGAATTAGGCTTTCCTTATTCTGATGTGGCTTTTATTTTTATTTGGTTTTGTTGGGGTATTTTTAAGCTTTGTTTCTGAAGAAAATGAGGTATATGTGCACTGTTGTGAGATTGGTTATATCATCAAAACTTTAAATCCTGTTGAATCATTTTAGGCTCAAGAGGCAATGGAAGAGAATTCTCCTATTTAAAAAAGAAACCTGTATAAAAGTGTGCCAAGACCAGCACACCTTGTGAGGACACTGACCCTTTTTATAGGAATTAGACATTCCTGCTGGAAGTGGCCCAGGTCAAATCCCTCTGGTGGGATCTGAAAGCTGTTGAAAAAGCTGCTCTGCAGGTCTTGGCAAGCCACAAGCGTGCTGGGGGCCTCCAGCTCTCCAGTGTTGTCCAAGGGAGGGTGTGATTCCCTAACATTCTGCCTCCTTCACTGTGACCACCTTTGGTCTCTTTTCCCAGGCAATTCTCAGCAAGACAAGAGGGCACGGTCTCAAAAGTTGTGCCGGGGGAGGTTTAGGTTGGACATTAGAAAGAATTTCTTTACTGAGAGGGTGATCAAGCATTGGAATGGGCTGCCCAGGGAAGTGGTGGATTCTCCATCCCTGGAGATATTTAAAAAGAGACTGGATGTGGCACTCAGTGCCATGGGCTGGTAACCACGGTGTTAGTGGATCAAGGGTTGGACTTGATGATCTCTGAGGTCCCTTCCAACCCAGCCAATTCTATGGAAAAAAAAAAAGAAAGTCCCCATGTGCCCTGCACACTCATCCCACTCACACCATCTGCAGTGCTTTCCCACACAGCTTTGGGTGTGTGCATGGCATGGTTGAGGTAAAAAAGTCCTCTTTCTTTCTTCAAATTCATTTCACTGATCTAATTTTCATACAATCATTTTGTTTGGAAAAGACCTCTAAGATCATCATTTCCAGCCATTAACCTAGCACACACTCAAGTCCATTTTCAGTGCTGCTGGGGAGGGGAACAGTGAGTAGTTGTCTTCAGGGCCACAGTATTGAATTAATACTGATCTGGACAAATATGTTGTGTTGTGAGTAACCAGATGTGCTGGAGATGGGGCTCTTACGAGGCATCAGTGCAGACAAGAAAGCTACTTGTGTGTGCAGTAATGAGTGGGACCTGTAGTTACTACTTGCAGCCCCAATTCAGCCTCATGGCAGAGCTCCTCCTTCTGCTCCACAAGGATTTATGTAGCTTTGGGGACAGCAGTGTTGTGTTTGCTTCCTGTTCCAGTTCTTGATGCTGTATCAACACCTGAGTCAAGCCAGTTCTCCTAGGTCAGGGTCCCACCTTGCTGCAGGACTCCAGCATCCCTTGTCAGCCAAGTTTGTCAGATGTTTCAGCTTGTTCACCCAGAGTTTATCAGTCACAGAGTTTATCAGATCTTTATGTTGATGGACTTGTGTGGCTTTTCTCTGTCAGTGCACACCTGCTGTATTCATCACCATGACAACTGTGTGCCCTTTAGCTGTATCATTATATTTTTGTTTCTGTGACTTTCCATGGTGAGGGGCAGGTATGTATTGAACAGTGTGAGCAACAGCATGGGATGTTCTAGGGATGGGACAGGATCATCTCTGATCAAATATTTGCCACTTTTATCAACTTACTCTAAATCTTCAAGACTTTTACATGTTCCTCAATCCATTCATGTCCCTTCTTTTGGAGTCACTTAGTAAGGGGCAAGGTCATGGAGGGATGATTTTCACAGCACTGGTACAAAAGAAAAAAGAAAAAAAGTAAAAAAAAGACTGCAGACAAGGGATGCATTTCAAAGCATCTGTAAAGGCCACAGCTTTTCTCATTAATTCACCAGTAGATGGAAGGACTTGTGTGTCTCAGCCTTGAGCTGGCTTCCTGACCTCTCATTAGTGCTGCCCTAATCTGCACTTGGCTTTGAGTTCAATTCTACCTCACAGGAGCTGCTCCAGCATTAATGTACCCATTGCCAGTCCCTTTAGCAAGGCCCCTCTCAGGAAGTGGTTGTGGGCTGAGTTTGCAGTCAGGATGAGTTACCTCTCAGTATGAAGGGGAGGGAAAAAAGGTTGGGGGTAAGATCAAATGGAGAATCTTAGGTTGGTGTTGTCTTCTCTGGGGCTGCCTTGCAGATAAAACAAATAGTTTGGTTCTCAGGGCTGGTCATCAGTTAACTTCTACTTAACCTTTGCCAGCTCAATAATTAATGTCACGTCCATTCCCCCTCCTTCTGAAAATAAATACATTAAAATGAAGAAAAACATAAACCTGGTCTCATGGGACAGGATCTGTGTCACACGGGTCAGTCTTTCGTAGTCCCATCTGTAAAAGAAAATGAAGTCCCTGTCACATTAATGAATTTAGCACTTGGTGAGCCAGGGGTATGGCTCTTTCCTCCTTCAGGTGTGCTATACACACAGTTAATTCAGTTTCTTCTGATTAACTCCTTTGGGATTTGTGTCTATTCCTGGGACATACCTTTGGACAGGCCAATGTGTAACCTCTGAAAAGGGTCAGGAACAACTGAGATAGCTCATCCAATTCAGGATTTCAAAACAAGCCTCTCCCAATTTCCTGAGGAATGCATCAGATGGTTTTCTGTTTTTATTTATAGAGAAAAATAGCCAGTAAAACTTATTAGACATTAATAGAATTAAGTTTCCATGTAAAAACATTTAATCCTATTCTGTTTTAGGTTAAATCACTGTGAAAGTGGATTAAATCCAACCACATGAAAAAATTTCCTAATATGGAAATAACTGGTAATGAAAAACAGCTATTACTGCTAGAATTCACGTATCATTTTATTTCCCCAGTTTTTCTGTCTGTATAAGAAAGAGTATCTTTCTTTTCTTTTGCTTGCACATATCTAATTTTATCTAGATCCATCTCTGCTGTGCTAGGCACAGGGCTCCCTTGGCTGAGGGTGGACATGCTGAAGAGGAAAAGTCTCCACAGAGTGACCCAAGGATGTCATGGTGACAGGGTAGTTCAGTGGGTGCATGAGGACCATGACTCTGGTCTCCAAAGTGCCATAACCTCACAGTTGTCAGCTGCAATGCAAGGATCTGCTTGGTTGTGAATTTCAGGGTGAAAAAGAAAGTAGCAAACAGCTATGAAGAAAGACAGGGTAGGTGAGGAAGCTAGGGGGAAGGTAGGCACAGGCTCCATGTCAGCCAACCTTTGCTCCCTTGGAAATATGGTTCAGCCAAGGTAGATCAGTCCTGAATTCTTGGCTCCAAGCTAGCCCCTGGATTTCCAAGCCTCTGGACATTTTCTGCACTAATGCAGAGTGCAGTGGGCTGGCTTCTTCAAAGGAACAGCCCATAATTTTTCCAGGGTGTAGCACCTTCTTTCCCAAGCAGAAGGAAGGGATTATTTGAAGAGCTCCCCAGGAACATCTCATCCTGGGGAGGTGACAACAGGACATGGGCAGTGTGTCTTCTCTACTGCATGAGTGTAAAGAGGTGACATAGTGAGGGGTTGCAGGGTCTGTGGTGTTGCTTGGCTTCAGGAGATTTGCTCCACAGATCCCATGGCATTTGTCCCTGCAGCAGGGACACACTCAGCATCCCCCAAACTGCCAGCCCCATGCTCCAGCGCAGAAGCATTTGGGCTCAGACCCCTGGTGCTGATCTGAGTGGTATCTGGCCAACAGGTTCTGGAGCAAAACCACAATAGTGGTTTCTGGGCTTTCAGAAGGACCTGCTCCAGGAGTGTGAGGTGTGGGTGTTGTCAAATTAGTGAATTATTGGCAGAATTTCTTCCGCAGAAAGCAGCAGCAGTTATGGGGAATTATATTCTGTGCAGGGAGCTCACCTCTGGCTGCAGAAGCTTGGAAGCTAAGAGGAGAAAATGGAGAAATGAAAGAACAAGATTCAGCTGGTGGAAGGAAAGGTAGATGAGGGTAGTGTTCAGGCAGAGGGAAGAGCAGCAGACACTGCCAGATGGGGTGACCAGGAGAGGAGCCAGGAGAGGAACCAACCATGTTTTCTGAGAGACATCTTGTGGGGGACACATCCTTGCAGCTGGTTACTTTCAGCTTTTCATCACCTGCCGGAGATTCTGTGCTGCACTCCAGGGAAAGAAGGGCAAAACCTGAGAAACACAACCCACCTTCCCAATCTTTATTCAGAGAGAGTGGCTTCAATTAAATATAATTACTTCGTTTTGAATCAAGGGCAACTTCTCTTGCATTTGTTTGCTGTCTCCAGGGGCTTGTCCAAGAGAGATTTGTTCCATGAGGGTAGGTGCTAATTAAGGGGGGCTTCAAATGAGTGTACATGTTGCTGCATCTGGGTCAGAGGAGTCAGATGAAAGTATCTGCCATGCTTCTCTCTTGTATTTTTTTTTTTTTTTAACGGGGCTTCTAATAAACATGTTAATTTTCCAAATTATTATAAGCAGCTGCATCTATTAGCAGCACACAAGGCTGAATTTACTGCATTTGAAAGCTCTCTAACAAAGCTTTGAACTCCACCTCATCCCAGATTTATGCAGGGAAGGAACTGTAGTCATTGTGGCACTCATGTCCCAACTTTTGAAGATGTGAGACATGAAAGCAACTACTTCTTTGCAAATATGGACAGGTGTGAGAAGCCTTTTTGTAAGAAGTAAATAGATACTGAAATACATATACTCAAATGGATACTGGAAAACCTACATCCTACATCTGACTGTCATGGAGTTTTGTTTGTGTATTGCAGGGACTTTTCTCATCAGCACTACCCCTACACAGTCCATATTTGCATTTAATCACATGCTGCTTCTCACTTCAGTGTCACCATCCTGAGAAGCAGAGTTGTCCAATCCTGCCTAAGTGTCACATTCAAGAAAACTGGATAAACCTAAAAGAAGATAAAAAAAAAAAAATTAAAAAAAAAAAATTTAGTTTTTTTAAAAAATCAACAGAAAGATTTTTACTGTGTAGATCTTTCTGCAGCTTGAGGGTCAGATTCCTTTTTTTGTGGAGGCCTGAGGGATGCTGCAGAGTAAAATAGCTGCAGCTTTCAATAGGCAGCATCATTTGGGAGTGGCTATTGCTGGGTTTCATAATCACACCCCCCTATTAGAGTGTTTCTCCATGGGCCTCCCTCACATAGGATATGTATCATATACATATGAGATGTATTAACTCTCCAGGAAATGCTTGTGCTGGAGTGTGAAGCCACACAGCACCACACATGGGGAACCTCATTGCACCCTCCAGCCATTCCTACAAAATCAGCAATAAGCAAAGCTAAAAAAGTATTGAGCACATTTGGGTTTTCCAGTCTCTGGAAGGAGATGTACATTGAATAAGCCACACAGCTGTGTAGTTTCCACTGAATTGCTGCTCTCCTTTGATCTGTACTAAAGAAAGTGACAGAGCCAGTGTGAGTGTGAGGAATGGATAGGTCCAAGTGTTTAAGCTTTTGCTTGCTTGCTTTCTTCTCTTCATGTAGTTTCTATCCTTCTCTTGGTGTCAGGATGTTTTTAGTTCTTCAAAGCTCTATCTTCTGCATCAGAAGTAAAGGTGAAACCCACTTTTAATCTCTAGTTCTAAGAAAGTGTGTGTGTGTATATACATACCCAATCTGGGCAGTGGCACGTATTGGAGCTTATCTCCTGATCAGCTCCGTTTGAATTCAGGGAAAGAAATTTAGAAAGAGAGGAAGAAGAAATGGCCGTTCTCTCATTACAATTTCAGTGCAGTAATGTTTGCTGTGTGCAGTGTCATTTGGGTACTGACTCTGTTGTGGGTTTATCCCTCATAGATCATCTTCCGGAAGATCAGCGATGTCAAGAAGGAAGAAGAGGAGCGCCTGCGCCAGAAGAACGAGGTGACACTGAGCATCCCTGTGGATCATCCTGTGCGGAAACTCTTCCAGAAATTCAAACAGCAAAAGGAGATGCGTAATCAAGGCTCAGCCCACATCGACCCAGAAAGGAACCAGCTTCAGGTGGAAAGCCGGAGCGTGCAGAACGGGGCCTCCATCACGGGCACCAGTGTGGTCACTGTCTCTCAGATCACCCCCATCCAGACGTCCCTGGCATACATGAAAAGCAGTGAGGCTGTGAAGCAGAACAACAGGGATGCGATGGAGCTCAAGCCAAATGGCAACGGAGACCAAAAATGTCTGAAAGTGAACAGTCCCATGCGGATGAAAAACGGGAATGGGAAAGGATGGCTACGGCTGAAGAACACAATGGGGACCCAGGAGGAGAAGAAGGAGGACTGGAACAACGTCACAAAGGCTGAGTCCATGGGGTTGCTTTCTGATGATCCCAAGAGCAATGACTCGGAGAATGGTGTAAATAAAAACCCACTGAGGAAAACAGACTCTTGTGACAGTGGAATAACAAAAAGTGACCTTCGCTTGGATAAAGCTGGTGAGACTCGCAGCCCCCTGGAGCACAGCCCCATTCAGGCTGATGCTAGGCATCCTTTCTACCCTATTCCTGAGCAGGCCTTACAAACCACGCTGCAGGAAGTCAAGCATGAACTCAAAGAAGATATCCAGCTGCTAAGCAGTAGGATGTCTGCCCTTGAGAAGCAGGTGGCAGAAATTTTAAAAATATTGTCCGAAAAGAACGTACCCCAGATCTCTTCCCCCAGGTCTCCTTTATCACCCCAGCAGCCCCCCCAGATACCCTGTCAGGATATTTTTAGTGTTTCAAGGTCTGCATCACCTGAATCAGAAAAAGATGAAATCCACTTTTAGCATATACCTATGTTTATATATGTATACAGTATATATGCAGAGGTGTATATATACCTTTATACATATATATGTGTGTGTGTATACGGTAAATATATATACATATATATTTTCACTTGCATCCAATATGACTTGAACACACCAAGATTTTGATATGTAAATATTGCATGTCCAGCTGGATTCTGGCCTGCCAAAGAAAACAATTATTAACATAGATATTGCTTGTATAATATGCAGTTGACTGCATGCACACTTTACATTTATTTATAATCTCTATTATGTAATAAAAGAATGACTTTTGTTTAACAAAGGCAATGTACTATTTAAAGAATCAGGGTCTAACCTGCCAATATTGCCATGACAGTTTTGATCTCAGGCTGGGTGAATTGAGCTTTTATTTCCTCACTGTCTTTTCTGCTGAGATTAACGTGACCAGGTGGAGGACACTTTCAGACTCCAGTTAGGATTGTTTCCTGGTATTGTTCATACAATCTGCTGTATATTTGGTGATGAATTCCCCTTCTCCTCCTAAAGGGAGGGCTCAGCTCTGTGGCCAGGGAAGGGCACTGTGGCCAGTGCTGGGGTGGATCACTAGAATTTATTTGTGTGGGTATTGTGCATGCACAGCCTTTTATTTCAAGTATCCTCCTGCTCTTTTAACATAGAAATAATAATGGTGATTTATGTAACAAAATGAAACTAAGAGAAAACTCTCTCTGCTGCACTCCCTGAGTGCTGGGGGGTTACTTCTTTCTTGAAAGACTCCTTTTACTGATGCCATTTCTACTGAACTGTTAGAGTAACATTATATAGATTCTCTTTGCAGCATTCAGTGATGGTGTCCGGTTCTGTCAGTATCTTCATTAGGATGTCCCACTTTTGCAGTGTTGGGGTTGCTCTCCAACTGTCCTCTCCATTGCCCCTGGCAGAGAGACTTTGCATGAGGTCTGAGCAAAGGAGAGAACAATTGTAGTTCAGCTCCTCAGGAGTTGTGAGCAGGTTTGAAAGCCTGAAGTCAAAAGGCTGCAGTTAATCCCCCTCCACTCTCTTTTCTGATGATGTTTATCAGTCTGCAACTGCCTTCAAGAAAGAGAGAAAATGAGTCAGGATGAAATTCCCTTTAGTACAAGGCACCTGGATGATCATGTTTGAGTGAGAGGGTGGTGGATGTGTTGGCGAGATGAAGTCTTCCCTAGGGTTCTGCCTGGTGGTCTTACCTTGGACTCTTGGGAGGTTTCAGTGCATGGAGGCAACAGAGCAGGCTGGCAGTGCCCCCACACAGCTGATTTTATCATGCATACTCAGTCCCTTAGGCCTCTGCTATATGGTCTGATCCTCCTATTAGCTGGCCCCCATCAGCATCTCCCAGTCTTGAACCATGCTCAGACCCCATCTGCACCTTCTGGGATGGAGCATCACCCTCCACATGGTTCTGCTGGTTTCACAGGCCTCTAGCAGGGCAAGCACTTGCTTTTTGCTCTCTTGTTTGGAGTTGAGGTTTTGGTCTGTACCTCAGTGTGGTGGGATTTTTTGCCTCTCTCTTTGCACTGGTTTTGAATCCAGATCCATGTCGTGTACAGCAGAAATGACCATCACAGCTTCAGAGCTGTTAACTGGTACATCTTGAAGCCATCCCAGCAGAAGGGGCTTTTCCCTCAATGCTTAGATGACCTCTTGAATCAAAATCCCATGTTTTCAAAAGTGCCTGGAGTAAACCATACCTGTACTGCAAGGCATCACTGTCAATCAGGCAAATAGAAGACATGTTTATAATTACTGGGCAACTGGGCATCCTTACCAGACACCAGTAACAGTTCCATTACTTGACATTAGGAAACTGAACTAAACAACTTCCTAACAAACAAACAAAAAAATTTAAAAAAAATAATAAAAAAAATTCCAACAATAAAAAAACCCACAACCAAACAGCCAAGCCCAAACCAAACCATCATTTTCCAGTAGTAGCAATTAGGAACCTCCATCATACATATCTTCTGCTGTGAAACCCATAAAGCCCCAAAAGTTCATAAGAAAGCCAGAGAGTCATTGCCTCTGTTGTGTTAGTTTGTGGAGGCTTTTGGGGAGATGATTGTCTTTCTCATCTGCTCTTCTGTTCCGGCCTATTTCTGCCCCTTCTCCAGTTCCTTTTTTTAGGTAATTATAGACAAAAAGAAAGGGAGAATGAAAAGTAATTGAACGGGGCAACTCTTCCAGCACCTGGTGGTTGGCTGTCTGCTCATTTTAGTTTTCCACAGCTGCAGATGCTGCTGACAAAACTTTCAGCTGTGTTTTGCAGCTGCTGCTCTAGCACAAGTGCAAATTGGTAGCTCTGCAGCCCTACTTTGGTCTGCAAGAACAACCACTACTTGCAAAACAACAGGACCTCTGAGGTCCTGCTCTAAATCCTATCCTAGGACTCTGAAAGAGTCAGGAGGTTATAGGGATAGGGAGTTACAGGGTTGCTGCAGGCTGATGGATGTACAGACCTTGCGGGTGCAATTGAAGTGCCAAGCTTTGAAGATTTGAATGTTCTTGCCTGATGGGGATTGCTGGTTAAGACAAACACCCAGCAACTGCCCAGTGAATAGGTGAGTCACACAGGCTGTCTAGGGGCCAGGTTTTTGGTCGAGTTCTTTGAATGTGTGAATGTGATGCTGCAAAAGAGCCCGCAGGGTGGTGGGGGTGACTTTGTTGGAGAGCTTTAGCCTTAATGCCATTCCTCTGCCTTTGTGAGGGACTTCACTTCTTTCTCTGTAACTGGTATTAATTCTAGATAGAACTGCATGGCATGCAAAGGAATCTCTATTTAGGTTTATCTTGCAAGTCAGGTGTAACTTTGTGGCACTTTACAATGAGAGAAGATTTAATAGGATGAATCTGACCTTGCAGATTATTGGAGTGCAGGATGTCTGTTACAGTTCAAGTGCAGCTCGGCTGGTTTAAATATATAGTGTTGGCTGAAAGCTATAAATAGTGTAAAATACCAAGTTCATGAAACAAATATTTCCAGGTCCACTTCTCCTAGTGCTGCTTTGAATTTGATAGTCCAATACTGTACATTGCAATTTAAGTGTAACCAGTTTGAACCTTGTTGGAGGCAGTAGTGCCACGAGTGTCTTGCGAGGATGCTCAATGCAGCCTGCAGATGGGCTGCCCCAGGCCTTGGGTGCCAGGGCCCAATTTGCAGGATTGACTCTTGTGGCTATTGCTCTGAAAATTTGGCTTGTACAATTCTGAAGCACTTTGCCTCCCAGATGTCATGGTCGGAGCATTACTTGTTGTTTCATGGAGTTGTCACCAGGGCACTGGCTCTGCTTGCCCGGCCCTTCGCGGTTGTGCATGATGCAGTGGAGCCCAACTGGGGGGTTCCTTTTCTTGTTAAAGAAGCATGAGCCACAGTCTGGTAGTTGACTGCAAGCAACCACCAATAGTCATTAAGTGCAATAAGGACACAAATGTGTCTCTTCCACCTAAGCCAGTGCTCAAGCAGCTACCAAGTGCAGAGGGAGCCCTCGGCTGCATGCTCGCCTGTCCTTTAGGAGCTGTGTACCTGTACAGATGTTCCTGCCACGTGCTGGTAACAGCAGACTTTAGCACTTTTACCTTGTGCTTTGTGTGTTCAAAGCATTTTACCTGCACACAAGTGGATTTTATCTTTCTGGACTTTGGAATAGAACTAAAATGTGTACAGAAAAGTAAACACTTTCCAAAGCAAACAAACTAGGGTACCTTTAATAGCGTTTTTGTGTCATATTGCATATACGAGATAGAACAGCACTTCAGGATACTAACTGGTAAAACTAATTGTTGTAGTGAAGGTTCAGTTCTTCTGAATTTGTATTTGTAAATCCTTTTTTTTCCGTCTTTCTGTCTTTGCCAGGGAACAGGGGTTAGAGCAGAGCTGACTCTGGAAGTGACAAACTTAAGCTTTGCCCATTTTGATTTTCCCTGTTCTGCAGAAGTAGCACAATTATAGGGACTCGATGCTGATGGCACTGAGGTTTGGGCTCATTGCTAGATTCAAATTCAGTCTTCATTTACCACCACATGGAAGGAAACCCTGTTACACAGGTGTGAACTGAAGGTTGAATCTGATGATCGTACTGGACCTGAAAGAATATTTTGGATCCCAGGACAATTTTAGAGGAGACCTGGCAGCTGCAGACATGATGTTGTACTATTTGCAAACCGTGAGCAGTCACTCTGGAAGTAACTGAGACTGTTATACAGATGTCATCATTTGCATGGGTCAGAAAACAGATGATGTGCTCATGAAGTGGCTTGGAGGCTTTCTGAGAAAAAAAAAGACATTCTGAACTGGAAGGGAAAATAAAAAGCCAAAGGTTTATTATGAATTTAGGAGGGAGAAGGTAGAGAAATATATTATATTGAATTGACACCTTTTTTTTACTTGTATTTTGAGGAATTGGAAAACCCAGACTTACCTTTTTGGATGTCAGAATTGGACAAATTGTTTGTTAAAAAAAATATTTTTTTTCCTAAGTGAGGTGGCATCAAGGTGATACATGTTTTTTTAAAAAAGTGTTCAAATACCATTTTCCTACAGAAGAGGGTTTTAACAGATTTTGTTACTGTTGTTTTTAATAGGCTGTACGTGAAGGCTTTTTTTCAGTTCTTTTTTGTACCAGAAGCTCCTGTGTTAACACATTTTCAGGCCTATGGGACTGAAATTGCTTTATAGTCATGCTCCTCTCATATGTTAGAGAGGGGATGAGAAGTGGGATTCTTGTGGACAAAGGCATCTCTCCCTAGCAGAATGGGCTCTGTGTGTCTCCCATCCTGAGCTGCAGCTGTGAGCACTGAACAGCAGTGGTTTGCACATTTCTTGGCATTTCTGGATCTGCACTGCTTTCCTTCAAGGAATTTAAGGAAGGAAAAGTTGAAAATGCCATTTTTCTTGGATGGTCCCAGTCCTTAACCCATGTCTATGCCACCAGAGCAGCACTTTCCCCTGAAGCCTACAGGGAGGAAAAACCTAATCCAGTTACATTTCCACATCTAGGAACAATTTTAATCAATTTTAAGAACTTCCCCCTGTTGTTTTGTTTTTGGGGTTTTTTTGTTTGTTTTTCTTGGGGTTTTTTGGGGTTGCTTTTTTTGTTTGTTTGGTTTGGTTTTTTTTTTTTTGTACAAACAGATAACATGAGCTCTACATTTTTTTGTTATTTTCAATTTGCTATAGTGCTTTCCAAAATTAAGTACACTCTTAAAGCAAAAGGCTGAATGGAGCTAAAATAAGACTAGAAATCCACATTATTTCTGGCAGGAAAGCAGCAAATGTTCTTACTGACATAAAGAGAATTGTACAAAGAACAGCTTTGTGGTATCTAACAAGTGACAAACAAAATCATCCTTACTCAGGGTGCGTTTAGTCATACAGAAAATTGACCTTGTATTGCAGTGGGGCAAAAAGGCATATATTGATTTTGTATGCTCAAATGAGAGAAGCATTCCAAATGGCTTGACCAGACCATGATAAATAAATTATATTAATTTATTATGCTATGCTAATCAGCCTCCTGATGCAAGGCAGGTGGAACCAGGCATCTGGGGGAGTATTTTCACAGATCTTTTTATCCATTGTCTGTAAAGCAGATAAATGCACTTCTTCATTATTTTCTGCTTGGAGACATAAGCTTGCTTGGCCCACAGTCTGAGACTACTGGTGTGCACCAACTCTATATCTGGCTTTCTGCCATGAGCACATCAATTAGCCTTAATTAAAAGCCCCAGAAAAAGGATTTTATATTGGGTTGGGTTCAGTCTGCTCTCCCCCCACAGTGCCACGGCTGTAAGTTATCTGGTTCAGAGCAGATCCAGTTCAGCCTGAGCAATGGCAGAGTATATTTCTCTCTGCCTGGGAAGGATGTATGGACATGGTGTATGGGTTTGTACCTACCCATTTGTAATGGGGACTCAGATCTGGCCCATTGAAGACAGGTGGTTCAGACAAGTGGGATAAATCATGCTCTGGAGGTGCCAGTCTTTAGTCATTTAGTGTAATGACTTGAGATTTAACACTTGATTTGTAGACTGCTAGAAGGTAAATGAAGTGAATCCAACCCCTAACTCAAACTCTCAGCCTGATCCCGTTTGTATAAAAAGTGCCTCTAGAAGGGACCACTTGCCATCTTTCCAGCACAGAAGGAATTTCATACAGTATCAGAACAGGGAACACTGAAATGTCTCAGCAGGCAGCCAGAAGAGAAGTGTTCACCTCCTAAACTGCTCATGTCAGCTCCATATAGATATTCAGATGCTCAGTTCTTGGTCATTGGGGATCAGGTTTCTAGCTTTTTACTCCAGTGCCATAGTAGGGTAGTCCAGGGACCCCCATCTGAGATGTTTTTCATCACACAGCCCACTGCCAAGGCACACAGGGGAATCAGTGACCACTTTTTGAACAGACTGGCACTAATTTGGGATCTTTGGCTGCTCTGGGGTATGGAGGATATCAGGAGTCTTACACTGAGCTGTGCCATGCAGTGAAAAGAGGTCAAGGCTTGGAAATGGACAAGGGGAAAAATTGTACTGAAGAGCTTCCAAAGCTCAGAGTGAGTGACCATCAGGAGATTGCCCAGACCAAAGCAGGACCCTGGCTCTGTGCTGTGCCATGAGAGGAGAGAGGGAGAAGAAAGGATGTAAATAATGATGTCCCAAACTGGTGACAGATTTCCACTGAAGTCAATACTTGCTAGTCCCAGCATAGTGGCTGTTTGTGTCTTCGTAATTTATTGATTAGGAAGTTGGCAGATTCCTCTCCTTGGGGTGGCATTTACAGATGAGGCTGGCTGCCCTTTCTGGGGTGACAACTGTGGAATAGGGAAGGGCCATTAGAGGATGCTTAAATATAGATGCCCTTAGGGGAAAATGTGGGCTTCAGGAGAGCCAAAGCTCTTCCATCTTGCCAAAGACCTGTCAGAAGAGGGCAAATAAAATCCAAACTGGGTAGCATCAGCATATGGACTCTATCTGAAGCTGACTGCTTTGAGCAGGGGTTGGACAAAATTATTTCCAAAAGGTCCCTTCCAAGCTATGTTGTTTTATCAGTCAGTGTTTCCATAAATTTTAATTTTGCAAGTAGGGAGGAGGTTAAATTTGAAGGTTCTTTGTTGTGTTCTATTATTTTCTGGATTTCAATTTAAATGACATACTGAGGAATGCCATGCCAATTTTCAAGATAATGAATATTTCTAAGAGCTCATGCTCAGCAAGCAGACACAAGAGAAATTTGGCATGTTCTAAAACTACAGCATATAAATAAATTAAGCCCTTTACTGGGCATCAGCTAACATCCACACTTGATGCCAAACACCAAGATTTGGTCCTGGTGACCATGCAGTTTCTGGAAGCTTGGGGCTGATATGGATGCATCAGCAACAATCACTCCCTCCTACAACCTCTTCGCCGGCCCAGTGAGAGGTGATAACAGTGTCTAAAAATGCCATCCAGAAAATCAATAGCTTTTGAGGTGTTTTTCAGTGCTGCACTGGCAGACATGTGCATCCAAGGCTATAGGAATGGTGTGAAGGACAGTGGCAAGTGGGTTTCTCATCAGTGGCTGGATCTTGAGGTGATTCTCACACCTCTGGGTTCAGGCAGCTCCTCTCACTGTCAGTGTGTGGACACCATTGATGAAATAGCCTGGGCTTGTCCATGGGCTTGGGTATGTCCATGGGGATCTTGCACATCCCAGCCCCACTCCCAGTCTTATTCCCTGCTTTTCTAGGCTCATTCCAAGCTTTACACTTGATTTTTTCCTAGGCTGTCTAATCTCCATATCGTTCGCAGGTTACTCAAATAATCCTTTCCAAGATGTGGCTCAGCAGCGAGTCTCAAAAAAAAAAATCTGAAATAATAGGGCAGTTAAACTTTATTTTTTATTTTATTTATGGATCATTGGACAGTCTTGAACAGTACGATGTCCCATGGAATGGCAGGGACTGGAGTGTTTGCAGTTTTTAAAGATCCAGTTTGAGAAAGGGAACTGAAGTGAGACACCAGCTTCACACTCAGTCTAGCACCTGCCTTGTTTGAAAATTTCCTTTGGTTTCCACCAGCACAGGTGAATTTCTTCTTGGGAGCACTTTGAACTGGTGCAGACCCTCTTCATTTCCTCAGGCAGACCCTAAGGTTCTGCTCAACTTTTCCATGTATGCTATGCCAGGACATGCAGGCCCTTTTCTGGGCTTGGGTTCAGAAGAATTTCCTGAGCTGTTACACCTCTTTCCTCTGTCACCACTTTGTTTTCCTAGAAAAAAACAAAACAAAACAAACCACCTTTCTGCACTGGTGTCCACCTCTTCCAGCTGGTGGGGTGGGAGAGGACATGCACAGCTCATTTCAAGCAGGCAATAGACTGTGCTTTCTGTCTGATCAATTGGTAATCCAGGGCTGCTGCCAGGACCATTAGTGGGAGGTCACAGTTCAGTTCGTAAATTGGATGTCTTACTCTCATGGAAGAAGTTGGGTTTAGTTTCTAAAGCAAAACAAAATTTCTGCTGTACTTCTAATTAGTCCTCTGTTGTCCCTGCAGGATTAATTACTGCCTCCTTCACTTGTGTCATCAAATGTGGTTTCATAACAGCTTTTATTATTATTATTTTATTTTAGGCATAATTAGGAGTCCTGGCATTACAAACAAGCTCAGTCAGGTGATACTTAGAAATTACAGAGCCGAAATATCACCTAAACCAGTAGTTTAAACCCAGCTTTTGATACCAACAACCCCATTGCACTCACTGCATATTCAGAGCTCATCGCTTTGGGATCATCAGTATGAAAATGTAAGTGTCCTACTCTTTAAAAAATCAGTAACAGAAAGGGTTTTTTTCTGCAGGGTCCTCCCACAATATGGCTCTTAGAAAAGGACTGTGGTTGCAAGGATGCAATGGCACCTCCCAGCTCTTCCTGCTGCCCATTGATGCCCTGTAGATTTCCAGCCACTTTTTTTTTTTTTTTTTTTTTTTTTACTTCAAGGAAGGGCTGAATGCCACCAACTGCATAATTCTATCAAGTGGTAAATTCAATTTATCGAGTGGGAGAGGCAGGAGCTAGCAATAAGGCAAGATTTGGGTCTTAAAGATCTGCCTTGTGGGAATTGGGCAAGCTACCAGAAAGACAATAAAGGATTTATCTGGCAATGTGTGCCAAAAGAATTCTAAACATGTGAGCAGGAGAATTTATGATAGCAGTGAAAAAGCTCATTAGCGTTAAAGTGCAGAGCAACTCTGTAAAAAGTACCTTTTGACTGTCCCAGTAAAATCCCTGTACTCAGACAAGGGGAACCAAGGCTTGTTTTCTGGGCAGTGCAGAGCTGGCTCATCAGCTTTCCCAGAAAACTGGCACACCAAACATGTTTCCCCAAATGTAATAGTTAGCACTATTTTACCAGCGTGGGCAAATTTCACAACTAATCGCGATGTATTTCCCCTGCCACCAGTTTCACAGTGATTCAAAGAACCTCCTGAAGCTGGTACTGCAGCATTTCCCACAGGGACAGGTTTGTTCCCTTCCTGGCATGTCACTGATTGTCAATTATTTGCCCTTTAAGAGAGCTGTGGCTCTGTAAGGGACATGGGACACCACAGCACCAATCCTTCCTTCCTTGACTATTTTTTTTTCTTTTTTTCCCCCTTAGATTATGAGGTTAGCAACTTGTAGAACTGGGAAGATTGATTAAGTGATGTTGCATCAGGAGATTTAATGAGGTAATGATCTGTTTTGCTCTTGGTGTTCAGAGAAATAATAAGCTAATAGGAACTGTAGTTGGGGTTGATTTGTTAATCTCTTGCTTAAATACGAGCCAGTGACCCAGTGGTTCAGTAAGGTGGTCTCAGCTGATCTTCTAAGTTGTGTTCTTTGTTTTGAAGGTAAATATTTTCAGACTTTGAGTGTCTTGTGTAAAGGTTTTATTAAGGTCAGTGGAAATCTTTCCATTAATTTCTGTAACTCTAATCCAGCTCTCCTAGAGGGACCAGGACAGTCAGTTCCAGCATGGACTGAGATTTCTCAAAACCAAGACATGAAGGTACTAGAATTTTAATTTCAGGCCCTTACCTAATGCAAAAGGGCCCAAGATTTCATACCCTACAAAATACTGCGTGCACATTTGAAGATGGGGACAGCTAGGTCAGTTTCCATAAAAAGTCAGTTGAACAGATCAGGGAAAGGGCACTTTTTAATTAATACATCTTTGAGTCCTAATTACTTATTCTGTGTCTGAACTGTCATTAAATTCCATCCAAAGTAACTGCTCAAAATTCATGACTGTCTCGAATATCCTTCTAGAAGCCAGACCTTTATATAAGCTGTACAGACTCTCTCTGGGGAGGGAGAAGCACAGTGAAAAATAAAGTTGTTACTGGTACTGTAGAGAGATGGTGAGACAAAGCCAGGGGGTTGAGCACCAGGTGAGACTCCTGACCTGCAGCCCTGTATCCAAGCATTGCTGATTCAGATGTGCTCAACATCCAAGTCCTTTTTGGATTTAGTCATGTCTGTCCACAGCAGGAGTGGAGCAGAGCATCAGGCAGGGAAGGAGCAGCTCGTGTAGGACTTCATGAAGTGTAGCACCCAGCCCAGGCTTTGAAGCCTCAGGGTGAAGCCCTGACTTCCTGGGGGACACCGGAGTTTTGGGATGGGTTTTAGGGTTCCTCTGCTGCCTCCCTCTTCCCTTTGAAATGCTTCTGAGTTTCCACTTACATTTAGGTAATGAGTCTCTTGGATGAAGAAAGATCTGGGGAATACATACTGGGAGGAAAGAGGCATGAGAGGTGGGAATGACCTAGCAAATGTCTCTGTGCCCCGTCAGCTCCCCAGCAAAGTAATGCACACACAGTATTCCCATAGTTAGTGGTAGGGGAAGTTTTTCCAAATGAATTGTTGTCATCACAGAGGAGCTCATTAGAGTCAAAGCATGGTACTATTTTTCCTGCTTTTTTTCTTAGGCTTCCCCCCTCTCACCCAAAACCAATTGGGAACTAAACTGAGCAGCACAGTAGAGGCTCAACCTCAGAACCCATACAGGGTACCCACATGGTCTGTGCTAAGCACCCATCCCAGGGATAACCTGCTGTATTTTCATTTTTCTCTGCCAAAATGCAGCTGAATGGCCCATACACATTTTTAGGGTTTTTTTTTGTTTGGTTTTTTTGTTGTTGTTGTTGTTGGGTTTTTTTGTGTGTGTGTTTTTTTGTTGTTATTTGGTTTTTCTGGTTGCTTTTTTTTTAAATCTTTCCCTGGGAGCAAGCAGCATTGCTTCTCCAGCACTCGCTCACTCAGGCTTGTGCTGGGACATCTGGCTCTGCATCCCTGAGCACCTCATGGGGACAATCCTGCAGCACTATCCCCAGGTTTCCAGGAGTCATTCCACTCAGACAAGTAGGACTTCCTTCCCAAGCAGAGCATAAAAGGCTATAAAGCCTCCTTTTTTTACCCTGAGGTCCTTAGTTCTGGTTTCTAATTTCGAGGTGTCACATTAGCTGAAAAAGCACCAGCTGGTATAATCATGTTTGTGCAACCCTCACGGAGAAGTTGGGCAAAACAAGTTGATTGTAAAAGCTCATATTGGAAAACCTGATGTACAGAATGAGGGCAGCTCTTGAATGTATGTGATTCACAGACACTGGACTGTGGGGAGGAAAAATATTTTGAGAAAACTTTTTTTTGCAAGGGAGAAATTGGGGGAGAGGGTTATTGCTTCGGTAATGTTTCTTTTGTTACTACTTGCTGCTCTTTGTACACTTGCCAATGCAAATGACATTCATGTTACTGATAATATTTTTGAACAGCCCAGCTATCTTTTTTGCTGTTGTTAATATACTGAGGATTTGGGGGGATTTTAGATGCCTCTGCCTTTCAGGATTATTTCTACAAAAGCAATTGAGACTGTATTTTGACAGCAAGAAGCTTATAAAAACCTATAGAAAAAAAACAAAAAAACCCAAACAATAAGGTATTTGAAACTGCATAGCTATAAAAGGAATGCATCTCTGCTACCATATCCACAATCTGCAAAGAGATCATGAAATACATCAAGGAAGGACCAGCTTTCCACTGAAGAATCACACATCAGTTTGTACAGTGTGGATGCTCCCTTGACCACTGAATGACTGCTGAGGAGGAATGTGTGGGAATGCTCTGGTTAAAGGTGACAACCCTGTCACTTTGGGACATTGCCATGGGTGGTGGATTGAAACCAGTTAATCTGTAGCAAGTTTCTTGTTGCACTTTTCAGTTTGCTAAAATTCATCAACAAGGAAAATGTGGGTCACTTTAAAAGCATTGGCAGACAACTGTTTCTAACCCAGAGGATTATGGGTTTTAGCACAATGAACTGTACTTCTTCAGGGAGGATCAGCATTGATTTTTTTTTTTTCCACACGTCTTTATTTACATGTGGCTATATTTTCATTGATAAAGAATAAAAAGTGCATTTTATTGACCTTGTGTGCTTGTGTTGTTTCTTCTCTTCAGCTCTGGCACGACAGAAGCAATAGCCCTTGTTTTTCTGGCCAGAGCAGAACATAATTTGTTGAGATTAATGAGCAAAGTATACACTTATTTTTAGGAGGCTTGGGGATGTGGGAGACACATGAATCTATTGTTACAATAGAGCTTCTATACAGTACAATAGGAACAATGCTTGACCTTCCTCCTCACTAGCCTGAAGACACCAGGAAATAAATCAAGCTGAGCTGGGCATAGGTATCTCATCCATAAAACTTTTCTAGCACTTAATTCCCTTGTCCAATCAAATAAGGATTAAGAGGGAATACTTTATCTAAGTAAGTATTTGCTTATAATCTTTTGTTCATAAAATGGTGCGTTTTATTTGGTGCAAATGCATAACTTTGCTTCAAAACAATTCCAGACATTAATTATATTCCAAACGAAGAATAAAGATTGGGAGGGTGGGATAGAGGCTGAAGTGTTTCACTTGGAAATAACAAGTCTAATAATTTCCAAGACATTTTCTCCCTTTGCTTCTCACATCATTACCTTTGTCCCAAGGGGCATTCCCCAGAGAATCAGCTGAGAATGTGCTAAGGTGCCAGTGACTTTTTTGACATGTAGATACTCAACATTGCTGGCGTGTCCTTGAGGCCATGGTTGCTCCAGCACTCCTTCAGCTCAGAAACCCAAATGTGAAAATTGCTGGAGTGTTTTTTTTCTTTTCCCTTGCAATTGGTTCCAACCCAGATCCTCCTCCAGGCTTTGTTCTGACCTGTGACAGTATCAGGGAGTGGAAGGGTAATTACAACTGTAACAGTCAGAGTGAAACTAAATAATTTTGAGGGTAAAGCATCCAAATCTAACTGCCTACAGGTAGGTGTTGTGGTCTGTAGGGACAGCTTCTCTGGGAAAAAAAATTTTTTGCTATTTATAGTGAAAAATACCCGTCACTGACCTTTTCTTTTTCCAGCTTGCTGAATGCTTATTCTCAGCATCCTCAGCTGTGGTGAAGAGACCCTGGGCACAGGAAAGGAGAGAGCAGAGCTTTAAGCCTTCATGGCAGGCACTAGTAGAAAAGGCCTTAATTTTTCATCACTAAAAAGCCAGTGGCAGACATGCTCCTGCTGCTTGTTCTTTGTACACAGGGTTGGCTTTCACCACCTAGGATGCTGGCAGCATCAGAACAGCATCTTTTTCCAAGTGGGTGGTTGGGACCATGTCAAGGCTGTGTCTCTCATCCCTGGGAGCCACACTAGAAAGGGAGCTGCCAGGCACAATGAAGGGAGTCTGAAGGGGGAAGGAAGAGGGGTTTTATTTGCAGGAGCTGATTTGTTAGCAGCTGACAAGCATTGGTTTAGGGGTTATGCAGCTGTGTCAGAGCAAGCAGGCAGTTTCTCTCATTATCCGTGGGACCGGTCCTCACCAGCATCCCAAAATCCTTTCCTCTCCCCAGACAGGTTGGTCTTGTACCCCTGGAAGCACAGCTTTACCTGTGCATATTACTTATGCTTAAACAAGGCCTGAAAGCCAGGGGAACAAGTCAGTAAATATGCACATATTATGCCCTTTACAAGAGCACCACCCAACACACTGGGCTGAGGATTTATTCTCCAGGGCTGATGCTCCCACTGATTCAGTATCCAGCTATAAACACCATGTGTAAGCTGACACAGGCCAAGAGCACAGGGCAGAGTCAGGGGGTTGGTTTAGACCAGCTCCTCCCTCACATCAGTGCACCTTTTACAGACAACTTCTTACAAATTTTTTTTTGTTTTGTTTTCTAATTATCTACTGAGATGTCATTTGGCAGAGAACAAAGATAAACTGATGGTGTTACACCACTGATTAGACAAAGTAATGAAGACAGAGTGAGAAAATTCTTTAGTCCTGGAAATTCTTCACTGATTTGCTGTGTATAATATATCAGGCCACAAATTTAGCCAGGCATAAAGGGCTACCTGAACCTTTTTAGTGAACAACTCAGAAAATTGATAGAGAGGTATGCCACTGATGTCAGCTATTTTGGGGGTCACCTTGACCACTTCTTCTGACCAATGATTTCCATCTAGCCAGGTCTGCTCGAGTATAGATTCTTGCTCACATGGTTGCACCAAAGAAAGTTGATAAACCAGTTACCTTCAGCCATAAGCAGGATGGTCCTGCAAGCTTGAGAATTGAGTGTTTGAAGCACTGGGGCAGCATAGGGCAGATAATACAAAGCTATGCTCAGCTCACATGCAGAAATACAGCTCTGCAAACACCATTGTGGCAGCACTGCTGAGTACTTTTGGCTGCCAGCACCAGCAGCTGCTCAGTGGTCACTGCCACAATGTGTTGGAGATGCTCTTCTGCCCTTGGTCAGGTAGGAAGTCAGAGAAAACACGTCCTGATTGCTTTGCTCAGGTGTGGGAAATAGAAGTTTTTGCCTTGCAAGCCATTTGTCAATGCCCATAATCCACTTCCCTTCAAAGGCATTCAGAAAAATAAATACAAATATATGGTGTGCTCATAGAATTAAATAGAAATTAATTGTGTAAAGAAATGGTAAATAGATAGACTAGTGAAATACTTTAATTTCTTTGCCATCAAAAATGGACATGGAGAGCCTTAAATTCTTGTGATGTTCATCAAGGGAGAAACAAAAGATCTGAACTGTCACTTCCCTATTCTACTCCCTATTGCCACTGTTCATCTCACCTAAAATTTAGGTAACTCAGGGAGGATACCAAACTGGAACCTGATATTGCTAAAGATCCCTCACGAGAGGCAAGAAATGGGGCACTTCCAGCTCACTGGAAACCTTCAGATGCGTTTATCTGTCCCCAGTTTCCAGATGGAGGGGCTTTAGATGTCAAGACCTTTGTCATTAGTGTCCTGGGCTGCTGGTTATAAAGAGCAGTTGTGCTGTACAAACACAGGCATAGAAACATTAGGTCTTTGCAAATACCCCTCCTGCAGGTGAAATGCAGTGTTCAGAGTCATCACACAAATCAAGTACAATACATCAAGGCCATTCTTGCTGGAGAGCCCCTTGGCAAAAGGCTGGAGGAAATCTGTTTTTAGTGCAACTGCTGAAAGCATTCTGTGAGCTTGCTAGGAGGGTCTGGCTAGATGACTCTTATAAAGCAAACCATGAAGGGGAAAGTTTGATTCATTGGTGCATCTGTTTTCTGCACATGGAGAACCTGTGGTTCAGGAGAAGTGAAGGAAGCATCTGTAAATAAAGGACACAAGGAGTTTTCATTACTGAAAGTGAAGCCACAAATGGAGCCATGCTGGGAAGAAAGGTGTGCTTCCCCCCAGGCTTTTTAAAAATTCCTAGAAGTGCAGAAGAAAGGCAGTGAGCTGGTCTGACCCTGTGAATGACAAGTCCCTCTGCTTGGAAGTGCCCAACAAGGAAGACAGCCAGAAAGCACAAATCTGTGTGACAGCTCCTGGCCTCCAGCCTGCCAGGTGCTGCACCCATTGCTGCCTCTTGTCTTTACACTCCATGCCTGCAAATCACTTGCTCCTGCCCAGCTCTTGCAGACTTTGCTGCCCCCCCAAGAACTCCGGGCACCATCAGCTGCTCCCCTGGCAGCTGAGCAAGACAGAGAGCTGAGCACTCCTGTGCTCCCTATTCAGAGCACAATTTTAAAGCTAGCCTGTGATTCTGCATGGTAGAGATAGATATTTAAAGAAATCCCCAAACTGATTTTTCTCTACAAATCTGGTTCCTTTCTGATGTTCAGAGATGCTGAAACAAGGATGAGAGACCCCAAAATTAGAAGAGCCCTGTTACTGCTTCTGGAAGGCTCTTCTCTGGTTGCCAGGATGGAAAAACAATCTGAAAGCTTGAGTGGTACACCAGTTGGGATAGTGATGTGGACACACAGTCAACCACTTCTGCAACAAGTCATGGAAGCCCACCACCAACCCCCACATGGAAATGAAATGTGTGCTCAGGTCAAAACAAAAGTTTTGGCCACGTCAGCCAAGTGCTGTGCTGGCCAACTAGCTTCCAAAGCTGCCTAAATGCCATGGGTATTTTTGGGGATTCCCAGCTCAGACAGACTCTTTGAAGGGTTTGCTTCTCATTAAACCACCACAGCCTTCAGCTTTGACATCCACTTTGCTCTCGAAGCCCTGAGCCAACCATACTCTTGAGCTGAATCAAAAGAAGTGTGACCAGCAGTTCAAGGGAGGTGATTCTCCACCTGGAGTACTGTGTCCACTTCTGCAGCCCCCAAAACAGGAGGGACATTTTATGAGGTCATGGAGTGCTAGGACAAGGTGGGGGAATTGCTGTAAACTGAAAGAAGGCACATTTAGATTAGGTATCAAGAAGAAATTCTTAGTGTGAGGGTGGTGAGACCCTGGCACACTTTGTGCAGAAAAGTTATGAATGCCCCATCCCTGGAAGTGTTCAAAGCCAGGCTGGATGGGGCTTGGAAAAACTTGGTCTAGTGGGAGGTGTCCCTGCTCATGCAGGGGGGGTGGAATTGGATGACCTTTCCAAGTCAAACAACTCCACAAATCTATGAACTTAAAACATTACTTTAAAATAGGCACTCACTGAGGAAGTTCAAAAGCCTAGGCAGGTAAAATAATATAGCTAAAAGTCTGAATCTGCATCTGTATCCTATTGGCATAGAGGGGAGCACAGGTACATCAGCTGGCAGCAGCCCACTGAGGTGACCTCCCTGCCAAACAGCAAAGTGTGACCACAGCAGAGGAGCTTCCTGGCTCCACAAGTGCTGCTGGCAGGGACAGTGCTGCTCCTCACCTCCTGTAGTGAACAGGAGGAAGGTCCCCCAGGCGTGCTTCTGCCTCTCCCAAGTGAAAATACGTGAGGAGGGATGGACCAGGAGCTCCGAGGGAAGATGCAGGATGTGCTGCCAGCTGAGTGCTCCTGACACGGGATGGTGCAGGCTGGGGAAAGCCCTCATGGGAAGGGACCAACAGCACATCACAGGGAGCTTTGAAAACATCACTGGAGTGGAGCTGGGAGTGTGCACTGTTGGGAATTGGCATTGATTGGCAGGAAGATGGGCTGAGCCATTTGATACACCTCTTCTGGCTCTCTCCTCTGTAATTCTGTGACATTTTCTCCAGGACAGTGACATACTTCCAAATTAATCTGATTGCAGTGAAGTGGCTTGTTGTCAGCCCCTGCAGAGTACAGGGTTTCACTGGCTGAGGCAGCGTGGTGTGATGGTCTCAGCTGAGAGGGGGTGAGACCACTGTCCCCATGGCATGGGACAAGGGGGTCACCTTCCAAGAGGCTGACAATCCATTTACAAATAATTAGCAGGGGAATAACAAAAGGCTGGGGAAGGAGATAGACTGCATCATGTTATTGCCTGCTGAGTAAATAAAAGCACAAGCAACAAAAGAACTGAGATGAGAAATAGATGGATAGACAAAGTTATTAATCAGTCTTGTCATCTGCTTATATGTAGGCATCAGGACATCATAAATCAGTGGCATAGAAACTGCTCAAAGGATAACAGGTTGGTATGTAAGATCTAAGACTTCAGAACAGGCACTGTTCAACACAGGTGGAGAGTGTGGGCATATTTAGCTGCTTTTCATTTGTATAGATATGTGATACTGTTCAAAGATCCCAGGTCCTCTGTGCCACAACTGGGCAGGACCCTGCAGTGGGGGTAGGAGGTACCAGTGGGACAAGCTGAGGGATCTGGATGGACACAGCCCCACCACCTGGTCACCATTCTGGTATTTATTCCAGTCATTAGAGCTGATCAGAGCCTGGGGGAGGACTGGATGGTGCAGCCATGGGAAAACACATCCCTCACTCAACAGTGAATGAGAGGGACAGCAGGAGAAAAGGAAAATCTGTGATCATGCAGTACATGAGCAATGAGAAGTCACATGTAGAGATTCAGAAACGATGGCAAGGTTTTGCATTTGTTGAGATGGAAAGGAGGGATGCAAGAGGGTTGGGGAAGTATAATTCTGTCCCTGATGTCCCTTCTCCTCCAGTTTCTTGTTATAAATTACTGACCTCAGCTGGGAGTGCAGAAAATAGCCATTGGAAATAATTTTCCACAAAACAGAACAGTGGAAAATGGCATTCCTGGTTTCATGGATGAGATGGTTTCATGGGGAGGTCAAAGGGTCATGAAAGATCCACAGCTTTTCAGGAGTAGTTCAGCCTGTCATGATTGTCCAAGCTTCCTCACAAGGGTTTTGCTTTGAGCTGTGGACACCAGACTTCCTTCTCCAGCAGCAGGTTTTTAATAGGAGAAGCCTGGGATCAATGAGTAGAAACAGACTCTTTGAATCCTATTTGTTCATAATCTGATAACATAAAGCATATTATTTATCAAAGATGCCCCACCATCCTGATCTTCTATTTGCTTTGTGAAACATGATCAGGAGCTACAGATTTCCTTTAGCCACCATATCACCCATTCTTGTCCTTCTCCTTCCTTCTGAAAATTAAAGAATGCTATCTTGTTCTTTCATAGCATAATTTTTTATCAGCTTTTCTCAGTGAAAAATGAAAACTGATGAACAATAACCTCTGAGACATGTGCTAACCTCTGCATCCCTGTAAGAGATAAGACCCTGGCCCAACATAGACCCATTTCTAATAAACTTATAGCTTTAAAAGTTTAGGAAACTTCATCCTGGGACCATGTGGTTTTACAAATGACTCAGTTTTCCTTTAGTAGGAAAGTTTCTTTCCCTTTCCCTTTTTTATTTCCTTTTCTCCTTCCTCCCCACGCCCTCCTCATTTTTCCTCTTCCCCCTCCTCTTTTCATCTTTTACTTTTTTAAGCTCCAAGAAATGCAGACTCCTGTTCTGACCTGCAGTTTTAAAGCTGGTTTTTCATTCTCATCAGACAATTCTCTAACCGTAGAGGGAAAAACAAATTAACAGAGAGAGAATCCAAGACATCAGTTGTGCCAGCAAATGTACACTCGTAGCCTAGTACACTCCCTATTTCCAGCTAAGCTTGCTTGAAACAAAGACAACAAACAAAGAAAAAAACAACCAAAAAAAAAAAACTGTCAGAACTTGCCAGAACTTACCCCTCACCGTATGATATTTGCTAATGAATTGCACACAGTGAAAAATGTGTGAGAACCTTTTCTGCAGCCTTTTGGGGAGGGTGATGAATTATTATCCAGTAATGTAATAAGTGAGTCTGAAAATGGGTTGTGGTGGGTGGTTGCTCCCCGCCCTCTTCCCCCTCCCCCCCCACTAAATCATACCATAAATGTTTCCCTCAGCAGATGCAGACGCACATCATTTCTTTCGGGATTTTTATAACCATGACAACCAGTTTGAAAGGAAGGTTGTCAGTTTCCATCGTTTAAATTAGAAGTGTGTCCAAAAAGCAGGTTGTAAAATGAGCAGAAGCCTCTATTTCCACAATTTCCAAGGAACAACGGAGTGTTACCTTTTTGCCATTATTGTTATTATATACAAATACGATGCAATGTAAAAATAAAGCTTCTATTCTAACTTTAAAAATAATTTCAAAAGTGAAGTTTATTCCCTTGCTAAAAAAACTTCATTTTAAAGATAGCGGAATTAAATCTGCCTCATTTTAACTCATGTTAGAATTAATGATACTGTAATTTATAATGAGTAAAGCATGTTGACATTTAATGCATATGACTTCTTTGAAGTTACATCCTTTTAGCAGAGATGAATTTTGATGAGTTTTACCAAAAGGGTTGAAAGAGTTTAGGTAAGCTAAAAATAACTCTGGATCTAGTTTAATCTGGGTTAGACATGGTCTCTTTTATCTTACATTGAAATCTCATTAGCAGCAAGGTGCAGAGAACCTTTCAGAGCTTTCAAGTGCTTTAAAAATCAATGCCAAGCTCTGGACTGGAGTCACAAGAGGGGCCAGTATCCAAGCCTATCATGCTGCCAGTGTTAGATGGCCTGCTCAGCTGGGGCTTCACCCCAAAAAAAGGCTCCTCTGTGCTCCCATTTCTGTTTCAGGCCATCTCCAGCTCCACCAGGGCTCAGCTGCTCTGACCTGCCCATGCTTACCTGATGCCCTGGTATCACCCATTTGAGCACCTGAAGGACCATGGCAAGAGTACAAAATCCATGTGCACCACAAAGGGGGACAATAATGATCGTGTCTCAGGATTCCCTTCTTTCTTGTTCAATGAGGAAAATCAGAATAAGACTTCCTAGAAACTTTTAAGAGAGGTCTGGGAGCTTGCATGAGTGCAAGAAAAGCACTGAGCAGTGCAGAGAAAGCCATGAGAGAAAAGCTGTTCCCTCCCAGGTACATGCTGCTGTCAGAGCAACATTCATTTGGGGCTCATCTCTTCACCCTTCAGTGCCTGACTTACAGTTTTTTTGCATCTGAGTCCTCATTTTTTTTTTTTTAATTTAAATTTCATACCTTGGAGCAAACATGTGACATGTAGCTATGCAGAGGATCGAAGAGGTTTCATCTAGCCAAAGAACCTGTTTAGGCTGAGGGTTAGAGAAACTAGTTATGTTGTGTGCCTATTAGTGCTATTAGGTAAAAAAGGTTGACACCTGACAGCTGTAAAAGCTTGAGACCCTGCAGCCATCCAAACATTCCATCCCAACCACTTACCTGTTCTTTAATTCACACGTGTGGCTCACCAATCCTGGAGAGTAACAGGTGAATTTGCACATGAAGTTAGGACAAGGCAGTTCTGCCCACTTCACATTTACATCCCCAAGCTGAACCAAAGCAACCAAAGGATAAAGAGATCCATTTCCCATCCCTTTTCATAGCAAGGCAGTGATGCAATGTCTCTAAGTAGCACTCACAGTTGGCCATAGCTGATGTATTTTGCCATCCTCCCCTTTCATCAATAGCTACTTTCAATCACAAATTCTTTTGCTGCTACTTGAGCTGAAGAGCCAGCTGCCACAGTCTGATCTTTGGGCAAGGAAGGGAGATTTTTGTTACCTAGGTGAAGAGTGGGCAGAGCACAAAGAGCAGGTTTCAGAGGCATCCCTAACCTTTGTGAAACCAGGAAGGCAAAACTGGCTTGGCTTAGAGGGCAATTTAAATTCCTTCACCTAGATCTGACCTAATAAAATAAGAGTTAAAAAAATGCTGGGTTATTTTCAAGCAGAAGTGAATGCATATAGCATTAGTGTTAGAACAGAGCCCCTTAGAGAGTAACAGGCTTCCAATTTAAATCACATGCACCCCTATATAAAAATCTACATGTATACACATGCACACACACACATGCACATTCTTATAATGCAAGCAAATAAAGTTATGAAAAAGAGGGACTAAAGAGAGGAAAAGAAAGGAAAAAAAAAAAAAAAAAAAAAAAAAGGCAAGTTTTCACTCTCTGGAGCAAAGTTGTTCTTAGAATGGCCTCCGAGGAGATGGCAGTGTGAAGGGGAAATTCTTCCACTGCCTCCTCCCCAGCCAGTGCTGCTCCCTCCCTTCTGGTTTCTGCCAAAGAAGTTCAACTGAAGGAAAATGCTTTGCAACAGCAGGGATGCAGAACCCCTCCAGGGCCCTGCTCCCGCTTGGTTTGTGAGGAAGGGTCTGATTCTACCATAAGCAGTTCTACACTGTGAAGGGGAAATGTTAAATCTCAGACAGCCAAGCCCATTGCAGCCCAGTGATTTGCCCTCCCATGGAAGAAACAACAGAACTTATCACAGCTCTGTGCTGGCTGAGGAAATGAAAGTGTGGACTTGCCCCTGGTTAGGACAAAGGAGACAAATACTTTTGTTGAAGAATATTGCACCACTGCATATCATTTGACTCGGTGAATGGCCTTGCTCAGAAAGACAATAACTCTTAGAAGAATAAAAATAGAAAATGCTGTAGGTTTTTTTTAGGGACCATCCTTTCAAATCAGCTGTGGCACCCCTAGTAAACATGTGAGGCTTGATAGGGATGAGTGGTATATTACACTCTCTTCTCAGGGCTCCTATCTTAATTTTATCACAGCTCTCAGGAAATTAAATGCACTTTGTATTGTTCCTTCATTTGTAATGTGCCTGACCTTGGTCTGGAGTTAGATTTTTCCAGTTGGAACAAATTGAATGGTCATAAACCCTTCTTTATGCCATTGCTGAAGCTGAAATAGCAGAATTAATGAGGTCTCTTTTTTCACTATCACATGATTTAAGGTGCCAAAATATTTACCTTTTCCCTGAATGATGTACAAAAGAACAAAAATTAAAACCATCTATATGCACCTTCAAATGCTTCTTTACATATAAACTGCTAACCTAGCTGCCTTTTGCTTTCCAGGCTGTACACTACAACACACAGAGAATGCTCAAATTCTGTCAAATTTAACCACAAGTATGAAGATAATCCCAGGCATGATGTGCTTTAGACTCACTTAGATTGTAAAAATCAGCTTAAATAAACTATCTGCTTATACTGTATCTTTAGACTAAGTCCCTTGAACAGAGAGCACCCAGCCCACAGGATAAACCAAAAGATACATTATGAACTCAAATGAAACCATAAAGATTAAGGATAGCTAAGACTTTAATGTTCTTCCAATATTCATTTGGAAGTGGAACTGATCTCTGAGAGGAAAGGAGAGTTGCAAAGCTAATAAAAATACTTGTGCTTTATGCTGCATCTAAGGAATTATCCTGTAGCAAATAGTAATGGTTAAACAAAGCAAAAAAATCATTAAATCATTATTGGTCTGGCCCTACTGTCAACCAGCATAACTCCACCTCTTAAATGTAACAAAAGCCAAATTAACAGCAACAGAAGATCTGGTCCACTGTGTTTGGAAAGAAGCAGATGAGCATCTCATCTGTAAAATGTGAGAGACTTCCCTTTGCATTACCTGCATAGTTCTAGCACATGAATGGCTGAAGCAACTTTCCACTTTTCCACTTGCAGCCTGGTCAAAGGATGCAAATCCTCATTTGTTGGCTGTGACAGTCAAGAGGCAGGCAGCAGACACCATGGGAAATCTGAATGTGCATGTGTCCAAGTGTTTCTCCAAACTAGATGTGTACCCTAGCATCTGATATACCCCATGTATTTAAGAACAAACGTACCATTGCTTCCTTCCAAATTTGTAGGAAATACAGATGTTTAGGATACAGATAACTCCAAGTAAGGAATTTACTAGGAGTAAGTAAATTGTCTCATATTTAGCTCAAAATACACAGAAAAGGATTCTTATCTCTTTTGATGCTTCTCTTCAATCCACGGGGATTTTGAGAACCTTGACTGAAGCAACAGAAACCTCATGGAGTTCAAAAAGAGAGAGATGCAACCCCTGCAATTACCCCATTCCCTCCTGCAGGTTGGGATGTGCCTCAATAATCAGGGGTCCTGCTGAAGAGGACCAGGGGACTGTGGTGAACACTGGGCCCAAAATTAAGAGAGTGCATGACCTACAGTGGTGTGGTGAGGAACCAGGGATTGTTTAATCCAGCACAGAGAGGACTAAGGCACAATCAGGTGACTTGAAAAATGCTTTAACAACTTGAGGGCTAATTACAAAGATTATAAAGGCAGACCCAGAGGGAGCAGACAATGTAGGAAGGGAAAACATCTGTAAAGTGCCAATTTGGAGATTCAGGAGAAGCTTTTTCATTAGGAGATGCTGCTATTCTAGACCGAGCTGTACAAGGAGGTGCTAAAATCTCCAGTTTTTGTCTTCGAGGCATGAACAATCACAGCTGACCAGCAAATTGGAATATAGACCTCCAGAAACTATTTCCAACCAACTGCTGTGTTTGTAATTCCTGTAAGAGATATCCCATGCTTATCCACCTTCCTCTATTGGTGGCACCTGCATTGTCCCAGATGAGTGGAGCTTTTATGGAAAGTCACAGAGTTCTGACAAAGCACAGGTGTCTAAGCCTCCAAGGTAAACTTTGGTCACAAATATTCAGGCCTTGAACAGAAATCTCTTTTCTTTGGGAAAACCTGTGTTATAGCTTTGCTGTTTTCATATCCTCACAGTGCTGGATAGCAAAGAAATGTTCCAAATATCGGCAGGATTAAAACAAAAAAAACCAAAACACAACACTTAGTAGTGGGGTATGGTCTGTTTTCAGCTACAGGAACTTTGTCTCATTTGAAAGAGGAGTTCTAACTGCAGAGCCAAAAATCATTCTTTATGAACAGGGCTACCAACACACCTTACATGAATCCAAATGGAGGATGGGCCACAGGCTCAGCTGGTGTAAGTTCAGTCTGTAACAGTCAGTGCAAATATTGTGATCTACACCAGCTGAGATATGGCTTTCTGATTCTATTTTAATATAGCAGCTGTAAGAATAAATTTCTCCTTACTTGCTTGGCATGGTTCTATTGAGATGTTTAACTACACTAACACCATGACTGTGTTTTTAGTGCACAAATGAAACATCCATTGTGTCACATGAAGCACATCTTTCAGCTCAGATTGATTTTAAAGGTGATAATTATATTATGCAATGTTGCAGGAACCACAGTAATTCACTTCTAAAATCCATTTAATTTCTTTTTAATTACTCATGTTTACTGATTCCTTTAGATTCAGAAAAGGCTCCAAAATTGCAGTTAGAAAAAGGAGGCTTGAAGAGGAATGATTAAGAACATCTGGTATATACATGATTATACCAGGCAATTTATTCTGCCTTTACCATTTCACTGTAGCCATGGGAATGAGGCAGAGCTGCGTTCCATCACTTTTCTGAAAATTTAGAGGTACCTTACTGTGCAGTTTCACTGAAATAACTGGCAATAACTAAAATGTGTAACACCAAGATGTAGAAAGGGTGGCAGATTCTTTGCTTTACTAAGTGAAGCTGCCAGTCCCAAATGTGTGGTCAGCTTTGTCTATCAATTAATTCAGACAAATCTGAGTTCATCTGAAAGACCACCTGGATGTAACTAACTGTAGCCAACACCACGGGCAGCTCATCACAGCTGTACAAAAGTATGAATAAATACTAAAATCATGTTGATTCTGCCAGCATTTTATCTTTGGCAGCTAACAGAAATGGGAAAAAAAAAGCAGACATCACACCATACTGTTTGAAGGATTTTTTGAGTTAAACATTTCATTCTTGCCTTAAAGTCGCATGAACATAAAGGAGAAATGAACTAAAGCATTTTACTTCCAAAGCACCTTCTTAGTTTTCCTTCATGGACAACTTATAAGATTTAGGTTCCCTGAAGTTTGCACAAGATCAGATTTCCAAAGTTTAGTGAAGCAGAATTGAGTTTTTGAGCCAGCAAATGTAGGAACCTCACTCATGGATGTTTTGCCTCTGCTGGCCAGATGGATCCTCAAATGAGTTCAGCCAAGGTAAATGAAAGACCTGTGATATTTGCACCTCTACAGCCTTTTGCTATCCCTTCAGCCCACAGAATATCCCACCTGGGCAGTACTTAGGGGGGTAAGAACAACAAAGAGAACAGCAATGGGAGAGGGAAGAGGGCCCTGCCTGGACTTTGCTCCTGCATCTCACCAATAATTATGTTCTGGTATGCAACACATGGCAGAACTTTTGCCCAGTACAGATATAGTCAGGGAGACTTTGATGCCACTTTTTCTGTTAAACCAAGAGAAAATTATGAAGATCATGGTCAAGATAAATGTCCCAGATAATCAGTGGTTACTTTTTTGCTTGTGAAAGACATTAGAAAAGCCAATGTGCAGGCCTCTGGACAAGGTCACACCAAAGAAAGAGCCCTGCTCTTGGACTGGCAATGACTGCATTCCCAGACTCGTGGCCAGGAAGTGGTGGGCTCATCCTTTGGCGTATTTAAGAACACAGAGAATTAGTTCAGAATAACTTAAAACAACACCAGAAAGAGCTATGACCTTCAAACACAGCCTGAATCTGGTTTTCATCATGCAAGTGGTGAGACTCAGTGATCAGGGTGACCCTTTCGGACCTAAAAATCTGTCGAGCTTATTCCCTAACTACCACCTTTTTGGACCATTTTTTTTTTAGTGATCATTGACCAGGCACAATCCAGATCCATCCCTTGTTAAGTGGCAACACCTTCTATTCCCATGGAACTGTGAGAACTTGGAAGAAGCCATCTCCTGAGAGCATTCCAGGGTGATGTGACCAGTGTCAGGAATAACCATCAGAGCCAATTTTCTACAGACGACTGTAGAAAGCCTGTTAACTCCTTCTAAATGAGTTCTTAAAACAGAAAAATGAGCAAATAAGAAATCAGTGAAATGTGGGCTCCTTTCTCTGCAACATTTCACAAGAAAAATATTATCACATTAATTTAGAGTCTCAGCAGTCTAATTTGAAAACCAATAGCATTGTTTCTGAAAATTCTGCTTCGGGGATTTCTATAAAATATGTAATGGAAAAAGTTATCCCTTCCATACAGTCAGAACATATTCAGCTGGAAGGAGGCAGGGTTCAATAATGAAATATAGAAAGGGATATTAGTAGGTTTGGAAGTTTTGGAGTGCTCAGTCTGCTGTGGACAACCACAGTTCAGGGCCATTACAGCTCACTGCTCTCTGCAGCTGAGAGAGGGGATGCTCAACGACCCCATCTGGACTGGTCAGATGAAGGAACACTTCATGTCTAAGCATCAGCTAGGGCCCAAAGGAGGTTGGCTAATGTATCCTCACAAAGACTGTGGATAGTTACTCTTCTCACCATGAAGCTAATTGCAAAAGGAGTGATACAGCCAGCAGCCACCCAACTTTATTTTAAAGGATGGTGGATACACTATGTATGGTTCCCATGTACTGCGAGTTAATAACACTATAAGTAACAAATATTATCCAGTATCTATTTCTTTGTGTCATTTCTTCAGCTTCTTAGAGCCAGGTCATCTTTCTTCATCCATCTCCTATCCTTGGTCATTTGTTGTTGGCTCCTAGCTGCCATCTGGAACTGATTTCCTTCTTCATTCAGGGGGTCCGTCAAGTCTGCCACAGCACTGACCTTTATTTATCTTTTCTTGTGGTTTTCATTGCCTCTTGCTCTATCTTCCTGATGGCTCTTTTTTTGCACTTTCAAAGTACCTTACTCTGCTCTACATTACTCTTCTGAATGAAGTGACAATTTTATTGATGAGTCAGCTTTTCTTCTCTGGTAAACATTGGACCAAGCTATTTTGGAGCCCAGTGTTCAAATCCAGACAACCAAAAAGGAAGCCAGCAGCTTGCTTTACACAATAACCTTAGCACATCCCTGCACAAACTGAGTCCCAGGGACTGCATGAGGACAGCTGGGGTGACACAGCCAAGATGAAGAGAGTGAAGAACACCCAAAACCTGAAGCACTGATGGGGAGAAGAAACAGGGAGATAAGAGTTTGGGATGAGGATCCAGCAAATCCTCATGGAGAATGAGGAGAAAGGATGAAGAGACAAGACAGTGTCTGAACTTGGAAGGTACTGCTGAAGGCAGGATGATCAGCCAGCAATCAGTCAATTAAAAATGTATCATAAAAAGTCTGAAAAAATGGACCTTGCACAAGCAATTTAAGCTTTTCGAGTTCATAACTCTGATGCATTTGATGTTCCTGGATAATCATAGTTTTCTCTGTAACAAGTGATATTTTAAGGTAAGATCTTTGAAGCACTTAGTGGGGGTTGTTTTCCATTGACTGTGGGTGAGCCCAGTTCCAAGATGTTCTAAAAGTCTCAGTCTTATTTTACATAGATGTTTTCTTAAGGGCGAAAAGGGTTTTTCAGGTGTGGAAAAGCAGCAGTGCCAAGCAGACCACTGAAGTAGGAAACAACAAAGAAGAAAATAAGGAAAATTTGCTCCTTTTTTCCCCTAAAAAATCAAATACAGAACTATTTACGACCCTCAGAGTATTTTAAATCCTTCTCACATTACACTTGAACTTGTCTCCTTTAAGAAATAGATGCCAATACTGTCTTCTTTCTGCCTTTTTCCTCTCAGTTCATGAATATGTATAAGAAATCCTTTATCAGTAAATAATAAAGCGATTATTTTTTAACAATTTCAGTTTCTCAGTGGAAATAAATAATGAAACATTTTTTTCCCCTGAAGTTCTCTGCAGAAAATCAGCACACATTGTGTGTGTAGCTTTTGCTTCCAGTCATGCCAAAATGACCTTGGTTTACTCTCTACCACTGCTACTATTTGCAGAGATGGTAAATACCTTAAATCCAGTAACTGGCAGGCTCATGTCAGCCTACCAAGTCAGATGAATTAATGGAACCTGTATTGGCTTGGATGGCATAGCTTTTGTTTAATCCTTAAATTCTTTTTAGATTTAAATGCTTTCTTCCTCCTTTTTTGCACTGGACAGGCACCATCTGCAAGTGCCCAATCTGCAAGTACCAGACTGATAGGAGAGGGCACTGTGCAATGGACCCTCTCAGTGGAGCTCATTATGCAGCACAGCACATTTCAAACATAGCATCACTCATGTTAAGAGCCATTTTTGGAGGGCTGAGGTAAATGTAAACATGCTATTAAATTCAGCTGACTTGATGTTGCTGAATTAAACAATAAACCCAAAGAAGCTCTTCAAGCTATCGCTGTCTGCAACGTACTGTATGCATTCACATAAATCTAATTAAAACCCTGTGCATAACCCAATTATGAGCCATTGCCTTACAGCAAGTTTTATATTTATCTAAGCCAGGATGTGCCAGCTGTGAGGCATAACCCTGGATTTGCTAAGAGCTATTGTGTAACAGCTGGAGTGGTCAGATAAATAGACTGATGATTTTGTCTTTCTGCTAATGGATCACGTACTTGTGGATCAGGACCATTTTTTGCCATGTCAGGTTACTGAGATTTACTTGATTGTCATATTTCTTCTATCAAAGTGCTCAGGAGATAGGTTAAAGATGCAACTTAAGTGCAGGCAGTTGAGAGGCTGAGGGACAACAGAAGACACTTGCTCAGCCATTGCCATTTTCAACTAATAGCATGCACAAATCTTCCTGCAACGGATCTACAGGATGTTTGTAACAGTAATGTTCTCCATACAATCATCTCTAATGTTGGATGAAATATAAGATTCAGGGGGAAGAAAACACTAGACTCAACTTTGCTTCCCAGAAGTAGAGCCACCTCCTTGTCCCCTCCAGGAGCACTTTGAAGAAGTGCCCTCATTCAAGGCTCAAATCTATGCTCTCATCAGTTTATAAGGGAGAGCTAACTGAGAAGAATCTTTCCTAAGGCTGGAAAAAGGGAGGAGGATAAGCCTGGCTGAACCATCTAATAGAAGGAGTAGTGTAATAGGAAAGCCCAATTGGGCATATGCAGAGGCAGAGAGAAGGGGAAAGGAGAACACAGGGAGCGAGAGCAGTGGGGAGGGTGATGCTGAACCAGAGGGAATGTGAGCACAGCATGGGTGGGACAGCACTGAGTGACAGTGGAAAGAAAGGTGCAAGACTCCCTCCAGTGAGTTAGGCACTATTTCATCCCTCTCAGGCAGGAACTGATGCTGTTGGGTAGAAAGCCCATCCAAGTCCCCATCTGTGCCTCTCAATAAATTAATTTTCCTTTCTCTGCTTCCTTGATGCCAGAGGCTCCCAGGGCCAGTAACTCAGTGACTCTCCCTGCTCAAGCATCACTATCCCAAGCAGCACTCCAACTCCTAGCACAGCAACTGCAGAGACAAAGCTGCTGGCTGCAGAGCAGCATGATGAGGAGCAAACTCTCCTCATGTAACCTTTAAGTGTAGGCTTTGTACAGTGCTACAAGCATTCCCTGGAGCAAACAGGATTGACATGGCACCTGAGCACATGTAGTGCCCAACTCGGGGATTTCAAACTACTTGCCATTTCCTTCCAGTTGGAGACAAGTTTATGAGCTTGAGCAAGCAATAAAAGCTTCTCTCCATGCTAATGAAATGTCCAAGTCCTGATGGATTAGCAGTTTTCATATCAGATTAAATCTGCATTTTTGCTGATAAAGGCACAAAAGTCACTCCTAATAGGCTTTCAGATTTTGTTAGCACAAATACATCTCAATAGAGCACAGCGCCCATGGGATGTGAGTGGGACAGAAAAGGCACTAACACATTATGACGGACTGCTCAAAACCTCTGCTTTCCTCCAGCTGGCCAGAACACAGCCAGGCAATAGGAAAAAAGCTATTGCTGATGTAGAGAAACCCTGTAGGCACTTTCCTAGAAGCCTGTGCACAGCCAGACCACCCCTGCTCTTCACAGCAATCCCTGGAGCTGTTCTATAACCATGGTTAGATATGGGGCCCCTGGAGCCAGAAGAAATTCCCCACTACAAAGAGTTCAGGCCCTTTTGGTACTAGAAGCTACTTCACATAGCTCCTTGTGTAGCTTTTGAATGAACAGAGATCCTAAATGCTATGATTTATCAGTAACTTTCCACCCTAAAGAACTGCAGGCATTATTTTTGGGAGACAACACCGACCTGGCAATTCTTCTAGAAAGCTACTTAGGCCATATCTGTGCTGCTAAAGGAAGCAGCCTCAGAGACCAAGAGCAAGCAGAGCTATCTGGCTCACATCTGCTTTGTTTGGAGCTTACCCTTACTGTCCTGAATTTGTCTAGAAATGAGTTGGAGAGATGGAACAACAGAGCAGGAAAGCAAGTTTTCAGCTAAGCAATATGGATGATGAAGGGTCACTGCTCAAACTGGCTCCTTGGCTTTCTTTTCACAGAAGCCTGGCAAAGGGCAGAGCATTGCTGTGAAGTTGGGCTGCTGAAAAAACACAGCATGATGCTGGGGGAGTAAAACCTATGTGCAGGGGGGTGGCACAGTGTGGAACTGCCATAAGACTCCACTTCCAGGTGTGAATTCCTGGCTGTGGATCCTCTGCCTGCATCCCAGCAGGGGTTCCCAAATGCTGAATCTCAGAGCCTGGATCCCCTTTCTTGGGCACCTCAGCATTCCCATAAAGCAGTGCTTTGTCACAGATCCCATTGGGCTTTGCAAGCATCTTAAAGCTCCTGCACATGCCAAGCCTTTTGTTGACTGTGGAAGTGGTTTGACACACAGGAAAAAAATTGACTCATCCCAAGAGTACCTTGATGACATTTTGTGCACGTGGGTGAATAATATATTTATTTTTTAATCTTTTGGAAACTTTTCCATTTGTTTTTTTTGGACCTTAATAGAGTGATGCCATTTTCCATTTCAATCAGTGCTCCAGCTTATTTCTCTACTTTAATTTCTGACTGAGTCTAAGGAAACTTTTAAAAAGGAAGTAAAAGAGATAGATGAATTATGGTACTTGAAGCCAGACAAGAAATTCAGAAAAGAAAATGTAATTAAGAAATAAATTGAAAAATGGGAGCACCTGTGATACATTGGTCAGGACTGATTATTTTAGGGGGGAACCCATCACAGGCAGCTTAATTCCATTTCATTTGGTTGCTCTTGGGATTTGGACTGTTTGGTCATTTACTTGGATTCAACATAAACCTCTTCTACTTGCATTGTTAGATGTAATGAGCATAATTTTGCACTTTATTAAACTACAAACATGCTCCTACTGCTGGAAAAGTTTCCATTGCTTCTCAGGAAGCACTAAGTCATTTGCTTTGCAGGATGTAGTTATTAACTGCTCAGCAAATACCTGGAGTGGAAATAGTTTTACCTGTTGGGAAAAGCACTACTGCTCTTGTAAAAACAAAGGTTTTAAAGAGATTGAAATGTCTGGAAGAAATTCATGATGGGAAGGGAAAATACACAGGAGGGTGACTGTAAAAATGATAAAGTGATGTTTAGAGTGTTTGATCAGTGACCGATGCGACTCTATTTTACATGGAAATGTGAGTATCCAGGGCCAGGCAGCACTGCTGGAACTGTGTCAAGTTCAGATTCAGTATCTGATTACTGAGGCTGAAGTGGGATGAGTTGCAATAAAAATATTGAAATCTGAATCTCTGAGGGACTGAGCCAAAGCTGCCCACAGTCTGAATTTATGTGGTATAAAAGGGAGACTTTTCCTTAAGTGAGTTTGTTGCTCTTCCAGTAGCATCTGAAGTTGCTTCATTGTTATGGGAGAGGGTGAGGAGAGAAAGAAACTGACCCCAAGTCCAAAATGAGCAGTCAGAAAAGTTCAGCTCAACAGCAGCTCCATGATGTCAACCTCTTCCAGCTACCTCCTGGAATTTCTTCTGCCCAACACCACAACTACTCCTCCCAATACTTCTCACTCTTACCAAAGACTGGCTAAGTATCTAGAAATCAGGTGGGACTGTGACTCTTACAAAGTTTTAGGAATTGTCTCTGGAAATGCCTTCTCTGTTCAGAGCAAACCTAGAGCACAAACCCTTACAAGATGAGGTCTATCTTCTCTGGACATTTTAAAAAAAAAATTTTTTTTTTTTTTTTTGGTCTGGACCAAGACCAGAAACTATAGAGCTTCTATAGCTAACTCTGCTACAAAGCAGGGAACTGGTCCCTTCATCTCTTGATGGTCTCAATCATCACCATAATGTGGCACTGATCAGGAGGTTCCCTGAAATGATGGGAACAGACTCTACCCTGTGATATTTTATGAGCATTAGAACTTGTCTCTATCCCCTAACACTTACAGGCCCCTCTCATAGGGCCTGGAAGAGATGTCCAATTGAAGATCTTGTCTAGTAACACAGGTATATTTCTTGGATGGGTCTGGAGACATCACATCACCACAGAGCATCAAACCTTACCACTATTTTTAACAAAGCTGCAGGAAACTTCTGTCCTCTTTTAAATTCTTAGACACACAGGCAATCTCTGGAAGAAATGAACACTGTGGAATGAGAAATGCTGCCTGAATGTGTCAATATTCCTACCTTGTAGACAAATTATCTCTCTCTCTTTTTAATTTTTTTTTAAAAAAACCTCTAAAGAGAAAGAGATGTGTCACATCTCAAAGTGTTACCCCAAATGATTTCAACACACCTTAATTGAAATGCTGAGGAAAAACAAATCACTTCTGAACAGATCAAGAATACAAGAGGTGATATAAACAATCTTGAGTCATAATTTTTTGATAGCACTTTTAGTACACTGTTCACTTCTGTTCAATTACATATTTATCAATACAAACTTAACAGCTGAAAAAAGATTGAGCCCGTGTAATCCCACTAGGACCTCACAAGTGAAAGCCAGAGAAATGGATGAGATTACATTAATCTAGTTCCTAAATTCATTATACCTAAAGTACCTGTTAAAAGTAGAGATGAAAATTGCTGCAATTAATTGTCACCAGAACTCAGACTTTGAGACAGCAGCAACCTGCACAAAGAATAACTGAGCTGAATTTATAATGCTTGTATTGTCCTAAGCCTCCCTGAAAAGCACACACAGAATCTGGCTGGCAATACATCAGATCTGGTAGGAATTGAGAAGTGGACTAGACAGTAAATCTTCCAGTACTGGTGTCTCTGCCTCCAGAGCTGAGTAGATTATTACAGATTTGCAAGTTTTTCACACAGCAGCTCTGGGAACCACAGCAGTGAAAGTTCTGCAAAAAGATTGTTTTCACACTAGAAAATCACATTTTGGAACCATGTTCTGAGGATAGAGATGTTCTGAGGAAAAAAGCCAACAGCAACAAACCAACACAAGGAAGTGTTTTCAAAACAAGTACTTCAATATTTATGCAACTGAATGGAATCACAGGCTCACAGAATGGATGAAGCTAGAAAAGATCCCTGGAAATTATCTCATCCCACCCCCATACTCAAGCAGGGTCTCCCAGAGCAGGTTGCTAAGGGCTGCTCATCTCCCAGACCTGTTGTTTCACCCACTCCCCTAGAACACACCCATGCAGGAGGGTTGGAACTGGATGATCTTCAAGGTCCCTTCCAACCCAAACCATTCTGTGATTCTATGAACATGGCCCACCTGCATTTTACAGAAGTTCTCATATGCTTGTGAAATAGACATTGATGGTCAGGATCATGAATTTGTTAAGGAGAGAATATGAAGTTTAGTGAAAAAAACTCTGTTTCAATGCATTAAGGACTTTACTGGCTGATACCAACAGCTAGAGATGCTTGACGAAGTAGAAAATCCTGGGTAATTTCAAGAATTTAGTTCCCAAATCCTTGGCTCAGTGGAATCATGGGAAGACTGTGGCCTTTCATGGATTGCATGAAGTGTGTGCACAGAGTGGACACATTTAAGAATTTATTTTTTTTTTAAACAGTAGCCTGGATCAATACTGAGCTCCTACTCAGCCTTTGGGGGTCTGCAGAGCAGTCTCAGGCCACTGCTCTGAAGGAAGGACACAAATGATTTCTTCGAATGACCACTTGATGTCACTTGACACCATGCTAATATACCTGATGAAGCCCACTTCCGGGCAGTATACAAAGGTTCTTAGAATCAAGTGTCTGAGAAAGGGAAACCAAGAAGCTAAAAAAGTCCTTTGAAAAAAAAAAATTATTTTTTATACTACTACTGAAGAACTTCTACTGTTCTTCTAAATCACTGGTGACAACTACTAAATTACTTACAAATACTCAATCACTTCTTGTCCAAAGAGATATTGGTACCCACTTTCTTCTCCAGAGAGAGCCTAGACTTAATCACTAAGTAACCTAAAATTTGAAATTTGACTAAATTTAAAAGAATTCACAATTTTGGGGGTGTCCAGGTTTGAAAAGACATCAAATAGACATCAGTGTTTCTAGATTACCCTTCCAGAAATTATTCCATTAGCAATCCAGTGTCATAATTGAGCCTCAGTTTCTCCCTCCCCTACAGCTTCATTCCTTACTGACACAGGGAATTTCACATTATCCATATGTATGAAATACCACCTTTGAAAACTAAGCCAAGATGCCATGTTTCCTAATCTATCAGGTCAAAAGTAAAGTGATTTATGGTTCCCTGACAACATTTTTCACACATCAGCATGACCTGAATTCTAATACACTCATATAATCACAGCCTTACAGTGTCTTCTCTCCCACTTTCCATTTATGTACTGCTCAGACATGGATTTATTTCTGACAGAAACCTTTATACTGAGACTTGTATATCTTGGTTTTATCCCTTGGCATTCGCAAGCCAGGTGGTCTTCTCAGGATATAGACACAACTCTCTATAAAATAAATGTCAACCCAGGACATTTTTAATCTCAGAGCTGGTTGAAATATTTTAGCCAGAAGAGATTTTCCTCTCAGTTTCATTGAAAGTGAAATGCTTTTCTGGATACTGTTTTCAAACTATTACTAGACAGAAAAAAGTAAATGACTTATTGAGGTTGTCCCAATTTATTTTGAAAATGTCAGAAGAGATTTGTTCTGACTTTAATCAAAGCAAAATGAATGAGTCGTATTGAAGTATATATACATTTTTTTTAATATTGGTTTTGATGTCTTTTTAAAATTCGAGTGGTTCCAAATTTAAATCATTTGGAACCCCTGTTATCCAAATTTTTAAGAATAGAATGGATTCTCCTTCTTGTTTGCCTGTCACAGAAAGGAAATTGCCAACCTGCTGATACAAATGCTAAAGGTGTCCTCTCATTTATGAAATGTTTTACTTGGGGACTGTACAGTCTCACCCAGGTAACAAGCTTTCCTTTGGCAAGTTAACCTGAATTGATACCAATAGGTCAGTTGCTTCAGTGTAAGTCAACCAAAAACTGCAAAAATTCTATTCTTACACACAAGGACTGTGTAAAAACCCTCCAGGTATCTCATTTATAATTTGTTGCACCTTATCACCTGTCACTCTTTCTATCCTGAGCCTCAGTTCTTGGCTAGCACTGGAAGGAGTCGTGGCAGATCCTTCTGTGAGGATGGAGATGTGGAACCTTCCAAAACATTCATCATCCTTGGAGTGATGCCTTTAATTCTAACTCTCTCTAAACAAATTTAGCTCTCCTCAGTACCTAGGCTCCTGCTGACTTTAGTGCATATCAAGCAAAAAAACCCAAAGGCTGGGTATCTGTATAAAGATCAGGAAGGTTTCTGCAGAGCTCTTTGGAATTGTCCTGCAAGAAGCCACAGCTGTGAGGAAGCACCCACAAATACACATTGCTGCAATACTCAATATTGCCAGGGGACAAGGGGAGGAGGGCTGGAAGAGGGTCAAGCTTGCATGTTTCTGCATCAAGCAACCAAGCTTTTCTACATCAAGCGATACAAACTGAATTCAGCTTATTCTGAGTCTAGCTGTAAATTTAGACAAGCTTCAAGAGGACAGAGAACTTAAAAATTATTTTGCATAACAGACATAAACATCTGTCGGAGATTTTGAGCTATATTACTTTCCATAGAAACCAGAAGTTGGAATATTATAAAAGATCAAGATCCAAAGGTGCCTTAGATAGGTAGGAAAATTACCTGGCGTGCTCCTCTCTCTGCAAGAGAATGCCTTGGATACTGCAGCTTTTGTATTTGGGGGCATTTCTAGATTTGTCTGCCTACACCACTGCTCAGACAGTTACAAAGTTCCAGGACCCAAAGAAATGAAAGAATAAGAATATTATTACCATAATTAGCTCTCTTCCTTCGGGAGGTAACTTTAGAGACAAACAACTTTCCAGCACCATTTTCTCTAGCTGCAAGTGCTTGCAACTCTCTAGTGCTTTATAATCTTCATTTCCACAAACACTGAACAGATATTGGTGATGTATTCCTGTAATTATTGTGCTCTTGAAGTTGTACCAAATGGAGTTCTTTGCTAAACATTACAAGTCAAATCCCACTGCTGAGGAAGAAATATAAAAAAAAGGAACCAACAACATTGAAATCTAACACATTTCAGCCCTTGCTTGGCTGTCCATCAAACAAGATGGTCTACAAGACAAAGATGAGATAAGAAAGCACATGCAATCCATCTTCTTTCAGTGTAGGTAGTGCATGCAAGTTATTTATTTAGCACTTTAAATTGTGTCTTTTCTCTAAAAAGAAAGCTGACAGGAATTTCTTGGCAGAGGAGGTTTTGCCATTTCATCACAGATCAGAATTAAACCCCAAGTATTTTAAGAAATTGTGAAAATAATTGGAAAGCCACTTTCTCTTAATTGCAGTCAGAGCTGGGTTCTAATGCATCCAGAGATGTGAGAATTGTGAAAACAGACATAAAACTACAGCTTAAGAAAAACAACAGAGACAGAGCTAATGACTGCATCCTACCAGAACATTTTGCACAAGTAGGAATGCTGGAACCACCTGTTCTCATAGGAAAGCATATTTGCAGAAATTTTTTAAAAATGTGAAAGTGTATTTATTTGCTTAATGTGGGATTCCTGACCTCATGATCTTGATGCCATCTCATTGTAAACTTAATAACAATGAAAGGCAAACATCACCCAGGCAGTGAAAGGATGGAGCCAAAAGCTTCAGACCCAGAGCATGCTCATGTTTTCTTTCCTCCCATCAGGTTGGCAGTCTGAGAGGCAGTGGGTTTGCTCTTGCCTGAGAAGCTTTTCATGACTCTACATGAAAAATTAGAGCACAAAAGGAGAAACCAGCTTCCTGGAGCTCAGCTTAGCAAAGTGGTTCTGCACAAGCTTAGCTTTAGGTGTAGCACATGGTGCTTTTGCACCTGAAGGAGGGTACATCCATCCACCTTCTGCTGCACCTGGACACAAATCCAACTGTCATTATTTTAGCTCAGTCATGTTGTGTGTCAAATAACCAGCTGCCCATAATTACTCCTCTCATTACACTGCATTTCCCCCTTTCCATTTTCTTTGCTGTGACTATGTTTCCACTTGCCTGAACTCAAGAAACTCCTAGGGCTAAATCTGAGCTCAGAGAGTTGTAAATCAGGTGCCCATACTGGTGTGACAGCCACATAAATGAGATTGAAAGAGAATTGCAATTTCGTTCTATGAAAAGAAAGCTCTTTGCTTTTTCAGCAAGTTAACTTAGCCTCCCTCCTGAGAGATGACCCTACTTAAATATGAACCAGGGAAGAAGTGGAATGAGCCCAAGAAATGTGCAGCTTGCCCTTAATGCAAAACAGGGACAAGCAACATTCCCAGCAATCTGAGAGCCTAGAGAGTTAATGTTCTTCTGAACACCTTTAAACTGTGATGAAGCCAGGTTGGAAAAGACTATTACTTTGGATAAAAACACAAATTAAAGTGAAAAATTGTGGCTGAGGTTCCCAGCTGTGTTTCATGTCAGTGCTCATTTACAGCAGGCAGGCTTGAAGGAGGTTGTGGATAGCAATTTATTTACTAGATGTGCTCTGGCTTTCCACCCAGAGGCCTCAGGAAGGCATGCAGGTAGTTCATTAAGGCTCAGGATATATTGCAACTCTGTTGCAAACATTTACCTTAGAACTTCCCACATCAACTTCTTGCCAAAATTTCCTATCAACAGAGTCAATTAGTGGAGACAGAGAGCAGGAAATGCCATCCAGGGTTCTCCCTGGCACTGATCAAACACAACCAAGTATCTCTCTGCAGGATTCCCCCTCACCAAGAAAAACTCTGACAGAATTTTGGAACTGGACCTACCCAAGGGCCACATTAATCACTCTGTGATGGCACAGTGCAGACCTCCAGTGTGCCACAAGCTCATGGGTCCCAGCTGTAACATCAGCTCCACCAGGAGCTAACCTGAGGATGGATCTCTTGGCTGTCTCTCCAGTGACACAGGACTACAAAAAGGAAAACTAAAATAAATAACTAACTGAAGTGCTCCATCAGAGCTAGGATACTGAGTGTAATGAAACCAGATTCCCTCTTTCTCTCTGCCAACTCTGTGGCTCAAGAGGTGACCTGTACGTGATTCATCATTGCACATCGTAGGTGTTCATTCAGCATGCAAAGAAGTCATGTATTGGATTCATGAAAGAATGGATGACACAGACAGTGCTGTGATGTTTTCTACATCTTAAAATGTACTATGGAGGCTGTGATCCTCAACTCTCCATGAAATGGTCCATAGCCTTCAGTCTGCTTCTCTGTGCCCCATGTGTCCTGACACCCTCACTGAGACACTGCTCCACACAAAGGGCTGGATATTCCCTTACTCAACTCTTTTTATAGTCAAGAATTTTGGTCCAGAAATATCTCTGCTCTGTGAGAAACACAGTTTGGAAATGACACCCAGAACACACCCCTGAAAGTAGGTGGCTTTCAAGAGGAAGTGTTTGGAAACAGTGGTTTCCCTTGTCACTTCTCAGAATCCGATTTCTTTGTTGATTGTCTGTTTGGCACAAAGATAGATCTTGGTAATTAATATCTTGTGTCAAGCTCATCTTACATTTCTGAAAGAAATAATTCAAGACTGCCACTGTGATTCATTTGAACTATTGAACTCTATATTGTTTTCAGAAAGAATGCAGGATGAGTATATTTACAGGGCAGAATTCTTTGAAAATCATCTATTTATTTTCCCGAGAGCTTTCCTAGAGTACACATTAGCACAGATTCAATATAAAAAGGGTGCTTGAAAGCCAGGATGCCACTCTAAGGTAAAGCACTATGAACATAACAGACCTGCTACTCTCTAGAGGGATACATACTCTTCCTGGTGCCTCTGGACAATCCTCTTTGCTCCTCACCATTCCCAGTGCTCCTTTTCTTGGACTTCATATCCAGATTTCATTGACCTTTCTTAATGCACACAAGCCTAGATGTCTATTACATCATAGAATGTTTAGAGTAGGAAGGACCTTAAAGTCATCTAGTTTCAACTCCCCTTTGTGGCAGGGATACCTCCCACTAGATGAGGCTGCTCCGAGCCCCACCCAACCTGGCCTTGAATGCTTCCAGGGATGGAGCTTCCATGACTCCCCTGGACAACCTGTTCCAGTGTCCCACCGCCCTCACACTAAAGAATTTCCTACTAATCTCTAACCTAAATCTTCCCTTTTCCAGTTAAAAATCATTACCCCTTTTCCTCTCACTACACATTTGTGAGACTTCTAGACCATGTCTTGCCATGATGCAGCAGAGGGCACTTGTTCCTGAGATAGATGGAGAGCACAATGGAGATGGATGGGGAGCACAACATTTTAGTCTCCTTGATCAGATCCTGCATATGACATCCAAGTAGTCTAAATTCTGATCAAGTTCCAGTACTGGTGCAGTCTGCTCTTCAGCACTGCTTAATCCTTTAATCTCTCAAGTGTCCTTTGAGGTGTCCTTGAACATCCAAAAGAAAAAGCATTATTTTTTTGGCTGATCTATTGTGTTTGAGCCAAAGCATCAGACTTCTATGCTAAATGAAAATACATTCAGCAGGGCAATTGCCACCTTCCTTCCATATGATAGCCAACAGAGAACTTGGCCTAAAATAACCTTAAGAGCAGGTCTTTGCTTGAAGGGGTTTCAGTCCACCTCTGTTGCCTGTGTAAGAGCCACATGGCTACTGTGGGACTGGGTTTCTGGGTGAGTGAGGGTAGGGAGAGTCTGGCTGCCTCTCCTGGGACATTAGTAACCAGGAGCATCAGAATTACAGGGCAGTGGGGAGCACCTTACAGAGAAATTGACTGTAACCCAGCAGTTTGGATACTCAGATGCCTGTGCATCTGATGGTCTGGAGCTGATCAAATTGGACCTTCTTCTGGCTGCATTTACTCCAGTCCATGATGTCCTCATGTTGGATGCTGACAGCTGAAAAACACCTGTGGCTGGTGCAAGGCCAAACTTCACCAGTGTTCAGGAGAAGTGAAGCCACTGACCTAGCTGAGGGCAAAATAGCTGTATGAACCTGATATTTACTTTTCAGAAAATATTTTAGGATGGAATTATAGGATCATTTTGTTTGGAAGAGATCTTTAAGATCATCAAGTTCAGTCATAAACCCAGCACTGCCAACTCTACCACTAAACCATGACACTAACCACCACATCTACAGATTTTTTAAATACCTCCAGAGATGGTGACTCAACCATTCCCCAGCCTTTGTCAGTGCCTGACAACCTGAGAATCAAACCTGAGCCTCCCTGGATATTAATATATATGTTAAATTTATTCAGTTTAGTTCCGACTAATGATTTGCCTTATACACATAACAATGGGGCAGCATCAAAGAGGCAGAAAATAATGCAGTGAAATTGGTTTACTGTCCTCCAGAGCACTGGAATAAAATCTGAGCAGAATACAAAAGGATCTGTAGAGAGTAAATTCATATCCAAGTGGAAGAAAGAAAATTCTTTACTCATCAGAAGTGTCGTAAAAGAAGCCCAGCAGTATCAAAACTAATTAGGGAGACAGTGATGTAACTCAAAGACATAATAAGCCATCTTCTGTGATGCAATTTATGAACAATTTATCACCACACTTTGACTCCAACAAGAAGTCCAATAAGCTACTGGCTTCAGCTTTACCTTTAGAACTCCATAGCTGACTCATATTGACAGAGTCAGGACCTGCCAGTGGTGATAAAATGAACTGTTTCTAATTATTCAAAATCAGCAAATAGTTTTCTATCAAACACATCAAATATATTAAGCTGAATTAGTTTTCTTTTATGGATTCCCAGCACTACTAAAACCAGTGGATTAAAAGTGTGCTGAAAAGTAACAGCATAAATCAATAACCAGATACAAATGTGAAGATAATTCATGCTGGTTTTGAATCAGTTTGGGTTGGTTTATTTTGCTTTTTTTTTTTTTTTTTTTTTTTTTTTTTTTTTTTTGGTCAGCTTGAGTTCTAATGTGCTCCATGATCTGAGCAGGACTGGGATTATTTCAATAGGCATGATAGGATAGGGAGGGAAAGGGATCTGTGGGAGGTGACAGCGTGCAGGAGTGGATGGTGAGGACACTCATCCCAGAGACTTGAGCAGAACTCTAGGTGGTAGGCACAGTCCCAAGGCAAAGTGGCTCTGAAGTGGAGCTCCTGGAGAGAGTCAGCAGCTCTAGGATTCATTACCAAGGGTCAGACCCCCCTGTGTGCAGAGCCTGTCACCAGGTGAAGGGACACAGATGGTTTGCTCTGTTACAGTCATGGGGCACAGGGCTGCACCACACAGAGATGCCAGCTTGGAGCTACATCAGCATGGCAGCATTTCCAGCCACCAATTCTCAGCCAAGATGTCAGGGTGAGACATCATCCTGCCATGACTAAACCATTTCCAGCTGTGCTTAAAGGGAAGCAGTTTGGATACCTACAACTCCCAGCAGCATGGGAAGGGAGAACATTAAGATAAGATACACTGAGTGAAGGGACATTACAGAAGGCAGGAGAAGAGCATTCATTGAAGCAGTAGAGGAATTTAAAAAAGCCAGTTCTAGACAAAAGAAGCCAGGGTGAGTGTGCTGGAAATGCAGAAATACATCAAATACAAAATGCATAGACACTTCAGAAAGGCTTTGTCAAGGAATAAACAGACAACTGCACACCTAATACTCCCCTGATCTTTCCTTCTGCAAATCAGGAAGACATACAGCAGAGATTACAAGCCTGGGCCTTTTTTCCTGTGAGCCAGAGACCCAACCTAGCCCATGGGTTTGTTTTATTTCTGATGTCAGACTTGCATTCCTGGCTCTAAAGAATGAGGCTTCTCAGGGAGATGTTTAAGAGCAGGACACAGCAGCCAGACAAGGTGGTTCTCTCTTTAGGATTTCAGAAGGTGAAGCATCATCAATGAAATGGAGTTGCAACACAGTAAAATAACCCTTTTCAATTCAAAAGATTTTTTTGAGGGTTCAGCCCCTTTAATGTGTCTGTTGGAAAAACCAACAGGCAGGTAGTCCCAGCTATCATCTAGTGATCTGGATACCAGCTCATCAAGCCCCTGCTTCCCACCAAAATCTTTCATCCTGAATGACCCTGGGCACTAACAACTTGCTAAGGTCACTTTGAACCAGGTTGCCCCATTACTTCTGTCATGTCTCACTTGTCCTGAACTCAGTGGGACACAAGGGAGGGAACAAGGTTAAATGACAACCAAGCAACCTCTGACTTCCTAGTCTGAGCAACCACAAAGTTTGACATAAAGCCAGAACTCTGTAGCAAGTCACCTTCTGTATTCTCCCCTTGCTCAGAGGATCCTCAAATTATCTGCCCTATTTTCATTTGTTAAACTTGCCAACATCTCCATCCCGTCCTTCTCAGGAAGTCTGGTTCTTTTTGTCACATAGCACTCCTGGTTATAAACCAAATAACAATAGCTAAACTTGCTGGCAGATGGCATATTTATTATTTTGGGTTTCTTATCCCCAGAGCCACCACAAAAAAAACCCACAAAGTTGAAGAACTAATAATTTTAGTTACACCAGCAAAGTGAAGGGCTGATACATTCCCTACCGAGCAACAAATTAAAATAAGCCTAAAGCAACAAGCAATTTCTGACTCTTCCATGCATGGTTGGTTTTTTTTTTCCTGTGTCTCAGGTGTCTACCTGCAAGGAGTAGCATGTCAAAAGATTTCCTTAACTCTGAATTTCAAGACTGAATGAAATTATTAATGCCAGAAGAAGCTCCACCTGGCTTATTTATCTCATGCAAAGTGGACCCTGCCTGCCAGGATGCCCGGACAGGAGAAACTTTCTCATGAGGAACCCCATAGGAACTGGGGAGGTCTTGGTCATCATGAGCAGGTTCAGCCTTGGCCATGTGAAGGTCTTTGAAAATTAAAACCTGGCTGCTTTTATTCTACCTGAGGATGAACTATTAGGTCTCACACCTCCTATATGTCTTTCCCACCACAGTCTATGGCATCTCTAAAAGATCTCTGATTCAGCAAATTTTCACTGGACACTCAAGGTAAACTAAGGGAAGCATGAACTCAGATCATCTTCCAGGAGTGAAGAATAAGCAGGAATGATGGGAAGACACACAGACCATGCTATGGCACTTCCCCAGTGCCACAAACCTTGGGTGACTGATGCCAAATCGACATTGAGTCCTCTCTTCCCACATGTGTTTGGCATCCTGCAGCTGCAGGGCCGTTCACACACTGAGTTTTTTCTTGCACCCCTAGAAGCTTGTGAGTAAATCCCACTGCTCTCTTTGGCAGAGGAACTGCTCACATGGCAATCATCATCCCACTGCTCTACAGCCAGTCAAACCTGAACATCTGTAGTGCTCAGCCAGCAGTAATCAAAGCCACACATCACTCTTTGCTACTTCACTCCTCCATCACAGCCCCAGCCAGGCTCCTTCTCCACTCCTGAGACCCAAAAAAGGACAGAGGGCACAAGTTCAACCTGAGAAATGTTTCTCAGATATGTTCTGCTTTGTAAGAGTTTGGTTCCTGCTTGACTTTGTTCACTGTTATCTGAACTGCCTGAAAAGAAATCAAATGCAGCCTTTCCTAGCAACAGGGTATTAGAAGAGGATCAGACTTACAATACCTGCAGTGTCTAAAAATGGAGTATTGTACTGACTGCTGTCAGTCAGTTAAACCTAAAATTCCTAAAATTAGAGCCTAAAACTCTAGGCTTTAAAGTGATGATTTTTCACTTGAAGGTTTTTAGACTTTAAACACATAATTCTTTAGCTCAGTTGGCTGAGGGTCAGGCTTGTCTTATGAAGAATGTTGTGCTGCTCCCTGAACTCTACTTCTGTGAGCTCCAGTTGGGTTTGCATGACACCTTGCCTTGTGCTGCCTTTCTGTGTACAGAAACTCCACTGTATATGCCATATAGCAATGAACAATATCTGGTTGTTTATTTCCAGCAGTAGAAGAAAATTTCCACAAGCATGGGGTATTTTAGAATAGCAATGGTTAAACTCTTCTCAACTTTGGCCCAGGTCTCCCAAACCAGCTGCACAATATCTTTTTGCAGGTTCGGAAAAGTCTAAGAGCTTCCTTTTTTATTATTATTATTATTTCTAAACATTTTCTGTTGTCAGCTTTCACCGAGAGTGCTGAGGCTACAAATGCTTCTTGGCATCTGTAGATAGCAATATACCTCATTCTCTGATGGCAATGTACTTTTCAAGCCTCATATTCATAAATCTTCCAAATGCCTGGGAGATAACTAAGTACCACTGTGTACCACTGTGGTAACCCGAGGCACAAAGAGGTTAAGAAACTTTTCATGCATTACCTGCTGAGGCAGAGCTGGATATTGAACATCCTAGTCCTGATACCTCATTTTATTTCCAACCACTCACCAGCCATCCCTCTCCCAGTAACCGAGGAGCTTGGTAATTATAATCAGATTCCCAAACTTTAGCTGCTGATTCTTTTTCTCCCCTTTAGCAAAATCATTAACTTTTTAGATTTAGCCCATGGCTTACGTAAAATAGAAAAGATATTTAAATTCTTCATACAGAAGGAGCTGGATTTTCATCAAGGAAAATACATCTCTGAGCAAGAGGGAGATAGGGCCAATTCCTGCACCATTCCCTTGCTGTCTTCCCTTCCAAGAATCCTCCTTGCAAGCAAAAGTGTGATTTAGCAACCCCCCTGCTGCCTTGCAGCCACCTTTGGGTACTCAGCCCAAACCTGACTGAACATTACACCACCAGTGAGACAGTGGGAGGAGGTGAGACTTCACAGCAAGGTGTGGGAAGAGGGGAAGAAGAAAGAGGGAGATGAAACAGAGAAGCAGCACCACCGAAAGGCCATATCTGATGAGATGAAAGCCATTTGGAGGTCCCTGGTACAACACCTTCCTGCATGCCCCTTTCAAGGCCTCTCACACAAATGAGGAGGATGGGTGCTTTATATTGCCTTGGCTGACTGCTGGTGTTGGGCTCACGATCAGGGTGGATACTGATGAATTTGGCCAGGGGCCTCTAGATTTTATTCATGCCTTTTCCAAAGCAATTTTTATAAGGTGACAAAACTAGGTGCATTTTTTATTTTGAAACTAGAAGGCTATTTTAACAGGGATTAATCCTGGACTGGAAAAAAAAAAAAAAAAAAAAAAAAAAAAAGAAGTCTTAGGACTAAGTTCTAGATATTAAATTTTTCTTCTTTTAAAATCAAGATGTGTAAAGGTCACCATCTATTGTGTCTCCCTGTGTCCTGCTCTATGGCTTCAGCCACTCAGTCTTGTTTCATCTCAAGCATTGCTCATTCTCCTGAAGATTTGTCCTAGTCCACTGCTGTGACTAAACCTAGGACACACCAAAGTCTTAACCCCTGGGGCTATCAAATACATGACCCAAAAGGCAGAGTTCACATGGGCTGTCTGCTCAACCTCAGAGTCCTCCAGGGTCCAATCCAGGCTTTCTTGGGCTGGAAGACAAGCTTATTTAGCAGGGAATTGCTTTGCATTGGCATGTAAAGTAAACAACTGCACATCCCACCCAATGGAGGGAGGTAGAAGGAAAGAGGGTCCTGAACACCTTTGACTTTTGTTTGAAGCCTCCATGGGTCCAATTGGTGCTCTGCAAAAGTGGTCCTCATCTTGCCATCTGCAGACTCTGATACGGGAAGAGTAAAGCTCACACCAATGGGATGATCTCTTCCCATTTTGGCTCCTTTCATATAGGCAAAGGCAAAGCAATCAATGCCTTTCTTCATGGGTCTCAGCAGCAGGGGCTACTGCAGGGGGAAAAGGAGCTGGGTGTTGAAGAAGCTCCCCTGAGAAATTACCTATGTGGCTCTGAAGAGGCTCCTGTTATCCAAATGCTGAAGTACTGGAGACACAAGCCTCTGCCAATCTCCTTAGCTCTAAAAAAAGCCTTTTGATAACTTCTTGCACAAAGCCCTCGAGCCCTACCTTACTTGAAGGGAAAGCTAATGATCTCAGATACCCAAAAACCCCCAGTTAGCCACCACTGTACAAAAAATGTGGCTTCAAGCAGGCTTGTTACAGATGGGATGATTAGTAGAAAATGAGGATTATTGATAGCTAACCCAAAATCCAGTACAGGTTAAAACAGTACCTACCAAGCTATCTACAAATTTGGAAGCCTGGCAGATGCACCCTCTGGTTTTGCCTGAAGCTTACTCACAGGAGCCACTAAAGGAGCAGGTGCTTTGTACAGCCCTTACTACTGAAGAGGTTAAAAGATGACAGCTGTGAGAAATTGAAGCCATTCTCTGCGAAGTGGCTGCTGGAGGAGAGGGTGAACACATCTTGGAAAGAAGCCCTGCTGCAGTTTTATTACTCAGGTGTGAAAGGAGCATTATATATCCAGGAGACACGTGCTGCAATGCTATTTTTCACAATTAACCTCACTCTTCATTTTAAAAGGGATGGAGAAGAAGCACCTCCTGTAGTGCCATCAAAGGCAGACATCGACTCCAGTGAGTCTGTCTGATGAGACTTTTGCAGTGTTTAGTGGCCAAGGATGTCAATGCAGGTTCAAGTCTCTATGCTGGAATTAAAATGAACTATAAGCAGACACCTGAAGGCTCTTACTCCATCTGATGGTATTTTTTGCAAAAGTTCTTGCTGACCATTGCCAATATTTCACTAATTATTTTTAGAAATAATAGCTTCAGCAGACAAATTGCTTGGATTTGCAGGAAAGGACCTAGTTGATGCCAATTCCTGTTAGAGGAAGAAAGCACAAAACAGAGTGAAAAAAAGATAGATAAGCCTGATTAGGCAAGAGAGCAACTATATAATTACAGATGTACTGAGGGAACCATGGTCTTGGCAAAATTAAAAGCAAGACCATTACCTGATTGTCTTAACAGAAAGCAAAACAAGCAAGGATTTGCAGAGTCATTGTTGAAATTCTGATAAATAACGAGCATGTCTCTTCTTTACACCATCCTAAGACACTACCTCATGCTCTATTTTCATCATCCTGTATTGTTGCTGGGAATAAAGCATTTTTTCATATTTTCTTTTAATAAACCTGCTTGGATATCCCAACAAAGTTGACTTCTCTTTTAGCTTTGTAGCTACATGATAAAAGTCTCAGACTTTGGGGCTGTTACTGCTTGCATGTGATGGACAGTCAGAATTTCATATTAGTAAGAATTTGATCTCCAGCTGGTTGCATTTCTCTGCTTTCTGTGGGCACCAAAAACCAGCCAAATTTAAGTGAAACACTGAAACATGTCCAGAGAAGTGTTGGAGGCCCCATGACTGGAGACATTCAAGATCAGGCTTGATGGGGCTCTGAGCAACCTGATCTAGTTTAAGATATCCCTGCTGACTGCATGGTAAAGGTCCCTTCCAAACCAGTGCATTCTGTGGTTCTGTAAAATTTCAACAGAAGAGGGAGGTTGCTTTTCTGGGACTCTTAATGACATTCTGCTCTTTTAAGTGTGCAGCACTTGCACTCCACTACCAGATTTGGGACTGGGAGGGAGTTTTGCCCCCAATGTAAGGCTGGTAAGAAATTCTAAGGCATTTCTACCTTGCCTCTGTGATGTGCCTTATCTCTCTACCATAAACTTAAGGGAAATCTTTTTAAACAGTGTGTAGAACATTGGTAATTCCCTCAGTTCTGTTCTTCTATTCTCAAAGGCTTATAGAATTTGTTCATCTACGAAAGATCTTACACTGATCCCAAAAGGGGAAGGTTTTACAGTACTGGCTGCTGTGAGAAGTAGCCTGTGGACTTTTGGACTTTGTGGACTTCAAATTGCTGCCTACTGCTTGGTGTCCTGCTCTTGCAAAGGACTACATTCAATTTCCTGGGTGACCTCTTCCAAGCCAATGTTTTTTGGACTTCATTTATCCTTCATTAAATTCAAGAACCCAACAATTCACCACCATAAGAGGAAACATTGCCAGGTTGCTAATAGGACACTGCAGCTATACACAAACCCATCAATTCTACTGTATCAAGTGAATATACTTAAAAACTGCATTCTGTGCATTTAAAAAAATGCTGTAAAATAGCTATGTTTTTCCTGCAAACATTCTGTTCTGACAGTGCCACAAACCCAGTTCTTAAGGGTTTGAAAAAGCAGGAGGAAGGTGAAAGTTTTGTTAAAATTGCCCAGATATTGGTTGCTTCAGGCTATGCTGGCAACATCAGGTTTTCTTCAGTGCAAGAGCCATTTCACACAGCGTTTTAATCGTGCAGTTAAAATAGCCACTTTTTTAGGACTCAAAATCTCTTACAAGGACTTTAATTCCCATGCCTGATTACCACCTCCTACCTTGCAGATTCTCTTGAGCAATGGCTAACATTATAATACCACTCTCTTTAACTTCACAGGCAATTCAGCTCCAGCCTCTGAAAACAGCAAGTATTGCAAAGGAAAATATCTCACTTGTTTTGCACTTAAAAATACTGTAGGGATTGCATTGCCTTTCCAATCTGATACATTTTCATTCGTTTCTGATTCTCATATGGGTAATATGGCACCAACAAGGTGAGTGTGTGACTCTAGTGACACTCCAGTACACATATATTGAGTAATTCCTTTTATTAACACCATCTTCTAGAAGCCTTTTCTGCTATACTTTCTCCCATGTCCAGGAGAACCATCTATGATCTATAACTGGAAACTTCCTAGATGTACTAATTAATATAATAATGTTATGGATAATGGAACAAACAACCTACCACCCACACAAATAAGACACAGATACATTTGCTTTTAAACAATCAATGAAGTATCTCACTACATTTTAGAGCAAAGATTTATAGAATACTTGTTTCTTGTTACTTGAAATACTATAGTAATTGATGTTTAAGCTATTCACCATCACTGGATCCATTTGTTACCAGTCATTGGGAGTAGTTCTTGTATTCTGAATAATACAGATCTGTTCAGATGTGAATAATTCACATCTCTATGTGAACCTTTCCATCTTCTTACTCTGTATAAAACAAAATATTGATATTCTGGAAACATAGATATCAATGTAAAATACTTTGTTTTCACAGTATTAGTCTGTAATAGTCTGAGCTTTGAGACTTCACTGGAAGCTGCTGGAAGCTGCTGGCTGGTGGCTCTTTACAAGCTAACATGGACCACACCAAACATTTGCAATGCTGTTTGCAGCCAAGATTGAGATTTGAAACTGAAACCTGTGGCTCAATATCAGGTTTCAGTGAGCCCAAAACTAAAGGCAACAACCACTAGCAAGGAGATTTTAACCTTTTAGTTCCCTTCTTTCAAGAAAACCTTTACCTGAGGGTGGGAGTGGGAGGTTGTGTCTGGGGAAAAAACCTTAACCACATTTCCTTTGCATCTCCCAAGGTGACTCCTGTTCATACCTTCCTCCTGCTTTTGGTTTCCTTACTATCTGCCTTTCTGTCCTACAATACTGGGCTCTATGGAAAGTCCAATTGCAATAGTCACAGCAGTGGGTGCTGTTCCCATCCTTTGCAGAACACCAGCAGACAGTCCAGTTTGACTGGAGTTCATTAAATGTACCTTTAAAAAAATGACTCAAGAGCCCATCTGGAGAGCTGTGAAGCTCTCCAGAAATCAGTGCAACCAGCTGGCCCAGTGCTCAGCAATGAGTTTGCTTCCCTCACACTAGGTGATGCATTGCACATGTGTTTTCAGGATTGCCAGTCACAAAGTCCCAATGGGCAAGAAATACAAATATTTGATCTGCTGTCTTTGAAAATGACCTGTAGTAAAGGCACCATTTGGCCTTCTGACTCCATTGGGTATGGGCTACCACCCTGATGGATTGAGGTGCTCATGCTCTGTGCAAATACACTGACAAGGACACATCCATTAAGCTCTTGGGGTCGCCACTGACTGCACTGCCCCCGTCAAGTTCATTCAAAGCAACATTTTTCTTGCTTATACCTGCCAGAGCTGCAGGGCTGTAAATGAAGAGCAGCCTTGACAGTCTGTTAATCAAAGGCCAGGAGAAAAGAAATTAAGATGCTTCAGCAATCCTCACGGGCAGCCTTCTGCCCTCTGAGCAGGATGCTTGTTGGGGTGAGCTTGTGGCTCACTTCAGCAAAATACCATCTACAGACCTTTATCTTGCCACAAGCAGAAAATCATCAGCAGCCTTGACACTGTGAGGTTTTCCTCCATGTGTCCCAGTGCTACACTAGAAACTCATAGTACCTGAAGTTTCTAAAGTGGAATGGCCAAGACATCATGCTCTACATTCAGGCATTTGAGGCCCCATGTAGTGCAGTACCACAGCTTTCTTGAACTGAGCCCACTTGAAGTAGGCACATATTATTTATTTGGATTGGCACATATTTATTTGGATTGGCACATATTTATTTGGATTGCAAAGTCAGTGAGTCTGAACAAAGAGCCACCACACCCACATCACTGTTTTGCACAGTGCTGGATCTGAGGGCTAACTCAGTATAAATGTTGTGTCACATTAAGTGACCCAGAACCAAGTAAACCAAAGAGCCTGACATGATGTCAATGATTAATATTCAGGGTCTTCTGAAAGGACAGAAAAATGTTGCCAAGCAGATATATTCCCATTAGAAAAGAGTGTTCTGCTGCAGTTTTTTTAGGAAAAGAATTTGGGGTGATCTTGCAATAAAAATATAGATGGTCTTTTCCAACAGGATCTCTTTTTCCTCATTGCACACATTCATATCTTTAAAGAACAGATGCTGAAGGAGACTTACTTTTGTTAACTGTCTACAGAGATAGCCTAAGGCACAGTCAACCCCAGCTATTTTCTTTTCATCAGTGTATGAACCAATTCATGGCTAGCAACCTGCATTCAGTATCAAAGCTCCCTCTTCCCTATCTTCTTGCTCAAAATATAAAACAGACTGATCAGGAATACGGCAATTTTTCAGTAAATAGATAAATCTGCATCAGCAGTCCCATGCAGCTGCCAATTTCAGTCTAGAACAGTATATTTCAGATTTTACAGACTCAGGCAAGAACACATCAGTACTGCATAGTTCTCAGTCTTGATTACAACAGTATAAATTTGAGGCAAATTCTCTGATATAGTCAATTAGTCCAGACTGACACTCAAACAGCTGAGAGCCCAAGAGCCACAGAATGTCTTTATAAGGCTGATTTAATTATGATCAGCTTTGATGTCTTAAAATACTCATTGTGTAATACCATAAAGTAGGGCAACGTATAAATTTATTGGGGTATTATTTCTTATTTCTAGGTGTTTTCATTTCTAATCTCCGAAGACACAAACAATAAAAGAAGCCATAAGTTCCTAGTGATTAGAGACACAAACAGAAGATCTGCTGTCTGGTGTTGGGTCTGCTGATGACACATAAGTCATGTCTTTTACATTTGCCAACTGTCCTTGGTTCAGCACTGTGAAACCCACCTGTCTGTTTTATTAAGGATATACAACAGGAATGAAAATAATGAAGACTGGACTAAAGAGACTGAGTATGAGATGAATTTCTCTCAAGGTCTCTAATGATGAGTCTTCAGAATAGTCACCATACTTCCACCAATCAGCCTCTTCCAAAGTAAATACACACAAATGACAAGGTTTCTTTTCATGTTTTTACTCATTTCCTGAGCTGTTATTTAACTTCCAGGACTGTTCCTGGTCACAGCATTTAATTCCATCAGTAAAGTTACTGAGTCATTTCGTTATTCACTTCCTTTCCCATTAATGGAGGTGACACATCCAACCTCCATGCTAACCCCCTCCCCAGCTTGGTGTGGCACCTTGCAAAGAGAGCAGAAGCTGCTGCAGAAATCTTGCCCTGGCATTTGTAGTTTGGCACATTTGGGTGAATTCAAGTACAAAATTAATTTTGTCATGAAAGCAAATCAAATCACTTGACACAAGCAGGGTTAGAGGCCATGAGTTTATATCCATGAGTCTATATGAGGAGTATATATCTATATAGGTATCCAATCTCCCTACAGGGTGCATGAAATTGTGGGTACATGGCATCCTGAGCTAGTGACTCCCACTGGAGGAGCAAGTGTCTACTTTTGAAAACATTAGTTTCTATTTCAGATGGAGAACAGCTTTGCTGGTGTTCCTTGTTGTTGCTATAGCTGACTGATCCTATACTCTGGTGATATATTATACTCCCTCGCCTGCCTTCCCCAATCACTCTGTGTCTGTCAAAAGTGTTCGAATCAGTTGGCACAGTCACATCATGAGTGGGAACAAGGCAGCTCTTTTGGAAATCCGATGAATTTTCACAGCACAAAGAGTTTGCTGCAGAACCTGGATGAAATTTTAGTGCTCTCTGAGACATTGAAAAATCACTCAGGACTTCACAGGTTTGAATTATTGAGGCTGGAGGTAAAAAAACCCCACCCGATAACAAAAAAATCAGTCACAGGGCACAATTGTGATTCCTGCAAAAGCAATTGGAACACTTAATAGACTTTTAAAAAGCCCTGAATGAAGTCACAAAGTCCTCAGATATTGAATTAAAATATCCACAATAGGCTGTTCCAAAATGGAGCCTGAGATGGTTTAGACGTTGAATAAATGGCAGACTTCATACTTGGTGCCAGGACTTCAGTTCCAACTTTTAGTTGCTTTGCTTCAATATTGTCTAAACTTACCTATTTTTTTTTTTCTTTTTTTTCTTTTTTTTTTTTCTCCTGCATGTTGAATTTAGAAATGATATTGCTGTGCTGGCAAGAACTGTTATTAGGTGCTGAAAAATTCAATCATGCAGAAGAGAGGGGAGGGGGAGAGGAATGTATGTACGCCAAGTTATTTATTATCTCTCTATGGAAAACTTGTATTTTGTCAAGGCAGCATCCTAAGGAAAATTTCAGGCAAGATGACAATGGAAAAACCTGTTAAAAATCTGGAAATTCTGATAGCAGCTCTTCATTCAGTCTAGTTTGATTTAACTACATAGCTTGAGTATTTGCTGATCTACTTAAGAACTTGTGAACAGCTATTAATAGAAATGTATCTTGGATGTTAATAACCATGGCTCTATGCCCCTGCTTTGCAAACCTGATATGCTAGAATTAAGAGGAGCAGTAGTGTTACAGAGAGCTACCATGCTTGCAAAGGTGGCTGAATAACCCCATGTGAGTGATATCTTCCCATTCAAGAGCCCCTGTAAGCACTAGCAATGCCCCTCTGCCTACATGATGCAAAAGATTATAATTTATAATTCCCAAGTGGTTCAAAGGATGGCTGGCCCTCAAAAACCACAGATGGGAAGGAGTATAATGACAAAGAGAAGCAGTACCTAACAGCTCTCATCTCCTCTACCCCAACACGAGACCTTATCCAGCTGCTACAGCCTTTTGAGCTCAGTTCCAATAAACAAATAATTAAATGAAGTCAAGAATAAGAGCAAAGAATAAGAACATTGCAGAGTGGGGCTGGAGGCATCCCACGAAGAGGCAGATTCTATGAGACTGCCAGGAATATTGAGGGCACTAGAAGTGGTTTCCAATCCAGTCAGGTTGGAGAGAAAATGTCTTTTCAGGTCTGGTACCGCAGCCTCATGCTACAGAAACTCAGCATCTTCTATGTTAGAAGGGAGAGGAGAGATGGTCATCACAAAGCTTTCATGGATTCTCCTGTCATCATATGCTAGACATATCTCTATGATTAGCAGATACCACTAATAGAGGAAGGGAATGAGGAGAGATTAAATTATTAGATCAAATGAAGAGAAAATCAGACCAGACCCCCTATGATTCCTCTCTCCAGGTTGGCTTTCTGAATGTTTGACATCCAATCTACCTTCCTGTTCTTTGCCTTTGGTCTTTTGTTGTTTTTACACAAAATCTCACAAATGACCATGGAATGAAAACAAGTCAAAAAAGGCTGCTAGTTCAAGTTTTACAATAACAGGTGCTTTTTTGACAAAATCAGGAAATTTTGCATGAACGTATCAAATTCCATCAGTGCTTTCATTGGGAAATTACATTTCACTGTGATATATTCAAATAATTCTCTTTCAATAGAATATTTTTAGCTATTATTATGACAAGCAGAAATAAGAGCAAAATGTTCTGAATTACCATTACGAAGCATTTCAAGAAAGCCATTTTAACGTTTCAGGAGCAAGAAATTTCCCAAACTTCAGCTGGTATTTAATTTTGACTTCTAGTGCTGTTTGAAAATAAAATTATAAGTTTCCTGCAGAATGAAAATTCCATTTTCTGACATTTTACCTTCAGTAAGAGCATTTCAAATATAATTCAGAGGAATACAATGGGCTTATTTTCAGACAGTTCTATGGGACACTGGTATGCTCCAGCTTTCCCTTGGTCTGTGACTTTACCAGAACCTCCTCTTCTTCTCACAGGGCAAGCACCAAAGAATATTTCATGGGCAAGAGCAGCACGATGCCCAGAGCACAGCAGCTCACAGTAATAGCCAGGAGAAATCTTGGTCACACTAAAATGTTATAGAGTCAGGTTCAGGCAAATCTAATAAACCAAAGAAAAGGAAACCTATTTCAGAGAGCACCAGAAGGTAAGGAAAGAAAATAAAGTTAAGGGAATACATTTCCCCACAGCAGGATGGAGTGGGTTTCCAAAAATATTTGCAGACACAGAAAGGGTCATAAATGTTCTGTCTCTGTGTTTGATAACTTAAGAAACTTTGTGTCCTGGCCTGTTCACCATCCCCATCTGGGCAGTGCTAGCAATGCACATGAAGGGATTCACATGAGGCTTATTTGAGGAAATATTTCCCCTTCAATATGCTCAAGGGCTTGCAAAATCTGAGGGTATTTTTTTTTTTCCTTACTGATAAATTTCATGTCTCAAAATATGACTCCTCTCTTTCAGCTGGGGGATGATACGGAGGTTTCTGGGGATGAGCATCGCACACTGCAAAACTACAACACTCTTGAGCAAATTTTCCTGAGAGAAAGCAGAGCAGACAGCATGCACATGCAGAGGCTCAGATGCCCATCTCTGCCGTCAAGCAGGGCTGAGCCATGTTGTTCCACTCCAGCCACTGGGCATCAGAAGAAAACCAGCATGGATTTAAATGGGCTGGGACTCAAATGGGTCATCTCAATGCCACACACAGCCCTGTGCAGAGAGAGATGTACAACAGGAAGGTCTAGGCTACTCCTTCACTTTGCTACCCTGTTGTATAAAAACCCAAAAAATGCTGTTTGGTGACTTCTGCTACAAACTCAATGTGTAGCCTGGGCCCTCAAGTGGGCTTCATGCCATGAAGTCAAAATGGTGCCCTGTGGGGGGACCTGAGAGGCTTTTAGCATCCAAGAGGCTGTTTACCAACAAGGAGTCACCTTCTGTCCCCATCCTGCCTCTGTATCAAACCACCCCGTCCATGCAACAAGGAGCAAGGTCCTTCCTTCAGACTCTTCAGCCTGCACCTCTGGAGATGGAGATCCTTGCACTGGGAGCAAAGTCTATGGCATTGTCTCATACATCAGTTTTCCTGTGCTTTCTGTCTCCTCTCCTCCTCCTCCTCCTCTAACTTTTCCTTTAGTTACATCTGAGTTAAAATGGGTAGGAAACTGGGGAGATAAAGGCTCTGAAAAAGGCCACTGAGAGGGTGTTGGAAAAGAACAAATGGCCAAATACCTTTTTGAGAGACTGCAGGGAGGGCTGCACTGCACCACATGCTGCTTGCAGCAGAGGGACACATTGCAATGTATGGCCAGGGCATGAATCAGAACAGTTCTGAGTCCTCCCTGTGCTTTTCCTGGTGTAAAAGACACTTTCCTTCTGCAGGCTGAGCCATAGGGATGGGTTTCATTTGCTTTTCATAGGCATCTGTCCTGAATACCAGCCAGAACGCAGAGATATGACGTTGACAAGCCATCAGGATTTTATTTCCTAGCCTCTCTTTAATTGCAGTGTTAACTTGTCAAATACCCCAATATTTCTTTCCCATGACCCTTGCTGTTAACCAGAGAGTTCAGAGCAGGTTGTGTTGCTTCTCCAGTTCAGCAGTTTCTGTGGGGAGCAGCCAACTGTGTTTGGCAGCCTGAAACCAGAGGAACTGACTCAAAACTGAAGTGTGAAATGTGCCTTCCCCTCCCCTTTTAATCAGCCCTTCACATTTAAATACCCTGTATCCACTCTGATGTCACCATACAGGGGAGGGAAGGGGGGAGTGGAGGGGAAGCTGAGTTAATACAAGTTATGCCATATTCATTAATTGTGAATATTCATTAAGTGGGCTGCTACTGCTAATGTGCTCCTGTTTGGAAGGGTCTCAGCAGAATGACAGAATGCTCTTTAAGAAGCAGAATTATTTTTAGGGAACAAAGTATCTGGGAGGAATGAAAAGCTGCCTAAAAAGCCAGAATGTGCTGAATACATTCAGATCCTATTGGGAGATTTTCTTCCAGGAGATACAAACCTCTTCTGTATCCATCAGGTCAAACTTTGGTCTGTTTGTGTTCCTTTGCTGTTGCTTCATGTCTAAAACATGCAAGCACACATAAACTGAAGCTGTTTCAGGCCATGCAACAGAGCTGATTCTAAGGAAATCTTTTCTGTGATCATATTACAGCTCTGCTGGCTTTCATGTGCATGTATGTGTGGAGGAGGGGGGGTGTCCATTTCAAAAAAATGAAAATATCATCCCCAAGAAGATTTAAATTTTCCACCTAAACCACAGTCAAAGGTAATTTTGAATTATATATATGGAATTATTTTATCCAGCATTACCAATCTGCTCTATTATCTCACACTTCACAAGAAGAAATAATACATAGAGAATATGAAGAATGCTAGAAAAAAAAAAATGGAGGGGGGGGGTGGCAAAAAAAAGGAGATATGAATGGCTTCTAAGAGGGAGAAGAGAAAGCATCTTCAACCCTTCCAAGAACACTTTCTCTTGAGAGGTGAACATGGGTGCCCTCTTCACACTCTCCTCATGCCTCTGCCAGAGTCAGACATAGCCTCTATCTGCTACACCATTCCCTGTCATCTCACTGCCACCTTGCATTCCATTTCTTCATTAATCCTTCAGCCATTTGGCTACAACCACTCCTGGGGGCCACCAAGATCAGAGAGACAGAAGGGTAATCCTTCGTGTAAGCACCAGCCCTCCACTTTGAAATCTCCCTGTGCAGGCTTTCAACTTATATCCCCAATTATACTTTTTTTTTTACATTTGAAAATGCTTTAGGACAGCAGGTGCCTGTCTCATTCTTGTATTGTTCACACATCATTGCTTGCCTTCCCTGTGGCTGTCCTCTCCTGCTTTAAAACCTCATATTTCTATGAAAATTAGGGTAATAGTTTTTTTCCCAAATGAGAAAAAAGTGGGAAAACAGAGGCTGTGCAATCCTCTGCTACATGCTGGCTATATCCCAGCTTGACCTGTTACAGGTTTGTGTCCTGAGGTGGTTGGTCTAATTAAAACACTTCTGCTACAGGCAGCTGAGTGCACATCTGTGTCAGGGCTCTGGGCTGCAAACCACTGGGCTCTCAACATTGAGGCTCTGTTGGCTTCAGCCCAACCCAAAAGCTGCTGCTGGACTTGGTGACCCGAGCTCCAGGTGGAGCTGGCAGAGCTGGAAAGAAGAGAGAGCAAGGGCCACGAAGCTCTCAAGCAACTGTGACTGGTGACTGGAGTGAATCTCATGTGAAAGGGTGAAGGAATGATAGCAGCCACAAAAGGAAGGTTGGTTCCTTGTTTTGTTCATGGTGGGAACACCTGAAGCCACAGTCTGCCTGTGGCCATTTGTCCATATATAAAATGGACAGATGGTGCCAGGCTTCCAAATTGCTCTGAAGATGATGACACTGTGAGGTCCATGCCACCTGTATAGAAGACCCTGTGCTTAACTTGAGTGATGAAACCCACTTGAGTGATCAACTCAGGTGAATCCCTGGAACTACAACAAACTGGGACAACAGCTCAGATTTCAGCCATGCCCAGTGCACTGAATATTGTTTGCATAAGAACTCAGCTGAGGATTCATCAAGTACAACATTCAACTTCCTTGCTGAGGATGAAGCCAATAAGCCAGACCCACCATAACAGTCAGTGAGCATCTTATAAAGGATAGATAGCTCCTCAAAGACCCAGGGGATGAGCTTCTGAATTTTGGGTTACCCAGTACTGGAGTCTGATACAGAAACCAGAAGGTAGTAGAGATACACAATCTAAAATTCCACATCTCCATAGTGAATCATACAACTGCTTTCTTTACCCAGAATGAGAAAAGCCCACGTGACTGGGGAAAGCATTTAAGGCAATAAGAAGGCACAGTTTCCCCCAAGTGGTTCTCACAGACATTAATACTGCAGACAGAGTTTGTAAATTGCCTCATCCCACTGCAGAGCAGCTCAGACAGCACAGTGCCTGCCTTGGCTGCCATCTTGGTTGCCCTTATTAAAAAATAAATTGTGTACAGAAAGGGAGGAGCAGCTTTGTGCTCCTTCATAAGTGCTCCTGATTAAGCATGCTGCTGCTTTTAATGACCCTCAGATCTGGCATTTTAATGCCTGTCAAGAGTGCAGAGCATTGATTTTACAGTATCAAGGGCGCATGAAAAACAGATTCAAGTGATTAATTTTATCAATGTAACCTTTTGTTTCTCATTTCTTTCTAGAAAACACAGGGTTTAAGATGCAGATAAGACAAAGAACTGTCCTCATTACCTCTAGCCTCATCACAGATTTTACTCTTATGGCCTAGCTGCAATCAGTGACTACCAAATACCCATCTTCACATGTAGATGGAGCCTGGGAAGGACTAATGAGAACATTAGTCCTGAAGAGGGAAGAAGGAAGTTTATTGCTTCTACTATTCCCTTGGTCTTTGTTTCTCCACCAGTATCTGTGAGGATTCAATCTGGTTCCTCCTGACTTCCTACCTGCTAGAAGCCCCAAAGCGGGCAGATGGGATCCTTACTGCTTTCAGTGCTCACCCTCCTGCCAGCTGTGCAAAATGCTAGGGATAAGATTCATCTGGATATAGGGCAAGAGAAGGGAAGGTTGTGACTGGTTTCTCATCCCCCTTAAGTTATGAGAGCACTCAGCTAAGTCTTCAGGAGGGGCAGCTGCAGGACATTTAGAGGACCTTCTGCCTCAGCAAAGCTCCTTGAGGGACGTAGGAAGAGAAGGAGAAACGTGTAGAGCATTTCTGTTGGCAGGACAGCAGCAGTAAAGCTGGAAGGAAATGCTCTCTGAATTCAAATTGATAGCAGCACAAAATGTGTTCTTTCCCATTGCCCCACAGCCTTTCCTGCCCAGTGATGCAGCGTTTCCACGGGGTTTGAAACAGCTCTTCAGACTACAGGGTCAGGAGGAATTACGGCTGTGATCTAGTCTGACTTTCTGTGTGATGCAGAACCAAGAAATTCCAGGGATTTCTCCCCCTTTCAAGTAGTGTTCTATTTTGAAAAATATCCAGTGTCATTGTAGGAGATGCCAGTAACAAACAGCTGACAAGGACTCATCACATTTACTCCAGTGATTCCTTGCCATCATCATGAAAAATAAAGTCTGTTTCTAGCCTGGTTTTGGCTTAGGTTGAATTCTCAGTGCCTGCATCACAAAATTACAAAGAGGGAGAGCAAGCTTAGCAAAGATGCTCATATCATGTTCACCATTATGAACATCTCCAGCACAAGGAAAAGCTCTTTTGCTGGGCTTGTAACCCATTTTTCTCAAATGCCCTTCCTAATGAGTTCGTCAAGAAGTTACCCCTGGGAGGAATTTTCAACTCTTACCTTAGTTCTGTCACTGTAGGAAAGATTCCCTTTAAACACCTGATTCACAGAAGTTATTGCATACATCTGAACTGCAAATAGCCAGACCTACCCATTAAAATTATAACTTTAGTGTATATTCAATAAGGACTAACAATTCATTGAGGGCAATGAAGTCCCCAAGTTTTATCACATTTTTCAAAAACTGATTCTTGGCACTTCATTTTCTTTAATTTGAAACCAACCAGTTTTAGATAAAAATAGAAAAAATGTAGCTTTGTGATACTTTTCTCTTACCTTCCAACCCATGATAGCAACTCAGGTTACAGTGAACCCAAAGTGTCGGTTTTGGACTATCTCAGAGGTGGAGTAGATGCAATTACTTTCCTTCTTTAAAACCTGATTGATCTAATGCTGTCACAGAACTCATGCTGGATTATAATGGCACAGACTCTGCTGAGCTGAACCTAAGGTGTCACTCTATGACTAAGATACATAACGAAAGGCAGAATCTTTTTTTTTTTTTTTTTTTTTTTTTGAGCTTAGGTCAAAGATCCCTTATGCCTCATGTGAAATTCTGAAACATATTTGGAGATGAATTTGCTGACATATAATTTTCTATATTTTTCTCTCTATTTTAAGAATGATTCTGTGTTCTTTTTGCCATCAATAGCCTACATACTTATGCAATATCCTGGGCTATGCAACCTGGTACTCCGATGAGGAGGATGTTTCAAAGATCTGCACCTGATATGCTAACACTGAATATTTAACCAGATTTCATAATCATTTGGTAGACATAGAATTATGAGACCTGTCTGGTATGTTTCAGGGAGGGAGATAATAGCCTACTGTTCATCAAAAACTTCTGACTGACTGACTGACTGACTGAAACCAAGCCCTTTCAGGGAAACACACTGATTTTGATGGTAAACTTGGTCAGACAAGGTTTATTAATATTAGGGAGAGTTAATGATTTAAATGAGTCACAAAGTTTTACCCAACATGAATGAGGTTGTTAGCAAGATTATTCTTCCTCGACTCAAGTGTGCCAGTTACAGGTATATAAGGTACCAGTAATGATTGTGAACTCAAATCTCCTGTAATTCAGGTAAATGTCTTTTGACCAAGCACTCAGCTAATTGTGACAGTGCCTCTTTTCTGCATTTGTCCTTGCTGGAGCTGTTCCCTTCTATATGGTAAATAAAAAGTTGTGGGGAAAGGAACAGTATTGTAGGCTCATGTTTAGGACATGCCCAAGGAGTGGGCAAGAGTTTATATTTTAAGTTTATATGTTAGTAACCAAGCCATTTGTCATTTAGAAACTGGATAAATTAACTTGAGGAATAAAACTAGAGAGAAAAACACATTCTAAAGTTGAAAAATCACTTACACTGAACCTTATCTCATGGATATGGCTTTATCCTGAGTATTCCTGACTCAATCAAGGCACTTCAGAATTCCTTCAGAATTCCCATCTGCAATTGCAGATCAAAAGTTTCTGACATCCTAAAGAACAGAGTTTTCCCACATAGTACACATAGGTACAGCCTGAGATGGAAAATGGCAGGGAACAAAGATCACAGGCCAAGCAGTACAACATGGTCTTAGCCCTGGGGCCCTGGCCCTGAATTTTAAATGCAACAATAAAAAATAGAATGAGAATCAAAAGAAATCTTAAAGTTTTCCCTCCAAAAATGCCATGGTAACACCTGCCAAGGGCAAACATAGGTGTGGAGCCTCTCATGGCAATAGAACCAGCACAGCAGCAGAGGGACACTTGACAGGGAGACCCTAGTGATGTGGCACACATCTCACATTCCTGAAGTCTACACATACGAGTGGTGGAAGAACACCTCAATCCTCCATGCAGTGCATCCTTCTCTCATGTAAAAGTGAGGGCAGCCCATTCCCACTAGGCTCTTCTCACAGCTCTCCATCCACAGGAGACCTTATCAGTGAGTTAGCACTGAAAAAAAATGCTTTCTTTAACATTTTTAGAGCGGACACATCACTGAAGCCAGACTAGTTGAGAACGTATAAAAATATGGAGGTGAAATTATCTTGGTAGCTCTGTGCTGAGTGAGCAGATTGACCTCTGTGGCTTTATACCAGTGCCAACCATCAGCTGCATCCCAAAGGATATGAGTGAGAAGCACTTGTGAAAATATGCAAAGATGAAGAAAACACAGATGTCTACAGTTTGTAAAAGAAATGAAAATTGTTTATGAAGAAGTAATTTGGTTCCCGAGTGGATCATGTGCTGAAGATGAGGGCAAGTAGCTGCAAGGTGATTTATCTGCTAATAACACTGCCAACTTTAAGACCACTAAGCTGCATTTATTATTAACAGATTAAAGTTGCATTTGGCAGAGTAAGTGACAGAAAGAGTCAAAGCAAGGTAACGTGGCAGGGCTAATCACGTCCATTGATGCACAGCAATGACAAGAGGAGAAAGCAAATGCCTCTCTTAGAAGCTAATTTCCATGATTAACTGAAAAAAAAAATTATAATAACTGAAATTATTATAATAACTGAATTATTATAATAACTGAAAACTATTGAAAAAGAAGCTTGTGCAAGAAAATGAAACAAGAGAAACAAATGATAAAGACAAGAACTCCCAAAAGGTCCTTGAATGTATTTGTAAAAGTGTTTATGTCTCTTCTGTTTATGGAATAATAACCTCACCAAGGCAACATCCACACTTCTCAAAGGGTGCTGGGAAACTGCAATATTTAAAGAAGTATCTTGAAGGAAAAGAGAAGGAGCTCTGGCTAATGAGTGATTTTCCAAGAATATGATCTGACATCCAAAACACTCTTTACATAAGAAAATCTTCAACACAAAATTGCCTCTTCTTTCACTCAAAACCTACAAATACTTAAGTATTTGAGTCATATCAAAACATTGCAGTTTGATGTTGCTCCAACAGGTTACCTACTTCTTGCAATAGAATTTAACTGAAGATGTGCTCTGACCCAATTCACAACCCATTATCTTTTGTGGAACAGAACTTGAGAGAAACTTCAGACATTATTTAAATGAACATTGGAAACAGGCTCCATGAAAAAGATCCTTTAAAAACTAGTAAGCAGATACTGCAGAGTTTCTGGTATAATCCCAGCTCCCACTCATCCCCAGAAGCAAACATTCACCATTTTTTGGCTATGATCACAGTAGCAGTCTTGCAAGGCACATCTCAATTTGGAGTGAGGAATTCTCAGAAGTGAGGTCAGAAATTTATTTTTTCCCTTTTATTTCATACTAAAGGCAAAGTCAAGTGGAAAGAACACTTGCAGGTACCCACATCATACTCCCTGGTACAATCCTGCTGGTGCTGCACCTGATCATTTGCTGTCAAGAGGCCACAGCTCTGCCCTCACTCACACCCAACTTCTCTGAATCACCAAGCAGCCATTTCTGATGAAGCTCCAGCCATGGGAATGAACTACAGCAAAGTCTTCACTACAGAGGATTTAATAATTTCTCAAAAAAACAACCACACTCATTTCTTGGGCTCTAAATGACATGGCTGTGCAGAATTTCCCTTCTACAACGTTTTTCTTCTCTTTGCTCATATATTTCATGCACTACTTAGTTTTTTTGCACCTGCTTTATGCCACAGTCCCGTGGAGCTCAGACTTTCATCCCTCACATAGACATTGGTCTGAGATTGATTGGATTACTGGTTACCCTAAAGAGCACAGGGTGTCCATACTACGTGAAACAACACAGTGTATTTTGAGAAAAGTATCCAGGGAAAGGGTTTTCCCAAATACTTGGGACAACCACTGTTTTCTGGACAGCTGTTGTGTGTGCACAGATAAATCTCAGGGGTCTCCAGCCCTCATGCACCCCATGGCTGAAAAGCACACACACAACACAGCATCACCACATTAGCACTAAGTTTGTCTGGGATGCTAAAGGATCTCCACAGGGCTCAAAAGGTTTTTCTAAGAGGACCCTTCAGCTCAACACCTTCTCAGGGAACTTCTTTACTCAGATATTTTTTCTTGCTGCTTCTTGGGACACTGGTGAGCTACTGTCTTCTTCACACTTCTTGAGAGCAGGTGGAATTTCAGCACTTCACAGGGTTGAGAGCTTACTAAGGTTACCTTGATAACCAAAGCCACCTGCTAACCACAGTCACTCCTGAAAGAAATCCTGAATGTTTTCCAGACTTTGCTCCTGGGGAAGCAGAGAAGAAAAAATCTTGGATCTGACATGGGCTGGTGTGGCCTGGGCTGAGAATGTTCATACCTGGAATGGTCCTAGAGGATACTTCATGGCTGGGCACAAAGATCAGACAGTATCAGAACTTCAACTGACTTCTGTTACCTATCCCCAAAATTTCAGGAAAATCAGCTCATTTGCCTGCACAACCAAAGCCTCATCCAGCTCTCAGGCTGCATTTCAGAAGGGAAGAGTGTCCAAATGGCATTTTACAAGCTACTGGCAAAAAGAGGAGTCACATGCTGCAGGTCAGTGATGTAGAAAAAGCTCTGGATTTACCATCAAATGCGTAGGCAATGAGAGTTGTGAGACAGATTTTAACCTTTGAGGTTGGGGGGTTTATTGCCTGTCTGGCATCTACATAAACAGCTGGACTGCATGTTTCAAAAGGAGATTAAAAAAACATAATTAACTGCATCAACACCAGTAACACATTTGCATTACTGGAAAGATAATGGCTACAAGAACAACCTTAAGAGCAATAAATTATAAAATTCTGACCTATCCAGAGGAAAAGGTGAAATGAAATAGACTTACAGTGCCTGCAAAGTCTGCTTCTGACGTCAAGTCACTTTTTACCAGATGAAGAATTATGAGATTAAACTCCTAATAGATAGCAAATCTGTTTCAAAAATAATTCATAAAAGAGTTTAAAGCCTCAGTTTATTCAGGAACAGTCTGAGGCTTGTTCTCCCACTCAGGGGCTTGGTTAGATTAAAAAGATTATCAAGGGAAGCATCAAATTCTGCACCCCATAGTGCTGTTAAAGCATGACTAAATCCCAGCTTCTGAGATCTGTTCTGGCTGAAGCAGACACTGGGATGTGATGCTCAAGGCAGGAATGACTGGGAGGAATTCTCTGGCCTGTGTTAGGCAGGAGGTGAGAATAGAGTATTATAAACAGCTTCTTCTGGGTTTAAATGATGTATTTCTGGTCCACTGCTTTCTGGTTCAGGGAAGTACAAACCTCAGCTCCCCAAGCACGTGAGGGCTCTCAAGGGATGCAGCCCCTGGGTAGGACACACAGGATTTGAACCATTACTCTGTTCTCTGGTGTTCTGCTGGATCCACAGCTTCAATCCACAACCAGGGAAGCATTAAATAAACCTCCTCACCAGTGCTGCTTTTACACACTGTCCTTCCTATCACTCCCATCCGTACGCCAGTAAAAACCCAGGAAAAATAAATAAACAAAAATGTGTGGATGGAGGAAGGGTGATAAAATGATGTCAAGCAGAATAAAACACACCAGAAATCACACTCTATGCAGATGCTGAGCTTATAGTCGGCTCTTGGCTGATTTAGGTGGGAATGACTTAAAACAGGCATTTATGAAGGTACTCGCTGGGGACTGAGCTGTCAGATACCTGAGTTCCCCACCTGGAGTGTGGCTGATCTCTCCACGTGGTGTAAAGGATTCTGAGACCATGCTGAGGCTTTTCCCTCAGGTAAATCTCTTGATTTCTGACTGATGCCCACAAGGGACTCCTGGGTCAACCCCAGGAAAGGGCCTGGACCTCTACTTTGCTCAGTGGGCACCACTTGGTGACACTCGTTGCTCAAATTACCCTCAAGTACAGGGCAAGTCCTGGGAACATCACTAGGAAAGGAAGTCAGAAGAAAATGTGAGAAGTACCAGAGTCTTTCCCCAGCCTTGGGAAGTTTCATACACCTAATGGAGCTGTGCCTTAGCATTATATGCCTGGCATGGGTAATGTTTTCTCACTGGCTGGGAAAAAGTATCCTTTCCCATCTATTCACAAAAAAACCACCACAGTTCAGGCCCTATTTCCATCCTCTTAGCTCTTTTTTTTTTTTTTTTTTTGAACCCAAACCTTAGGAATATTTTTAGATGCTAGAAAGTATAATCTCAAATAGAATCTTTCTTTTTTAATACTGGTATTCCTTCTTCAAAAGCAACTCAGATAAAATTTTACTTCAAGTAATACAGACAAAAATATAGAGAGAAAACCTCAGAGGAAATTCAGGTTTAAAAAAGGAAATCACATATCTGAAAAATCAATTTTAAGAAGCCTTTCACAGGCAAAGTTTCTTATACAGGAAAACACTTGCAAAATTACTTCATTTTATTTATCCCAAGTGAAGGTTTCTGCTATAGGGAGTTGGAACTAGTCAGAAGGTGGCTGCATGAAAGGAGGGAACTGGGAATTCCCAATTCCTTTAAAGCACAAACAGTGATAAAAACCTATGCCAAGAACTGAGCAGGGATTTAAATGTTATTTATTCTGACCTGTGGATACTTTGGGAGTTCCCAAGTGTTCCCATTGTACCTTGGGAGAAAATTAGGACTCAAAGTTTTTTGCTTCAGCAAAGAAAGGAGACCATGACTAATTGCATGAAGGATTCTTACCTGACAAGCTAAGGGATGGATACAGCTTGACCAGCTCTGACTGAAGAGTTAATCCTTTTTTTTTTTTTTTTCTGTCATCTCTAATTGCTTTGAGGATCAAGGATTCAGACTCTTCCCCTCTTGAAGGAGATGCTCCACTTTTTAACCAGTCTTTAGGCAGAAGAGACAAGCAGGCTGATGCTCTGGGCTGGTTTGGGCAGCCACCTGCAAAGCAGCATGTATGTGCTCCAGTGCCTGCTAATTATTTCATGACCAGAGAAGTCAGCAGAAGGGTTATAAGTCACCACTTTCTATAGGGTGAGCTAATGCAGCTGGTCACAGTAACATTCTCAGTGAGAATACTGAGCTATTATTCTGGTTTCTGTTGTACAGGGGGGGTCTGGGCAGCCACAGTAAGATCTATTACTTATACAGGTAGAGTATGTTCCTTAAATGAATCCTGTTCTGCCTAGTCCCCAGATACAAGGCAAGCTATTTTATTCACATTGCATTTTTGACAAAAAATTGTGCTATATATTGGGGCCAATAGGGTTGCTGCTGCTTGTTTTCAGTGCAACTAAGAAAACTCTAAAAATAGAAAACAGTCAAAGAACTAAAACTCAACAGCAGCCTGCGTCACTGCTCTATATCTTCAAACCATAGCAATATGAGATGATAAAAAAAAAAAAAAAACTAGAGAGAAAACCTCCAGGACATAAAAACAGAGAAAAAGAATAGGTTTCTAAGGGGGAAAAGTCCCTCTCAAGTGTTGCAATTTTAAATGAAAAACATAACATTAAGATTATCATTTTATTCATTTCAAGACCCAGAGAGAGACCCCAAATATGTAAAGGAAAAGTAATGTGGAGAGCAAAGTCTTCACTCTGAAGAAATAAACAGATTTGTCAGAATTTTGTACTGTCCTACAGCTTTTGGACCAAAGATCCCTCCCAGAAAATCAGCATCAAACCCACAGATTCATTGAATGTTTTTGAAGGCTGTTAACCAAATCTAGGGTGGTGACAATCCCATATATTGCCTCATAGGCAGTTTCAATAGGGAATTATCCTTACTGTCAAAGTCATCTCTGTTTCCAGCAAGACCTTGGCTGGATTCCCTGTTTCTCTTGTTTGATCACATTCTGGTTTTGCTAATTTGAAGACCATTTCCCTGATCTACAAAGCTGGTACAGTAAAGCCACCTGGGAGCCCAGTTCTTCCAGCACAACAGCCTAGGCCTGGAATAGTTCCTGTAGCTTTTTTTCCAAGATTTCCAATCTCGGTTTTCAGGTTGACCATGAGATGAATATGGTCTTCCAGTAATGGCCTCACTAATGCCACCTCTCCTCACCTCCTAACCAACAGCACTCAGTCTGTAGTACCCTTGTGTCTCTCCACAGATACCCTCTGGAATTCCCACCCCCCCACAGCTGCCTCTTCCTGCCCCCAGGTCTTCTACCTCCCCACGGTGACTGCCCAGCCCTCTGAACAGGCACAGGGTGAACTGGGCTGTGAAACCATTAAAAAAGAAAAAAAGGCTGTGGAAGGTAAGACTTCAGCTTTTGGCAGTAATGTAAGCTTATGAAATTGTGTTTAGAGAGCTTTTCAGTGCCTTGTCACAAAGCCACATCTCCTCTCTGTAACCAAAACACCAGTGGGTACTGGGTAATGAACAGGCCACTTAAATCTGGTGAAGAGGAGAGCATTCAGGTGATGGGAATGTGGGAGCTGGGGAGCAGAGCAGACAGAACTCTCTCCTGAAATGAGATCCCCAGTGACTGAGGGTGGCTGACACTGGTGCTGAACTTGCCTGAGACTGCCTGAGTCTTTGGAGAGGGTTGAAAGGAAGCATGGGCTACATGAACCATGCAAATCCTGATTCCCAAACTGGCCTCCCTGTTATTCAATGGAAAAATAGTGAATATTTTGTCCAGACATGTTCAGTGACAAGTGCACTCTCCAAAAATGAGTGTGAATGTCTGCTCCCTCATCCACCCTTGCTCTTTATCATACTCAGGCAGGGTTGCTGCCCCAACCAGCACAAACTTGTCATTTTTCTCCCTTTTTGTGCTACTTTAACTGCTTAAAATCATGAGCACTTACTAAATGGCCAAATATTTATTTAACAGTGCAGGGGCAAGTGGGAAGTTGCTGTCACTTGCAGTCACGACTGTCTCTCTGGACTCTACCCACGGTGCCATGAGCAGAATGCTCATTGCCTTCACCCCTGGATGGAAATGGGAAACCTTGCTGCACGAAGGCAACACTCTTTATTCTGCAGTATGAATACTAAATTTAAATATCATTAAAATTACATCAGGGAGCCTGAAGCTTTCTAAACAAAGCTGGTTAGATTGCATCCAAGAAGAAGCTGCTGCTGAAAGACGGTGTTTACTTATTCACCTGCATCATGCACTTAACTCTCCAGAAAAGAATTTTAGGAAAGATAAAGACCTTGATTGTAGGTCCCAGTTTCTTATTTTAATTTTCTTCTGCATTTTATATCTGCATTAAAAATGTGACAGTTCTTGTGTTAAAGCTAAATGAAGCAGATTTATGACCCTTCAAGCAATTTAAATATAAAATATAAGCAGTTGTGTTTGGTAAGGTTTATCAAGTCTTGTAAATTAGTATTTCTTCTCAATTCCCACTGCTATTGCTAGGCTGCTATGTGATAAAAAAATCTTTTGTAGCTAGAAATAGACCAATAAAATTTCCACTGTCCATGCAGAAATAAACAGAAAAGAAGAATAAGTGGTAAAAATCACTCGAAGTCAGAAGCATATTAAAAAACCTTCCTGGGTGAATTAGTCAAAAGCAAAAATATTAAGACCTTTTATGCAACTCTCTCCTCGAGGGCTTCAGTAATTCTGGAGAAAGTGGGAACCCAGCCTGGTTGATCACTGTTGGAGCTTTGTGGAAACAATGGTGCTGTCTCCCTGCCCCACCTCTCACTTTTACACTATTTTGTCTGTCTCAGAATTAGTATCAGATTACTAGAGGAGGGGATTTTTTAACCTAAAATGTTTAAAAGGAAAACTCTTATTAATTCTCAGATGCCACCTAAGACACCACACTGCTCTTGAAAGTTGGAGAATGCCTGTCTCTTTTTATAGCAGAATTTGCAGCCCTACAGACTCTTTGGTAACAGCTCAGGGGCTCAGAAGCAAGCAGCTCACTCAGTTTTCTGGTGAGCTTATGAATGGAATGGAATTAGTGAGGTTCAAAAAATGTTAGCACAGATTCACCACCAAAAGTCAAGCTCAAGTTTCTCATTGATAGCTCTAGGTGTGAGATCAAGTAAAGCAAAATTTAAATGCAAGGACCAGTTATCCCCACATATGCCACAACACTGAGGAGTGCAGAATGGATGTACTTCTCTACATCCACAGGCAAGCTTTCAAGGTACAGATAAATATCTATTCAGATATCAATATATGATGTGGTGACAAATTATAACAACCTTTTCCTTGATTACCAACCCAATGCAGTGCTAGCACCATCCTATTGACAGAGCTTTCATACCAAGGTTTTAAAAAGATAAGGAAGATCAGAAGTGTTTCACAGAATCACAGAATCAGCCAGGTTGGAAAGGAACTCATCAAGTCCAACCCTTGATCCAGTACCACTGTGGTTCCCAGACCATGGCACTGAGTGCCACATCAGTCTCTTCTTAAAAACTTCCAGGGATGGTGAATCCACCACCTCCATTTCTTAAACATGCCTTCTTCAGCATCACTATGACAAAGACAACTGAGAAACCACATCACTGTAGGACTGAAGAGTGCAAAATACAATAAACAAAGGATCAAGGAACAGAAAAGGAAAAGGTTCTGCAGATCACTGAAAACCCTATGGGTCACTGGGAGGCACTGGATAGTGTAGTTCTAAAATATGAGCTTATAGGAAAGGCAGTCCCATTTTGTTCCCTGAACTAGAAAGGTATGTGTCTGGCTTCAAATGTGAAACCCTGATGATAAAATCCCCAGGCTCTCCTGGGGCCAATTTACAAAGTTTATGCACAAGCCCTAATCCCAGGAGGTGAGAACAGGATTTCTTTAACATCCACAAAAAAAACCTGACCAGAGTACTAGGAGCAGATGACTTCAACAGTACCAAAATCAGAACTTAGTGAGCTTGGAGCCAGCAGATCTTAGAGAGATGTCTCAAGAAAGTCACGTTTTATGGCTGCCATGCACAGTGCAGCAGACAACTTGTTACAAAAGTTGACAAAACATTTCCAACAGAAATTGAGGGAATGAGTATTTCTTGGTGGTTTTTGGTTGGGTTTTGGGGGGAATTTTTTTTTCCATAAAAGAGGTATCCTGATTTTCTTGAAAAAATTTCCACTTGTTAGAGAAAATGGAAAACCAAAGCACTTGGATTCTGAAAAGCTCTCCATTTTCAGCCAAGAATATGACATGTGACTGGCATGATGTTGAAATGCCACATGCTCTCTCCATCTCTCTGGGATGGGTTTTTTTTTTTTTGGAAAGCATGGAGACAGGATTTGGGAGACTGAGCAGGGTGCTTTGGGAGAAGGGGTGTCAGGAAGACTCAGGAGGGAATTGGGTGCACAAGGTGCTGAACCAGAGCTCTCATGTGGAGCTTTAGCAGCATTTTTACCAGACCAGAAGGAGGAAGTGAGGGTGTGCTTGCTTTTCTTGGACAGGAATAAAATAAATAGCCTAAAATTTGACAGGTTCTAGTCTGAAAAGTGGCTGAAAAGTCAAAAATCTTCCATAGGGAAGTCTCCCACCCCCTCACTGATCCCTGACCTGGTTTTCTGGGTACTGGAATGCTGGTGCAGTGTTTCTTTTTAGGGAAAAAGAGGAGACTGTAGTCTGTCATATCTGAGGGAACTGGGTTAGACACAAGAGACAGATGACAAGGGTGGTTGGACATGGTGTTGGCAGGGTGTCAAGGGGAGCTGAGAGGGGGTGGGAACCATCTGCCTGGAGGAGGTTGCTGAGATGGAGGGGGGGTGGAAGGAGAACAAGTTTGTGCGGTTTTTCAGAAATACTTCTGGTTTGAGATTCGGGTGAATGTGGACCCATTTGTAATCCACATGTAAGAAAGTTATTACAGATGTTCAGAGTAAGCTTATTTTCATTGAACAAAAGGTGGGTGAACTCCCACTCAGGAAGCCTCACAAGGCTATGGGCAATATCAAATTTACCTGCAGAGAAGAGAATTTCAGCTACAGAAAAGCTTATATTGGATTACTCATGCTCCTTCTAGGTATACATGCTAGAAGGTCAAATCTTAGGAATCTGAATGTCAAACAAAAACTCCCTCCCAGGTCTGTTATCCTTTCCCTGCATCCAACATTAATCCCAGTATAAGCAGCGTCAGAGAGAGAAAAGCACCAGGAGTGTCCATGTCCATAACCCTAGATGGGAAGAATAGCAGAGATCAAATATTTGCTCATTTTCTGGCCTTACAGAGTAGTTGGTTCATTCATGAGAGAAAGGTTTCCATTCCTAGTTCATACCAGAGGAGGTAAAAGCTAAGCAAAGCCCTTCAGCCAGGCAGCACTCAAACAATACCAGCTACAACATAAGCTTGAGGAAAGCAGAGCTATTGACCTTGTGAGAATAAGAACAGGGTCAAGAGGAAATCAAATTCACAGAAATTATAAAGGAAGTGGCATTTTCTGTAACTGTTCAAAATATTCAGTTGAATGTTGTGTTCTAATACAAAACTGAGAAAATAATGTCAAGCAAAACAATAAATCATCATGGAGCAGCAGGACACTCAGCACTACCAAAAATGACAACTCTTGGCTGTGCTTAGCAAAGTTATGGATGAGCCCAGGTGAACCAGAGCTCTGAGGGGGGGTTGTGAGCCTACTGAAAAAGGAAAAACTTAAAGAGATTGAGTTTTACAAGAACTTGACGCAGAATACTGCGTTGCTTAGAGAAAGAATAATTGAAAATCACCAGGAAAACTAGGAAAGTAGAAGGCAAATAAAAAGGGGGTTATTTTTACTACTGGTAGTGGAGTGTCAGTCCCTTCTCCCCTTACTGCCTCTCTAAAGAAAGTGTCATTATCAACAACCCACCTGTATGGTGAGCTACAGTTGCAAAGGTGTTGTTTCATCAAAATGTTCAAAATTAACTTTACTTGTGAACTCAGAATCAGCACAATATTGCAGTACATGCTGAAAGCCTAGTGAGGTCAAACTCCTTGGTACAGCCTACTCAGTTGCCACTATCTTAAAATTTGCGTTAAATAAAATTAGACTAAGGGTGACAAGATTGCATTTATGGCAAGTCATTTCTCCTATTTCTAAAATCCTTAAAACTTGTTCCCAGTTGGAATTCAGGACTCATTCTTTGGAACAGACCTGATTGTATCACTTCCAGCTCCAGAGAAAGACCAAGTAAAACTGATACAGGTCACAGATGTGACACATCTCTTATTCACTGCTGCAATTTTCCTATGATAAGAGTTCAAATGTATAGTTCTGTCTGCATATACACCAAATCGAATGGCAAACACTTAGGTTATCTCAGTATTAGAGGAATGAGCCACGTCCTACTTTTATCAGAATCTGAAAATATTGAAGGGAGAAAATAACTGGAAAGCTTATTAAATCCCCCCAGCCAAATCAATCTAAGATAAAATCTGTGAAAAATTATCTTTGCTCTGCTGAGCACTCACAATAATTCTGGATCTACCTACTGGATAGATCCATGTTGGGTGGGAGGTCTATGTGGAAAATATAAGCTAATTCCTGTCACTAAAGCAAATACAAAATACCATCATGGGGTTGAATCCGAGTACCCCCTATGCAGCCAACCCTCCTGCTGTCAGGCTGAGTGGAGAGTGACAGTATCCATGTCCAAAATCCTGAAAATATTTTGGCATGCAACAACCCAGTGGCCTGTTTCAACCACCACCAGCAAAGCCACAGAAAAGCAAAAGGTACCCGAGGATCCCAGCCCTGCCTGAGGCTTCTGCTTGCCCACTGGGCCACCATTTCCCCTCCCTTGGGCTATTGACTGCTGAAGGTAGAAGGCTCCCATCAGAAGTCCCAGTGGGTGCAAGGCCACATCTGTGGATGATGCAAGTGCTCCAGAAATGGAAACATGATCAGGTGAATCATTTGATCACCACTTGCAGAAATGAGCCCTTTCTCTCACACAAAGGGAACCAACTAAAAAGAAGATTAAATTTGTCAGGTAACTTGTTCTCAGTGATTAATTCAAGTAACTCTAAACAATTGCATTATTTACTCTTCCTTTGTCTTACTATTCTGAACCTCTTTCCCTCACCTCCCAAGAAAACTTGTGCAAAGAAAGCAGAGAAATTATTAATTTCTTAGCATGAGACAGCCTGACCTTGTACTCCACTAAGCAGTGTTTCCATAGTTTCCGTGCAATTTATCATGGATGAATTCACCTATGTACTAAACAAATTCTTTACATTTCCAGCCTTGCGCAGAAAAGAAAATCTGAATTGTTGCTGCTTAATGAAAATACAAAACCCAAAGTGAACCTTTAAAACCATACATCAGTACTGTCTGCAAAAGGCCAAAACCCACTGTATTTTTAGTTCTCTCTCCGTCAACTTGCAGAGCTTTACAAATGAAGAGACACTGCAGCACCCTTGCATTGCTGAGGGTGTGAATAAAGCAGAAAAACCTTTGGACAAAGCCTGGACTTACTGCAATGAGCAGGATTTGGGCTATTGGTTTCAAAGGATCATAAGGTTTCATAGGACTTGTTAGAATTTTTATTGCAGTCCTTTATTTGAATCATAGAAACATTAAGGTTGGAAAAGGCTCCTAAGGACATCAGGTTCAGCCATCAGCTGGACACTACCAGCCAATAAATCATGTCCTCAAGTGCTTTTAACACTTTTTTTTTTTTTTTTTTTTTTTTTTTTTTAACACTGTGTTTTTTAAACACCTCCAGGGATGGTGATTCCACCACTGCCCTGTTTCAATGCCTGGCCACTCTTTCTGTAAGGAAATATTTCCTAACACCCAATCTGAACTTCCCCTGCTGCAGCTTGAGTCCATTTCTGATCATCCCATCACCAGTTCTGTGGGAGAAGAGATCAACTCCCACCTCACTGGGACCTCCTTACAGGTACCTTTAGGGATGTCTCCTCTCTGCCTCCTTTCCTCTAGACTAAACAATCCCTCTTTCCTCAATTACTCCTCATAGGACAGGTTATCAGACCTCAAAGGAATGATACCAGAGATCTTGTTTCTCAGGGCAGACACTAAATGCTCTTACTCCCTTAAAATTTACAATCCTGCTTGCAATTCTCCTTTCTGCTGCAGCTGAGGCAAAAGCTCTCCTGGTAACTCCTGGAGAGGACACATGGACAACTCAGCAAAGTCCCTCACTCTGTCCCACCACCAAATGGCTGGAGCCAACCAAGGAAGAGGAGGCTCAGGGGAGACCTCATCACTCTCTACAACCCCCTGAAAGGAGGTTGGAGCCAGGGAGGGGTTGGGCTCTTTTCCCAGGCAACTCTCAGCAAGACAAGAGGGCACAAGAGGTCTCAAGTTGTGCCAGGGGAGGTTTAGGTTGGACATGAGAAAGAATTTCTTTACAAAGAGGTAAAAGAGATCAGACATTGGAATGGGCTGCCCAGGGAAGGGGTGGATTCTCCATCCCTGGAGATATTTAAAAAGAGCCTGGATGTGGCACTCAGTGCCATGGGCTGGGAACTGCAGTGGGAGTGGATCAAGGGTTGGACTTGGTGATCTCTGAGATCCCTTCCAACGCAGCTGATTCTGTGATTCTGTCTGACCAGCTGAGCTGTGGGACACAGGACTTGTCTGCACAAGTGACCGAGAAGTGTAGCAGGAGGATCAAATAGTGGCTTTGAGGGGAGGTTTTTTTTTTCCTCAGCTAAGCACAAATGAGAGAGGCTGGTGAAAGGAATGAAATGTCAGCTCAGCTTTTTAACTCTCTTGGCTGCAGGTTAGAATTCTAAAGCTTCCTGAAAAGGATTTTTGTTTTCTAGATCAGCCAAAAGGTTTAGCTGTGAAAATGTAAGCAAGAGAAATGTTTTGATTTAAAACAAAAAGCACTCTCTGGATACCACATTCAAAGAGGAACGTTAGAATTTTCTCCCCTAAATTTGCTGAAGGAGAATAGTTCATGTTGAAATACTGCTAAATTTCAATGCAAGCAAATAAAAACATTCTTTGCAACCAGTTTCACATATCCAGATGTGTTCCTCCCTCTGTATGTAAAACGTATGAATGATTTTTCCTTGAGCAACCTCTCAGAAAGTACCCAGGAGCACTGCTAGCATGACTTTCAAATGTGGGGGTTTCTTTGGAAAGTTTGCATTCTTTCTATAAAGATAACAGGAGAAAATTTGTGCCAATCTTTCTTAATGTACTACTAGCTGATTCAAAGGATAAAAGTATACTGCAGTCTTTAAACTCACCTCTAAGAGAGATGAAAACACCACTGGAACTAAGAGCTGATAGAAAAGGAAATATTTCCACATAGGGACTGCTCTTTGGGAATACAAAATGTCTTAATTCCATTGATTTCAAAAGGGCAACTTCAATTTAATCAAAGACTGGGATAGGGAATAAGGCTACAGGACCCCCAGGCAGGTGTTTAGCTGGACTTGTCCAACCAGAGAGTCAAAACTCATTTGGAAAAGGAATAAACAAGAAAATTCTGTTGTTATAGAATTGGGAAAGATTAGGTGTGACTGCTTTCTTCTCCCAAACCCATTTATTTATAGGGACAAGCAGGAGCTAATCTTCTGCTGGCCTTGAGAAATTGATGCTGCCTGCACTAATTCAAAGGCAAAAGCTGCTGCAAGACAGGTGTTTATTGGAACTCTTGAAACCAAACCAACAAACAAAACAACCCCAAACAAAACAAAGCCAACACCAAATTACTGATAAAGAGCTAATTGGGCAAATCTGTATTAATGTGAAGATTTTCACACCTGCAAACTAAAACTTCATCACCATTTCTGATGCAATGAACTTTTACATGGATGAAGTAAACCTGCAGTGTGAGCAGGTGCACGTGTGCATCTCTGACTTTATACCTGCATACCATGGTGGGAAAATGATTGATATCAGTGATGGTAACTCAATTCTACTTCAGCATAGAGTCGTCAATCTTCTAGCACACTAAAAAAAAAAAAAACAAAAAACCAAAACAAACAAACAAAAAAAAAACCTGAATAATATTCTATTGATGCTCTGTAGAGTTTCTCCTTCCTGATGTTATGTATTATTGCTGCAGCCTTTTCCAAAGTTGTAAAGATTTTTATTGTTTACAAAGTGAATTATGCTTTCATATCTTTTGCCTCACTGTTTTCTCAATTGCTTGGCAACAAGTCTCCACAAAGTAAAAAAACAGAGCACTTTTTCTTTCATTTCTTACATCAGCAGCATTTCTAGTGCAAGACTGGTCTCAGCCAGTTTAACACCCAGGATACATCTGGTCCATTATGTTAATCCTGATGTTCTGTCAAGTGTCTATATGCATCAATTTTTAAGTATTGCCTTTCTGTATCTGTAACTGTTCTAGTCCTGGGGCTTCAGCTTCATATACACTATCTACCACTTACAACATTTTTAAAACTGCTTATGATTTCAAGTTTTTCCTTTACAAGAGAAATCAGATCAATTTCAGAACTGGAGGGAGGTCAGACTTGTGCTAAGATATAAAAAACCCATTGTCACTCATCCAGCAAGTGGAGAGGCACAACACTGGAAACAAACTTCTGTAGCTGTAACCAATATGTAGTATCTACAAAATGTGTTATTTTAGACCCAGATAACCACAGCAATGCCTATGATGTAAGAAACATTTATTTGTACTTTGATAGCTACATCTCCTTTCTTTAGCTTAAAATAGGACCTAAATTAGTGAGTCCAATGTCCCAAACTGACTATTTCTATATGCTAGCTGGAAGACCAATAGGTATAAAACTCTTCTACTTAGGTATTCCATGCTCCCAAAAGTATCTGAATGTCAAAGGACAGACTGGGTCATGACCCTGTACAAGAACTATGGGGAGCAATCAGAGAAAGTACCCCAATAACATGTGCAAATAATTTACAGCTTCTCCAAACAACTGAAAGGGTCAAGCTTTCATCATTGAGGTGCCAGCCCTACATTGCCAAGGGAAAAGTGCTGCATTACCTAACATTATTTTCTGTCTTTAATTTTAATGAACATCAAGCTACTATATTCAATGAAATGCATTCCCAAATGGGACTGCTAAATAGGTTTACAGACTTTTATTAGTTTTAGAGTGCACTGAGTCAGATGACTTCCTATAGAGGCTACTGCAGCTCAATCAATCTTTAATATAATTCAGGAGATACACAATAAAAACACAGCAAATATGCAGTGTGTGCACCCAAGCCAGAACATATATGCATTGGTTTTATGAGTTTGTTAGTGGCTGGAAGTCATAAGAATAGGTTGCTATAGTATTTTGTTTCAGGGGAGAACTCTTTCTATTTGGGTGACAAAGACCCAAAGTTTTCATGCTGAAATCCCCAGTCTCTACTGCCCTGGGTCCTTGGTGTCTGTGTGCAACACCACATCAGCCTAAGGTAAAATCCCAAGTGGATTTCCTCTATTTTTGGGAAATGAAACCATTTCACTGAAAACCAGTAACTATGTTCAAAGCAGGAGAGGTCCTACAAGGTTCTGTGCATCACTTAGGAGTCCACTTTTCCAGCTTATAAAACCCTTTGCTTTAACATTTTGGTGACAGTTCTCCCATCCCTGCTAAATTAGCACGATGGTGCCTTTCCAGTGTCTGACAGGCAGCATTTAAATGGCCCTTGGGACTGAGTGCATTTTCCAGCTGAGCTGTTACTGTCTCCCTTTGTCCATTTCCACAATACACACTTTACATTTGCAGGTCCATTTAGTTTGTCTTCCCAAAGTGGAACTTGCCAAGTAAATGGGAATGCCCAAATATGTTAGTTTTGATTTAAAACAGGCTTGGGCATCCTTACAGCAAGGTCTGAACATCTTTTGTGCAGGATGGATACTGATAACCAAGAATGATAAAGTTCTTTAAACCACAAGAAGATTTTCAGATGCCTTGAGATTTATTCTGAAGAGCAGAACCCATCTTTCTTTACCTTGAAATTTTGAGTCAGTCTCCTCTGAACTTATTCTATGTGCCTTCAGAGCACAATGCATGCACTGTGCCACAGTGTAAAAGGCACACGAAAAACAATTGTAAGAGGTTCTGGTAAACATGAGATGTACCACAAGACTCCAGGATACAATTAATTGCAATAATCAACATTGCTTCAGTGCAGGCACAGAAATTTTCTGCTCTGGCCTTTAAGGCAAGTGCTATTATTCATATTCACATGGTAACACATGCTTCAGTTTAGCTAAGTGAACTATCAAGAACCAACCTGGCTATTCTGTGCAGTTCAACCCCAAGACACTTGATAAAAGGTTGGGCAGAGGAGTAGATCTGGGATATTCTGTGATTTGATCACAAGCAAAAATGTGTAAAAATATCCTCAGGCTTCACTTCCTCAGAAATGGAACATAAAACACATTCTTTTCAGGAGTCATACCCTGACTCCAGATTTTCCCCTTGTTCATGCACAGAGCATCACTGCTGCCCATGCTGAGAAAGAGCAGCCAGGAATTCACCTGACTCTGCTCAAGGGTCACCCATCCAAGAGGAAAGAGAGAAGAAAATAGAAGTGACAGCCAAAGAGCATGCAGACCTCCAAAGAGATAGTCTGGAAGAGTCTTCAGCACAGTAACTCTCTTCTCTGCATTAGCAAAGACTCTTGACAAGTACTGTGAAAGACCTTCATTAGTGTTGAGAGAACCAGACACTACTGGAGTCTCCAGTCCAAATCACAGCTCAGCTGTGGATGGGCTGCACAACCTTGCATAAATTATCTGGGTCTGACATGGACCTCAGCTTCCCCAGCTGCAAAAGGAAATAATTGCTCCACTTCTCTTCCTTGCAGAACTTAGCAAGGCTGAAGTCCAGTGAAGGCTGCAAGGTGCTGCCAGGCAAATGAGGACCACAGAAGCCTCTAGGAAGATGGACTTCTTAACATCCTACACAGCAAGAAAAAGCATTTATGAGTACACACAGTAGAGTCCAGTGCTGTCCATTCTGTCAATTCTTGTGTCCAGAAAGGTGACAACATGTTTATGGAAATATGTGTACTCTCAAGGATACCTCCCAGAAGCAAGCGTGAGCACGTCTGTGTGCAAACAGCTTTACCCACTAACAAAGGCATTTCTAAACTAAAACACACACCCTGCACACCTCATGTACAGGTAAGAACATCCTATGCAAGCAATTGTGATTTTCTAGCCTTTTTCCACACTTGCCAGTGCAGATAAGGGCCAGCAGCACTTATTCCAATAGCTTGCTTCAGTGCTCTAACAGTGTGTCAGACCAAAAGCTGAAAGAACCACCACCTCAGGCACACACTATACAGCATCATTTAAGCAGCAGTGTGAAAGCCAATATCCTTATTTGCAAAGCAATCACAGCTAAGGGAAGTGTACCTGAAGGGTATGGGCAAGGCAATATGAGAAGATGAATTTTTCCCCAAGGGAAGGTTGCATTCCACGCGTATCACTTTTACACAGAGTTGATTACTTCCAGCACCGTGCAAAGAGGCTGGCAAAGAGTGCTTCAATGGCTGTTATTAGCACTGATTTACAAGAAATCCAAAGAAATTTTTTAAGCATTGCAGATTGGAAGAAGACATTAAAGTGAAGCAGTCTGCACACAAAGGTAGATTTAAAAATATCCATGTTGAGTTTCTAGCTGCAGCCTCCCCTTGAATTGATTTGCTTGATAAACAATTTGGGGTTTGCTGCCTTCAATAATTCTCCCCTGCTTCTGCTCACTTATCTATTAAGTACAACGAGCCTGGCTTGATTCCTTGCAGACAAGCTGATCAGCCATTGCCTATGCACTGGGTTAAGGTCCTGCCTAGCACAAAGGGTCTTTACTAACCTTAATATTTCTTCAGCACAACAAACAAACCTTGACTTTTTACAGAGTAAGGCTTCCTGTCCTGAAAGGTCAAAAGATACTGAGCAGGAAAGCAAGCACAGAGAAATTTTAAAAAAAGATACCCAACAAGTATTTCAAGTATGCAAGAATCCCTTAGTCACTTCAAACCAGAGTCCTTCAAGACAAGCCAGGTTCCCACACACAACATCCCACACGTTTAACAGAGAGAGGGGAGGTTTGCAGAAGGCAGAAGACTCAGACTGGGTCACCTAAAGTCTTACACAATACCCTGAGTCTTACCTTTGGAATGTCATAGTTCTACCACATCCTTTGGTCCAAGATATCTTCAGGAACATGCTGGCCACAGGGATGCAATTCCTAGAGTGCTGATGCACTGAAAAAATGCACCATCTATTTCAATAGAGCTTTGCAGGGTAAGCACAATTTTTCATACAAGGCTTACACAGCTGCAGAAATCAAGCCTGACTCTCCTTGGATAAGGAAAACCAAGAATGTGAAGCAATGGAAAACTTATTGCTCATATACAGAGTTGTCACTAGATTTGGGGGGACTGGAGAGAAGATGGGCAAACCTAGGAGAGCTATTAAGATGGATCCTGTCCTAGCAGTACTGTGAATAGAGTTTGTATTTTAGCCCAATGGAAGGGAAAGAGGAAGAAAATTCATAGTTATTGTCCTGATTCCTTGCTGCTGACTGTACACTACAGTAAGGACTACAGTTGGTCAGTCACTCACAAGAAGTCAGTAATTTGATATTGTTGTCCCATTTTAATTTTTTTTTTTTTTTTTTTTACAGTCTTTCTCAATTGCTGACAGGATGAGGGCTGCTCATGAATTATTTAATGCTTAGTACATATAGGGTACTGATTTGTCACCAAATCTAGAAGGTGATGCAAAAATTCAGGGGTCAGCTACAAAACGAAAAGCAAGTCAAATTTTTTTTCCTAACTTTTACCCAGATACGTTCACATGATCCTCTCAGACACTTTAGTACTTTCATTAAAAGGTCTGGTTTATTAGTAAACACAGAAAATTAAATTGAAATGTTGTAGAAAGCACAAGAGTAAACTCTAAGTCGCTTGCTGAAATATGACTTTGTGTGGCTTTCTGCTCTGCATCTGATTGATGGTCCTACCCAATCAGCAATTTTTTACAGGTTCTTTGAAAAAAAAAAATACATGCCAATAATTCTACTCCTTATCATGTAATATTTGTATCCAAAATATCCAAATAATTTCCCAACAATACTGAAAATATATACATCTCACAAGCTTTTGTTCTTTGTAACCTATGAAGGGTACAGCCATCAATTTCCACACTTATTTGGTACATTACTTTTTTGCCATGTTGCTATCATAATCATTAATGTGATGGATGTATCTTCATCCACCGTGTCTTTTAGACAGGTTTATTGGCTAAACTACAAATGCTCAAAGACCAGGTTCCTTTTACAGAGGAATATTTTATCAGCACAGGTTTTAAAATGAAAAATCTATTGCAATTCCATTTCTAATCTGAATATGGCTTTAGAATTTGCCTTCAGATAAAACTGCTACAGCAGTGTATATGCTATGTGTTGCATCTCAAACTTGGTTAATACTTAACCCTTCAAAGGATGTACCATTTAAGTATTTATTTATTGCAGCTCTGCCAACAAAGTCAGGAATAATCATTCACAAACTGTTTTATTTATTTTACTGCTGGCAAGACAATAGATCATATACTTAGTTTTTATTGCATATGAAAATATAACTATGAGATAATTTGCAGATTCAAAGCAGAAAAGCAAATAATTATGATGATAAAATAATGTTGGGAAAGGAATTTATCAAAGTTTATTGCTCAAATTATCAGGAAGCAATTTGAATTTGGACTAAAGCCATGGTGGTCTAACTGCTTATGCTAATGGTTATGCCCTGATTTTATTGCCCTTCATGTAAATGGCAAAATTTCCATAAAGAGCAACTGGAAGTGGAACTAAACTTGACCTGACATTCTAAAAACATGGTCTCACCAAATGCAGAAGACTAACACTGGAAGGCTGCAAAAATATAATAGTTGATTTAAGTTGTGGGTTTTTTTTTTTCCTGAGAACCACAAAGGTTGATTTCAATTAACCAGATGAAAAACTGAAATTATCCTTTCCCTCTTGATGGATGACCCAACATCTTCGGGTTGAATACTGATAAATTCAAGACTAACAGGTTTCAATTCAACACTGTTCAAGTTACAAGTGATCTTATTTTTCACATCCTGAAAAGCCAGTGTGAAGTTTAGCATTAAATTAGCCCAGGCAAGTGTAATTCCAGTGTCATGGAATCACCAGCATCAGACTGCAGACCAGTTCAGATGGGAGAGGAGCTGCAGCAGCAGAACCAGGGGGTACCAGGCAGGTGAGGATGTTGTGATGTGATAGCATGAGAATTTCAGCAATTCTCACTTGGAGGAGGAAAGGAGGAATTTCCCATTGGACAGGAGCTGGGAGAAAAAACTAAATCATCACTGTGTGGACTGATAAGTGTAGCAGCACTTCTGAACTGCCAGGGGCACTGGAGAAAAATACTTCACCTGAGATGACATAAAACTGGGGTCAAAGATGCACGATTTCATGTACTCTATTTTAAACCACTGGCAAAGTTGCCAGAAAACATGAGACAATCTAGGTGTAAAAACTTTGGTGTGACTGAATCAGCCCTGTTTCTACACAACCCAATTCCTTCCACAAATCCAGTGCTACTGCAGGTGCACTTTTCTATTTCACTCTATCTGGGAATCTGAATACCAACACCTATTAGTTTATGCCAAAGAAAACCAACCTAGTCTGTTGATCAAAGCTGTAGAGTTGTGAGCTCAATTTAAATCTCATCTTCATATTTTTAGTGGCCAATGATTGCTACCAGAAGGATCAGAACAGACCAGAGGAGAATTCACCACTGATTAATAAATTAGAGAGAATACTAAATACGTGTCAGCCTCCCTAGTTAATGCTGAGCAGAAGCATGTGGGCAAAGGTGCATCTTTCATTAAAAACACTGCTCCAAAGTGAAGCTTGATCTATTATTCAATCAATGCTCTTTTGAAGCAAATGGCCATTTTACATCAAACCCTTTTTCTTTTTTGTTTTCTTTTTAATGCCATGGCTACTGAGGAGGCGGGGGCACTAAATACCCCTGGACAGCATTCATTCAGCTGCAATGAGAAAACAAGGAAAGGAAAGCTACACTCTGTTTCTAAAGCTGCTGAACACACCAGAGTGGAACCTTTTGCACTTTCTGTGGGTGCAGACAGATGAAAGGGCTTTGTTTAAATCTATTAAATCTATTTTTTGGACAAGACTACAATGGAGTTATTTATGCTTCTGGCCACACTGGAAGTCCATTTTCCTAACAAATAGAGGCCTCACAGGTACATCTGTACACACCTTTATACAAGGAGAAGAGAAAATCTGCAGGAAGCCAACAGAACCAGAGACCCTGACAGTGCAGAGACTGAGCTGGGAGAGCTGGCAAGACAAATCAATAAGGACTTTGCAGGTTTCTGTAAGGCAAAGGCTGCAGCAGAACTGGAAAAGCAAGGCATATAGGACACGGTTAAGTATTATAAGAAATAGTCTGGCAATGGCATAAACTGGAAGTCTGCCCTTTGGAATGGAAAGAGAGCTCTCAGGGCACTGCCTGTGATGGTGAAGATGGTGGATGTGTATGAAAAGCAAAACAGCTTTCAGGGGGAGAAGAGCTCCCTGCCTGTGAAAGGGAGAGATGGAACCAGTGAGAGACGGATGGGAGAGAGGCAGGGAAGCAGGAGACAAAACAGACGGCAGCTCTGCTAAAATAGCTGCCAGTCAGCAGCCAGGGCCTGGCAAGGAAGCATCTGTGTGCATGCACACATGTGGTGGGGCTGCATGGAGTGACAGCACCGTGGCAGTCTCTGCAGGGAAATCGTTTTGGAGGGTGATTAATGTGCACATCCCAAGCAGTGCCGCCACCTGCCTGAAAGCTGAGGAGTGTCAGGTTCTTCTTGAAGAGAGACCAGGACCAGGCGTTTACGTGAGACTCTGTCCCAGAATAGCACAGGCAGCAGCACAAGACTTGCTGTCATTCATCAGGAAAATGCCTCCTCTCTAAAATCCCAAGTTGCCATCAGGAGAGGACAAAGCTAGATTTAAAGCCCTGTCTATCAGAGTCAGTGGGGAACAACACGGAGACTGATCAAGCCTGTATAAAGGTCAGAATATACTGGGATTCTGGGAAGAGGGACAGGGCATTCAGCAGTGCTTGTTAAAGGACAGGCACAGAAATATCTGGCAGGAAAAAAAGAAAACTGTTTAATACATAACTTTTCAGGTTATCAGTGCATGCAGTTTGGGGTCACTCCACCTTTCCTCACTCACAGGGCTTCAGTCTGGTACCAGCAGACAGAGCAGACTGGACGTTCCCCATCTGGGAACGTTTCTGATCACAGAATGGCTGAGCCTGGAAGGGAGGACCAAAGTGCTCAGGTCTGTGTCCAGCTGAGCTTTGAATAGTTCCAGGGATGGAGATTCCACAGCCCCTTTGGGCAACCTGTTTCACTTTCTAACCAAATTCAGAGTAAGAAAGCTTTTTTCATGTTTTGAGAGTTTCCTGCCCTGTTGTGCCCACAATACAAGGTGTAAAAATACATGCACATGAGGATGGCCCATCTTGGTCCACATTGATTCTTTGCTCTTCCTCAAGATTCCAAAAGGAACAGTTGAACAAATGCAGATCCATATGTTCCCATTAGGAAAAGCTCAGTACTCATCTAAGAGAACAGAAGAATGTCCTTATGCCAAACAATGCTTGATTTTGCAAATAACATGAGACAAGAACACACCTCTGTCTGCCTCTGTTGAGGGAGGATCAGTTGTCTATCCCAGAGCCTTTTTCTTGGGGAGACCAGGTAGATAAGGCCACTGCACTACACACTTTCAATTAAAGCAGCAATTCCAGGTTCTTTTGACTGTCCAGTTTTCCAGAGGAAGGAGGAGGAGGATGGCAGTGGGGCAGGGAACAACAACAACAACAAAAAAGATTAAAAAAAAATTGAGTCACTCTTCTCGGGGAATTACTGTGCCTCACTAGACAGATTTTGCTCTGTGCTGCAGCGATGCTGTATTCAGAAACACCACAGAAGCCTCTGTGAGTTTGGTCATTCTATGCTTGACTTTTTGCAAGAAGTCTGTCCAGAGAAACCATAGATACACCCAGAAAAAGCAGCTGTGGAAACACTATTTCAAGGGGAACCAAACTTTGAACATAGCCACCCCCCATCACACTCATAGGGGGGGCATCCTTAATGTGACTGCACAATGGGAATAAAGTATTAAAGGTCTGCTGAAGTTCTTCATTTCTACCACACATACATAAATTCTGCCTCCTGTACTTCAGCTTCAGATTGTTTGATTTACATATTCAGGTGCTTTTGATTACTAAACCTAAATAAGTAGAACTTTCTTCATGGAACAGGAAAAGCTTCAGAACACCACAGCACCTTTCCCTCCCACTCTGTCCATGATACTACCTGACTCACCAGGGCAACCTTGGTTTTTTCCACATCCATTATGACCTTGGTTCCTGCAGTCAAATGAATAGCCAAATTTATTTATTTATTTTGGAGAGCAGTAACGTTTGCAAAAAGCTGGCATTTTAAAGCTTGAAGGATCAGGTCCCATCAGGAAGCATTTTTCCATCACTTGTCTGCAAGCCTGCCCCGTTCTGCTTATGTATGTGGGATAAGAACATATTGAAGAGAAAGAAAAAATGTGAAAACCTGCAGAAGCAATAATTCTATGGACAATCCACACAAAGAAAGAACTATAGCATTTTTTCACCTGCTGTGAAAACCTCTTACAAGTCTGCTCCAGCTTGTTCCAGATACATAAGTAAACTGATAAACAACTCTTGCTGATATTATACCCCTAACTTTAATAATGTTTTAATATAGCATTGACAAGCTTGTGCCTAGTAATTACTAAGAATCTGGCTCATGGTCAGGTTTCCTAGCTTAATGTTGCTGTCAACAATTGAAAAAGGGCTAATATTAAAACACCTCTTTTCATATTGTGTATCGTGGTATAAAAAGAACTGGAAAAAATATTTCATTGCATATTTATGTCTTTCATATTCTGAGATTACTGAAGAACAGGAATGGAAGAATGAAACAGCATCCTCATGCTGATTCCTTTTATCATCTGAATGTTCAAATCAGACAGTGAGATGCATACCTACATTTTTTTTAATAAATGGTTGCTCATTGTGTTTTACCACATTACGTAGTGTCTGCTGTAGAAGGCTGGCACTTGACACCTGTCATAACATTATTGGGGGCAAAACTTCAGATAGAGCAGCTTAGTGCATGACTGGAACAGAAAAGCATAAGAAGATTGAAGGACTGGAAGTTGAAACTAGAACTGATTAAGACAAAGAAAAAGGAGCAAAATTTATAGTGTGTTTAACCACAGCCCAAGGTGAAATATGCCAGGTCATTTGAGGTCTTTTGATCAAGATGGGGTAACTGGGTATCTTTTGCAAAAACAAAAAAAAACCCCCAAAAAAGTGTTTAGAGCTCTAGGAGACAAATGAACATTTCAGAGAGGAACCAAGTCAGTTTGAAAAGCCTCAGAAATGTCCCAACTCAGGCACTGCACCAGTCAGACCTCTAGCATTTTGAGGTCAGAATGCAAAAGGACACAGACATTGTGTCAAGGTCTGCAGTATGTAAAAAAAACCCAAAAAAACAGTTCTAAGAAAAAAAAAAATCACACTCCATTACAAATTGCACAAGGATTCACACCTCAGTTCCCTGAATAAGTGATGCTTGGAAGTCAACCACTGATGAAGTCAAGAAGACATGTATCAAACTGCCACACTCTTGGATACAGGTATATATCTTGGGATTGCAGAAAATAGCATTAGGGAAATCAAAATTCATGCTGAAGCATTCTTCTCCTAGCAGCTGACCTGTCCATCCTGATTTCTGTCTTCTGCAAAACAGTACCTAATCCAAAATCCTTCTGTAGCCAAGAACCATGGAGCTGTAAGGTCAGAAGATGAGCGAAGAGGACAGATTCATTTATTTGGTGCCAGGGAGTCAACAGACAACAGGCAGGTCTGCATACCAATTTCTAACTCCTTGGAGGAATAGTTACTTCAAAGATACTCCAGACTGAATCATAAGAGACAGAGTTCAAGTGTGTTCTCAGTTTTTGCAAAGAGTGTTCTTTTGTATTTGGTGCTGCCCTGAATTATGGCTTAAAGATGGAAACCTGGTGAGTGTCTGACATCTGCAGCTAAAGTGCAGTTTCCTTGTTGGTCACTTCTGTTTCATAATTTGAGCAATATGCCATTTGTCTCCAGTTGGAATAATTTATCATTCACAAAGTACTAAGAGCAAAAGTAGCTCACTAGCACTTGCTATCTCTCCTTACTAAATCTTAAAGTTCTGTGTAAAATTGCATGTTATCCTAAAGTTTTTCCAGCTCAGAATTTCTCTGATGTTTCTCCTCCCTCACTTGAGGGTGTTTCTCCCCAGATTTCCATGCCCTTGAGCTGGAGCATGTTTCCCCTTACTGATTTTTCCTTTGTTGAAGCTCACTTATGGTGTTTACTGGTACTGTACCAAGTGAACTGACCATCATTTATTCTCACCTCTTTCTCCCAGGAAATATAAATTATTCAAGGAACATCTTATATTAAAATAAACAACATCAACAAAAATAGTCCTTGCTCTTGAAACAGAGGGAGCATTAAAGATGAAAAGAGCTTTGGCAGCATTCTGGATGACAGCAACCTTCCTGTTGCTGCTCTTTGGTCTCCAGCCACATCAGTGGTGGGGGTCATTGCTCACATCTGTTCCTCAGTGTGTTCCCAAAACCTAGAGAGCAACTTTACATTACTCATGTCAGCTCAGAAAATACACAACTCTGTTTTACAGATATTTTCCTACTGGAAATGCATCAAACCTTACAAGAACTGATACCAGACACTGAACTAACCCATCAACCTGATTTTGGAAGCCAAATTATCCTCCTTGCTGTCTGATTCTTACTCCTGTTACAAAGCCCAAGTTTAACATTAAATTCCCCCATTGCAAAACAGAATGGAGAGTGACTTTGAAATACACAACTACCTCTTGCTAAAACATTTTACACTTCAGTTTTCCTTCTAAACGACTTTGTGTCAGTGATAAACCATTATTACCCCTTTTTTCCAAGGAGTCCAAGTTTATCATCAGCATACTTGGCACCTGCACAACTTTTGTTACTGAAACACCCCTTTTCTAATTCCTATCCTCACACTTACTTTAATCACAAGTTTTACTAATTAATCCAGGCTTCTCTCACAGCTATCTCTTAGATATCAAAGTCCTTCATCACAATTCTCAACTTCCAGTTTTTATAGACTTTACCAGCCCAGTAGGGTACAGTTTCAACAGAGATTTGTAGCACTGACCAAGATTCAAACCTGGAAAGCTAAGTGACTGCAGCATACAGAAAGAAAGGAAGACAGATGCTATTTTGTTGATATTTGAGATCCCCACGAATGTTCACAAAAGTTTTAATGACAATGCAGGTGGGCTGGAGTGAGAACTTAAACATGAAAGACTGAAGAATTTCTCTTTGTAGTCAAGAAATAAAGACACTGATTCTTATTTGCACCTCTTGTGAGCCTGATCTTCACTACCTGCCATGTGTAGATTCTATCACTTCTATGTGTTGGTCTCAGTTGGTCAGATCACATGTATGCACCAAAAGTAAAAGGTGGTGAAGGAGACTGACCAGATACAGTCTGTAAAGAGAGTCCCAGTATACTTCCAGTCAGAACCACAGCTTCTGGGAGTGCCCAGAGGTGGGTTCTGACCTACAAAATTCTACAGGAAAGAAGATCTGCACACTTGAACGATTGCTTCCTTTCCCCAAGCACAGCAGAGCTGGCTGGATCTGACCTGCCAAAACCAGCATATTATTGGCAGGAGCCTCTGAAGAGCTACACCAGTTTGGGAGCCTTCCATCCCTGGTGTCAGAAGTGGGTCCTGCACCAATCTAAGTGCCTGCAGCAAGCAAAGCCAACCTTTATGGGCTGGCACCTGCTCAAGGCTGGAGGGTGACATTTCTTTGGGGAAACAAAGATCTGAGAAGTTTTTGCAGTAACACAAATGTGTCTAACACAGGAGAGCAGATGCTGCTATTTCTGTCTTATAGCCTGAGACAGTAGCCAGGATTTTTTTCCCAAGCTGAAAAAAAATCCCAGGATTTTTTTCCCAGGGGCTTAGGATGCATCTCTTCTGGAAGACCTGTTAAAGAAATGTGATCTTAAGAAGGGAAAGAGGCAAGCACTCTTTCACAGGGAGGCAACAGCATTATCTCAGTGCACCTGGGAGTATCTATATAAATGATACCTATAGATGGCAAAACTTGGATATATAGATCCATGCTCCACATGAAAATAGTCTAAGAATATATTTTCATCTTTCCATCACTTCAAGGGGTTAATGTTCTAGGAAGATTACTGATACATTTGACAGAAAAAGACAATTGCTTCACAATAATTTACAGAGTTTTTATGGGGAATATTTCTGACTGCTCCAGATACAAGCATAATTGCAAGGAAAATTTATTCAAATATTAATTGAGTACTTCATAGAGCACATTACTCTGTTAAACATCCCTCATATTTTTTGGATATATTTTCAGAAATGCGTAGTATAACAGAATACAATTAGCTTAATGAGATTTAAATTACACTAATGGACCTCATTAACAGAAAAGAGGTTATAAAGTCTTCAGCAGTTATTCAAAAACTCGTGTTAACATCAGGAGACAAGACTCCTAAGCTTCCTCCATAGTCAATGCAGAGAAATAGGATCCTGTAGAGAGCAAGAGTCAGTCCAGAAACCTAATTGAACAAGCCTCAGAGGAGCCTGTCTGTAACCATGGTTCTGAATGAAGCCTAAAGAAGCCACCTTCCAAGATAGAGAATTGCTTTAGTAGTTGCCTACAACTCCCCACAGCTACTTACATAGTTTAGGATCTTCACTATTATTTCAAAACCTGGTATGGAAAGAGATATCGTGATGAACTAAATGAAATCCATCAGTATACTCATTTTCCACAGAAGAGTAGGGACCAAAGTAATGAAAAATGTTGTTTCACATACTTCATAAATAGACTATGAGCCTTGTAAAATCCAATAATGGAGCTCCTGGTAAAACAAAAGACTATGCCTTGAGTCAGATTGCTTCTTGAATCTATTTGGATAAAGCATAAAGTGAGCCCATTATACCAAGTCAATAGCAGGATTAGCAGAAATAAAGCAGAGAACAGAAATCACAACACTGACCTCAAAGTCTTCTCTTACATTCTGAGTTATTTTAAGCAGGTGAAGATTTTTTATTTTCTCTTCTTTATAGCCATTATAGAACATTTCAGAAGTGAGCAGGGATTTTTAACTACTGAAAGGTGTGATAAGCTGTTCTACAAAGAGGAATTTACTACTGTCCTGGTTTGGGCCAGGATTAAGGTGATTTTCTGTCTTGTACTTTTGCTTTCAGCTATGTCTCTGGTAAGTAGCTGCACTTGCTGAAATTAACAGCAAGTTTCTCAGTCAGTGTCTGCTTCTGGGACTGATAACACTCGATATTTATAGTTACAGCCAGAGACTGGTGTGCTGAGCCAAGGCCACTGCTCAGCTCTGAGGAACATTTTGCCCTCCGGAAGTAGAAAAGGAGTAAAGAGGTCACACATGCAAACCCTCCCTTAGGGAGGAAGAGACAAGATAAATGGCCAAAATTGACCAAACAGAGTGTTCCATCCCATACATGTCATACTCAGTATAAATTTGAGGGATCACGAGGGCCAAACCCCTTCCTGCTTCTCCTTCTTCACCTGTCCCTGTTTGCTTCAGCATCCTGGGAGGATTCCATCCATTCATCTGCCTGTGGGGTCCTGATCCGTGCCAGCCTGGATCCCTGTGTTCCTGCCTCCAGCTCCTGACTGCTGCTGACTCCAGGATTCCAGCCTGGACTTTCCCAGGGCTGCCCTGCAGCCTCTGTGGTGACGTGAGAGTTACTGGGGGAGAGGAACATGGTATCAATTTTCTTGTATATTTGTATATATTTAGTAATTTTTCCTATTTATCATTACTTTTTCATTAAAGTTGTGTAGTTTAGTTTCCAACCCATAAGTCTCTCTCCCTTATTCTCTCTCCTTCCTTTATCTGGCAGGGGGATTAATAGAGAGCATCTGTTACTTGGTTTAATTGCCAGGCCAGTGTTAAACTGTGACAACTACAGTGTGAAGAACAAAATATGACAAAGATTTTTAATACATACAACTTGGTACATGAAACTCTATATGACTGTAAATTTATCAGAGCTTGATGTTTCCCAAAATCACACAGAATATAGTTCCTTATGGCTAAATGACAGCTATGAAGGATTCACTATTCCCATGTTTCTTCCCAGCAGCCTTTCACTCCCCTCTGAACCTCATCTAATCACCAAGAGCACTCTGAACATAAGGTACCAATGTTTTATCCTCCTCTGTGGGATGTGGCATTTTTGGGCCCTTGTTCCATATATTTGAGGGTTTTTGTCTTGGTTTGGTTAGGTTTTAACTTTTTTTTTTTTTTCCCTTCTATGATCTGCCTTGCAACCTGCTGCACTCTACCACAGCAAAGACAAAACCTTTCAGTATCAAGCCACCCATCATTCAGCACACACATCCCAAACACCTCATTGCTGCACTGGTGAATGTTTCCTTTGCACAGCCCATCTTCCAACACTTTCATTGCTGGCAAGGACTTGCATGCAAGTAGCCAATATCCCATGTTAAAGGCCAAGATACTTTCTTATTAATTTAGCAAGGAAAAATTGGTATAAATTCTTTGGTAGTGTTTAGATCTTTACCACTCAGTTTGCACTCAAGTCTCATTACAAAAGAAAGCCAGGAAACTTTGTCTACTCCTCTGTTGGTATTTCTGAACTTTCTTATGTCACCCTCCCAGCTGATGCCCTCTTGCAACCTTGCCATACACAAATCCAGTACAAATGCAAATGTCTTTCAGATGCTACTCTAGTACTTTGTGTGTTTCTCATTCAGTCACTGTTCTCTGCTTTCCAACACCAGATCTGGTTTCTAAAAATTATGAGCTTAACTTTTGAAGTTAACTGTCATAACCTTGAAACCTTTTTGTTTTTAACAACATATCAGTATTCTATTGGGCTTGATGTGTAGGATCCTACCTACAGCTTTATCAGGCTTTATATAGTGGTAAAAATACTACTACAGCAAAAATTTCCTCTACGTGAAAAACAAGGCTGTTTTTTTTGTCTGGTTTGAGTTTTTTGTTGTTGCTTTATTTTTTTATTGGTTTTTTATTGTTGTTGTTTTGCGGTTTGTTTTTGGTTTTTTTTTTAACTATCAGATGATATAATCTAATTGGAAAAATAGACAAGCTTTCTGGAATTCATAGTATCAAAGGACACGACCCTGCCATCTGTCTGCAAAGTAAGATCTAATTATTTCTTCGTTTTATTAGCTTATTTCTCAGACTGATAACCCCTTGACTGTTAAGAAGGACCAAAGTTGTTATAGGAAAGTGTGTTCACAGAAACCAAACAAACTGAGTTAATCATCATCACAAAAATTTGTTTAAACTAACTCTAGCCTAAACCCCAGTGTGTTAGAAACAAGATTAGTAGCAGGCAAGATGCCACAGCATCTTTAGAAACAGCTCCAAAACCCCTTTTCATCTTCATGCATAATTATTACCTAAGCATTGTGCACATAATCTGACAAGGATAGAGTAGCTAATTGGTTAAGATAAGTGCATTAGATTGTGTCACAGTAATACTGACTATTTACTTAATTACAGCAATATTCTATAATTAAAAATATCGCACAATATCTCATCTGTTATCAAGTTCCCTTATCTAGTGAAAAAAGACTCCAGTTTAAACAAGATGGTCCTTTGGAAAATGTATCTGCATTCCAGACCTGTAACTTCATAGTATCTCTTATTCTATTCCCTAGTTAATAAATCAGACATTAAACATTTAATCTGACATTAGCCATGTGAAGGGCAGCCTGCTTTCCCCATGTATTCCTTGTCATACCAACATTAAACCTCTGCTTTCCTCCACCATGTAAAGATTTTTGTAGAAAATGAGTAAGCTATGAATAACTTCCTGTTTCTCCCCTGTAGATTCACCTGTCTCCTGGGAGAAACAGTTATAATTTGTTCATCAAATATTTTGCCAGTTTTCAATTACGTCTCTCGGTCTCCTGTGAGTAAGTTTAGCCTTATGAAATTTTAAGAAGCAATTCCTTCTTCACATATTTCCCTGAATCAGTCTGGAGATAAAACTGTCAGCTCAGCCTTTGATTTCTTCTTGGTATGAAAAGCTACATGCTTCCAGGCTTCTGTATTATTCTGGTTAAAACATCACTGGGTTATTTTCTCCAATATCTACTAACTGTATTTGTGGAATGGGCACAAAGGGGGAACAGAAAAACACCCCAAAAAATAAACATGGAGAAAAATAGTGTGGAAACACCTCTAGGACATGGGAAAACTGGACCAAGATGCCTGTCTCTTGCCCTGGGTATCACAGCAGCTGGTGTGCCAGAGAGGGACATTTCAAAGGAATTAGAAAGGACTTGCATTGAAATTGGTCTCCATGTGCCCAGGATGGCTGTGTTAGGCTATCTCTAGAGCATAGATCTAAAGCTTCAATAGAAGGTGAGAAACCTTGGCAGTGCATGCACAAGTTGATTGGTAGAGCTGGAGATGGCAATGGGGTATTGCTATGCGTACAAAGTTAAATAGAAGAACACAAAAACTGCAGAAATAAGCAAATGAGAGACAAAATGTGACCTCCACAGGATCCAAAATTCATCTCCTGGAAAGCTTTCCATTTTTCCAGGTTTCAAACCAGAGAATTTATAGGGGAGAAAATAATTTGTAACAGAAATATCAATATGTTTTGAACTGAAGAAAAGAAAGTTTCCAAAATTCTGTTTCAGGCTCAAATCACTACCTTTTTAGTGGCAACACTCTGAAGTTGTCAAATGAGGAGAATTTACCAACATCAGAAGTTGCTGTAGTGCAAAGAATCAAAAGATCTACTCCTCATTGAGCTTGCAGTGCCACAACAGTTTAGCTAAGAGGTTCCATTAGCAGAAAACAACTTTGAGTCCCACAACACATCACATCAGCTTGAAACTTCTCAAGATGCTGACCAAAAGTCAGAAGACAGATGCAAATTGTACTAGGAAACCAGCTGTCATATTTCAAATAGACTGTGAAGGAAGTACAAGAATGAAGTAATTGAGAAAAGAAAGATGAGATATTTAATTTTTTTCCGTGACAACTCTGGACTGTCAGCCAAACTCATGCTGGATGAAGACAATAGTTAGCCTGAGAGACACTGCAGAAGGAATTCAGACTTCCACAGAGGATGTAATGCTTTACACACTTGATTTTGTAGTCATATGAAAGATGAGATGTTCTTGGATCAGAGTTTTCAGTAGGAACTAGATCCGAGAAAAAAATCTTTGTGTCTGTATGGCAACAAGCACAAGGAGCATCCCTGAAGGACCAAACCCTACTGAGCACTGAAGAATACAATGCCAACAGAGAACCTGTGCTCATGTCAAACCATCCTCATTGGAGGTTGGTTTGGCCAGGTTAGACACATAGTCTCCAGAAAATTGTCTGAAAATAATTAACTGTCCAGAGGACCTTTAAAGCTCTAGAGTTTCAATTCATTGAGTATGAAGTGAGTCTTAAACTGTCCTTGCCATCTTCTTCATTCTTTCCCAAGGGACATTCCAGCAATTTCTAAGCCAGTACTTATTTTCCTCTGCTTGATTATGGAGCAGAAACTTTCTCTCTCAAACAGAGCCCGCCTAGGAAGGGCTGGATTGCAACATGGCATTCAGAAGTGGCTCAATGCAGAGGCCCAGGGGGAAAGGTAAAGCAGGGGAGGTAAAGCCATCTTCATATATGAGACCCAAGATGAGAACATGGACCTTTAGCTGCCCCGTTTGAGAAAACTCTTCCCTCATCATCTTTAAACACCAAGATAACTCCAGGAACATGAAGACATTTTGGCTAACCAAGCTAGCAATCAAATGCAAACACAATAAGGAGCACGAGTGACAGAGCTGCTAACCAGCAGCTCCCTGCAGCTTGCTGTGCTAACAGGAGATCAGTGACTGCTGTAGCAAGGGTAACGTTCCTGACAGATCCCCCGCCTGCTGCATACTGAAATCTTGACCCCTGTGAAGTCAGTGGGTGTCTGTCGTTAATTTAAATGGGGATGTGACTCCGTCAGGAGGTGATAAAGTTTCTTTTTTTATCCCCCACACGCACCCATCTGCACCCCTTCCTTTGGGTAAATTCGAGTCTCAACAAAACCCCCTTTTCTGGATCAGTCAGACACAGAGTACTGAGAGCAAGAAACTGTCCTTCAGCCACCTGCTTTCTAGGCAGGGCTTACAGAAGTAGGGCAGCCCTGTCTCTTCAGATAGCAGCACATATATCCCCCTAAGGTGGACCAAAAAAACCTCCTAAACAGTCTGTGGTCTCCTCTGCCAGTTGGAGCAGGTGGTGTGCACAGAGACAAAGCAGGACTCCAGCAAGCTGAGCGGGTGACAGGACCAAGTCACCTTGCAGAAGGAAGCTCTCAGTGTCAGGATCTGTTAATCCAAAAGGTCCTGTCTATGGTGTTCTTCCTTTGGTAGCATCATTCTTCCCAGTTCTCAAACCAGACAGACTGACCAAAGGGATGATAATCCCATGCAATTGCCAATAGGCAGAAGAGAAACTGGAATACCAGGCTGTGAATTCCCAAGACCCGCAGTTAACCCAGGCAAATGTAGAGGGTGTAGAAGACCTGTAAGTTAGGTTTGTGACCCGACAGGTCCCTTATTGCCTCAAATACTGCCCAATTTAATTTCTCCTTTCCCTTACCCTGAAGCCACCTATGCATTGCCTGTTCCTGCCAGGGCTCTGCTCACTCCAGAAGCTGCTGCTCCACCAAGTAACCCCTGGCATCTCCTTAGCACCACCAATGCTGCCTTTGGACAGGACCACAACATGGACAACAAAGCAGAGCTGATTTCCTCTACCACAACTCATGAGTTTCCCATCATAGGCTCTGTCACTACCAGGAACCAGTTAAACGAGACACAAAGTATTTGCCCACCATACCGCAGAAGCATGGGGATATTTCTGCTCATTTCACCTGCAGGAGCTGCTCTCTGCTCTTGGTTCTTTTAATCTACATCTTGCATAAAAGCAACACACAGAAGAAGTGCCTGCTGTTCAGGCTGTGCTGCAATCAGCAGTTCTGAAGCATTTGAAACCGGTGGGGGGAAAGAAGGGATGTTTTTATTTCTGTCATTCCCATGCTGAGAAATGCCAGAAAGGCCATTCTAGAAGTGTAGTCAAGTCAAACTGAACTATAAATTTTCAAAGCAACACTGAACCCAGCCCCAAAAAGCTGAGCCAGAGACAGCAGCCCCCTACAACACTTTTCAGATGTGCAAAATATCATTTGTACTGCAGGAAGTTACTACAAAAAAGCAAAGCATTTTTGTTTGGCAGATTGTGCAGTCTGCTGGCTTAATGGTTGGATTTTATGATCTTAAGGGTCTTTTCCAGCTAAAATGATGCTACAATTCTGTTGCAGGAGGAACTTCTATTATTTACACAGGGACCATTATTATGTGAACCATATGGAAAAGCAGCTTCAGTGTTACAGAATCCCAGCATTAGGGCAATGAGTGATGCGAAGAGCCTGTTGTGAGCTCTGATCAGATCCTGAGCAATTTTCTGGTAAACACTAATCTTGATTTTGAAAACTGGATTTAAGCCCTGATCCTTCCATGCTCAGGCAACAAAATAGCTAAATGATTTTTCCCCTCATCACTTCAAGGCACCTGCTTGTAGTGCATTGTGTTTGTCACTAAATCTGATCCTCCACCTTTTGAAGTTAAAGAGAAGCTTTCTGTTACTTACAGACTCTGCACCATATCAGTTCTAATAAAGAAGAGCAGAACCAAGTGACTGAGCATCTGATTTTATCATCCTGCAGCTTTCCAGCAGTTTGACACAGACAGCATAGCACTGCAGGTTATCACCAAACAAGTCAGATAACATGAGGGGATGAAGTCTCTCACCTATGGAATTTAAACTCATAACATCTCTAAATGCAAGGAGCAACTATTTTTACAAATCAATATTTTCAACAACAACAAAAATGTCTAATTTTTCTCTTCACTTGCCAGAAACTCAATTTAAGAACACAGCATCACCCAAACTGTCTGCTGCTCCTTCTGTGATCCCAAAGAGGTTTTATCATCCATAAGATACATCCTGTAAAGGAGTTAAATCCATTTATAATAAAGTGGCTTTGTTAACACAAACCAGGGATTTAAAAAAACCTGCCAGTTTTTCTCTAGATATGGTCCAAAAGTGTATGTTTTTGACAGCAATGTCTTCTCTACTCCAGCAATGATTTAATTTTCCTATTTATAATTCAACCCCCATCTTGCACTCCACCTTTTTTCTTGGAATATAAGCACATCTCTGTCACCATTGCCCATTTTTGCCTTCATTTCCAAATAGAATTAAACTTACACAATAGATGTTACTTGGCAGTGTGTGTACATACATAATGCTTTCAAAAGTCTTGAATTCCTCTATTGATCTGTGACAGGAGGAAGGTATCTCAAATGCATATTAAGATTCCAATGGTTTCAATACTGGCATGTCTCAATAACAGAGAGGAAAGATCTCAAAACTGCCTTAACATGAGCTCCCTTCTTCTTGGACACCAAGAAACTGAAACATTGATTTGGGAAAATATCAGAAATAGTTCTTAAATGATAGAAAACATTTTGTGCTCTCTCTCTCTCTTTTCATACACTGAAGTTCTCTCTGTAGGACAACAGGCTTCAAATTACAGTCAGAAGGAAGAAGAGGGAAGCTGTCTGTCTATTTTCTGTCTATCTATCCATCCACTTGAAGTCAATTTCTTCCTTTCTTTACTATTGTGGTTCTTTACCTGTGACATTTTACTCATACCAGTAAAGCACTGAGGGTACAATAGATAAAATCACAGTACATACACAGTACACAGTCGTCACTGTTTTGTGAGAGAGATGCACAGGAAGAGATCAGCACAGGAAGAAAATTCAGCTCCAAGAGGAGAGATGTGTTATCATCACTGCCTGCATGTTAATCAGCCCATGCCCAGCTGGGTTCAGTCTTGTTACAAGGTTGTAAAATCAAGAGATTCTCCTCTGCTAGACCACAACCTATATGAGGAGAAAACTGGTTCTCTGTCTGCTGTGGATCTCTGATATTTTGTCAGTTCTGATACCACCGTGAAGCAAGGCAGGTGTGCAAGTAGAATTATCTGTGCAAGATAAAACTGAGGCACAGACCCAAATTCAGGATCTTCCTCTGCCCCACTGGTGCCCAGGCTTCCCTCTGAGACAACAGACACCAATGGGGAAAATTTCACCATGAGTCAATGAGAAATCTAACTCAAAATAACCTCTTTGCTCTGTATTTCTTTTTGATGCCATTTTGAAGAAATAGGCCTGAATTGCTCTTTGGCAGGAGATGTAAAGAAAGCAAAAGTGAGCAGCTCCTGGGCACTACCTCTAAGTACAGACCTATTCCAAAGGTAGGACTGGTGCTCTCAGTGCATCCACATGCACAGAAGGAAAATGCTTTTGCTCCTAACTGGGGTCCACAGCACATACAGCTTTCTGCTTTTTAACTTCTCCTTGCAACCCCAAATGAAATGCCAGCCTTCACAAGAGCAGTGAGTTGTCTGCTGTCAGGGAACACAGGGAATGGTGATGTGTTTCCTTGAGACCACACTCCATAGCACAGAGAAGGCAAGCACTGCTCACCAGCACTCTCAGTCAAAGAGCCAAAGGACAAGAGATGAACCTTGCTGGCATCAGGGTCTGAAGCAAACAAACAGAAGTTCTCAAAAAAAGCTTCAATTTAAGGTAAATAACATCCTTTCTCTGAGCTACAGACATCAGAAGTTTTAACAGAGTCCAAAAAACTACAAGAAAATTTCATGGAGAGAAAATACACCCTGAGCTATTAAAGACTAAAACACCACTGGGATCACTGGCACCTGCTGCCAGGGAGAGGATGGTGAGCAGGGAAGACCTTTGGACCAGCACAGCCACAGCTTCTGCCTCCCATCCTAGCTGGATGTGGAAAATGTAGGAATGCAGGCACAGGTACTGCTTCAGCTGCTGACTAGGCAATGGGCCACCTGAAGATGGCCATCACAGTAACAACTTCAGCTCTCAGGGGAGAAAATTAGGTCTGGGTTTTAAAGATGGCATCCCACAAGCAATTGAAAGAAATGAAGTGCCCAAATACCCCTCCACACACTGGTCCCCATCAATGATCTTGCTTCTTGCTAGCAATGTCTGCAAACCACAGTGACCTCCTCTAACATAAGAAGCAAGTAGCTTGGTGATGTCTTTTGCCAGGGAAAGGATTTTGGGTTCATCTAGACTCTTATGTTGCTCTGCACCATCCCATCAGCATCCTGAACAGAATTAGAAGTGCTCCAGTCTTCCATTGGATTAATTGCTACTCTGTCCCTAAGTCAGTGAAACAGAACATCAGAGCTGAAACATGTATTTTTCACTGCAGAAACAGGCAGGAAGGAGTGGGGAAAGGCAGTGAATTTATCTTGACAAAACAACAAAAGACCACAGACACTGCCAAGACCCAGAGTACAAAGGATGTCACTAGCAGGGACTGTTGTGACACTAAAGCCATGCTCACTTCCCATTGAAGCATAAATACCAGGACACAGCCACAGTGTTCACTGGAGGGCTCCAGTTCCCAGAGGATGATCTACTACAGCCTCCTGCCCTGTTAGGTATAGTGTATTGGCATGGTAGTGTACATGGCAGAGAGTCCCTACAGGGGTTAACTCACACCCAGCTTTTGACAGAAGGCAGGATGCTTATTTGGAAAGGTCAACTATGTTAACAGGAATGGAGAGGGCCCTGGGATTCTCACTGTTACTGCTTGGCTTTCTCTTTGATAACCTCCTGGTTTTTCAAATAAAAAGAATCTCCCCCTCTCAGCAGCTGGAATTAATCTAAGAGGAAGTTTTATCAGGCATAAAAGCAAGCAATGAAATGTCTTGTGATTTCAATTATTGTCTGTCAATTGGATCCAGACACTAAAACTCACTGGATTAACTATCCCTCTCCTCCACAAGACCAAGCAAAAGCACTGCTGGAAAACAAAGGCTGCTGCAAAGTGTAGAAATAATACTAAATGGAGAGCCCTTGTTGGGCTTAACAGTAAAGCATCTAAAACTTGAAGCAAAAACTTTACATTAAGTTTTTGACATGCCAAAAATTTCCATATCCAATCACTGGGCTTGAACAGACCTTGCATGCGTTACTTAGTGATGCTCTGTTCTCCCTTCCACCCCTTGCAACTTCCTTTTGCTCCCCAGACCAGAAGACAGGACATGGAAAGGCATCTAGAGGGAAGAAATCACCTAATGGTTTCTGTATTCAAAAGTGTGGGGTCTGTAATGCTGCTTAAACAGAATATCTCAGCCCAAAAACCACCAGCACTGAGCCTTGGCTGACAGCCATCCATACTCATGGGATACAGATCTGCTTTATTTCTCTAAAAAGCTACACAACTATAACAATACTCCCTTGCTGTTCTGTTTGATCTTATTCAAATATTTATAACATTACCAAGCAAAAACACATACCAACAGTATATGTTCTTTAAATTTCCACAGTGACAAGAAAATGTCACATGTAGGAAATGTCTTTGGCATCTGTCACCTTTTTCCCCACACATCCTTTAATCCAAACACAGTGTCTTCAAGTCCTCCCCCTTAACTAGAGCTTATTATGATGTAAGGTATTTCAGGCTGAATGTGAAATAATTAATTTCATCCCAGTTTTTCTCAAATATTATATCTGAGTGCCCAAAAATTGAACTAGTTAATTTATCTTGGCAGATAAATTTTATGCTATTATGAAAGTAAAGTAAATTAATCTAGGAGTAAGGTACTAGCTTACATTTCTTTTAAAGTCTTAATTACGAGTTCATTGATTTTTCTGGAATGATATAGAACTATACAATAAAAAGATTTTGCACTCCTGGTATTTACAGCATCGCTAAGAAATTCAATTGTGATGCATGGTCCATTATGCTAAGTGGAAATTAACATATCAAAGCTTTTTGACAAAAAACTTTTATAAAAAAAAGATAAGTGACAGATGAACAAGAGGGGGGAAAAAAAAAAGAAAAAGGAGGTCATTATGCCTGTTTTATGAGCAAGAACCTGATGCAAGCTTAGCCTCAGGTCATCTTCTGTATCTCACCACATCTAATCATCTGTCCTCAGTTTTGGTGCCACCCATATCATCACTTTCTTTGTTATTCCTTTTTATTTCCTTATTAATCCTTTTAGGTTAATCGAAAGCCCAGCACTACCCAGAAGCCAGACTACAATGATTATAATTCTAACCTCAACACCTCTTGCACCCTCCACCATGCTCCCCCTCAGAGAGGCTCCCCAGAGTCTTCTAGAAAACAATTTTGGGCCTCTCCTCCCTCTTCCTCCATGCAGCATCACCTGCAGAGGGCTACAGAAAACAAGCTGCAAACTTTCTGTAGCCACTCACCATCTCCACTTAGTCCATAGAGATTTTGAGGCAGGAATGTTCTTTTTGTTCCATGCCACAGAAAAAAAGCCACATTACCAAGTTTAGTGTCTATCCAAGTTTGGTAATGAATCTTTGCCCTCTGTTACTATGCAGTAAAGCAATATTAAGGAAAGTTATACTTGCAGATGAAAGTTACTTCTCTTATTCACAGCATGTTAAGCAAAAAAGGATAGATGTAAATTGCACCTTTATTCTCCATTTATCAGCTGCTGTATAAAGATGCTTGATGACTCAGCCTGGAAGTCCCACAAAAAGCATCACAGAATAAAAGGTAATGCTCTAGCACAGGGCTTTGCACTAGCTTGTTGTCTACACTATTTATGATATGAACTTGCCAGAAGTTCTGGCTCTCAGGAAGTCTCCAGGTGTACATTCACAGCCATGGAAGTCAATATTGGGTTCCTAATGGAGAGGTGCTCTGGCACCCACCAAAAATAAGAAGTGGCTCACAGGAGCTGCATTTGGTTTGGTTGCTCTGTAAATTTTCCAGGCATAGCACATATGCACTGAAACCTTGTGTTTTAAGAGAGTAAAACTTGCACAATTTTTCACATGCAGAATGGGGATAGGTTTTGGGATGACCTAAGAGGGTTTTTAAAAAGTATATGGGAGCATTTAATTTCTAGTGCATCTTCTTTCTCAAAAGTATTATTCATAGCTGGTAAGCAGCTGAAAAGAAGAGAAGGAAAGTCTTGGGGATTTGTATAGAATGGAACAGAAATCTGTGTCACAAACAAAAATCCAAGGTCTGCTATTGAGTAAATTAACAAAACAAGCTTCTGGGTGCCATTTCCAGCTTTTTCTCTCATCTTCTGAACCCAGGTGAGATTAGAAGAGATATATGAGCTCTTTCATATCTTAATTCATGCAAAATATCTCATTGGCTCCCACCATCTTGAAATGCCTGCTCTGCTTGAAAATAGCAAAACATTTCCCATAAATTTGAGCATGACACTGCCCTCCCCTCAGTGATTTTGGAGAACACACATTATGGCAAAAAGCTGTTAGATTTTTTTTCCTTACGGTCACACTGCAAGCAGCATCAGTCACTGCTCTTCTAAGTACCACATGTTCCAAACCTAACTCAACTCTAGAGCCAGGCTCAGCTAAACCTTTCCCCAAATTTGCACTCAACCCAAATCCACTCACTAACGTGGAAAAGCAGAGCTAGTGAAGGAAAGAGGTGAAATCATTAAGAGAGGCCACTGTGGAGGACCTGGGGTAGCTTCAGGCACAAGAAGCAAGCAAGAACAGAAGAGAACTGCCCAAAAGGCTATACTGCCAAATTTTGCACACTGGTAATTGGACAAAGTTTACAAACCTATGAATAATACCCAAATCACCCTAGCACAGAATTGAAAAAACATCCAGTTCCAAAGAATTATGACCAAAGCAAACATCCCCACCTCACTGCAGGCTGGTGTAGCCAGGACAGATATCAATCAGGAAACCACAGCACACAGGCAGTGGCTCTTCACAACACAAGGGTGCAAATCACTCAGCTCACTCATTGGCAGGCTACACCCTGCCAAAGTTCCTGGCAGCTGCCTGAGGGTATGGTAGTAGCCAGACATCGTGTTGACACCAGAAGAGGTGAATATTGAGGTCTGTAATGCTTCCAAGAACACAGCAAATGAGCCCTGTAATGACTGCCTCCTAACAGATATGGGATCAGAATTAAATATGGGAACATGTACTTGGTTAAATACAAACTGTTGATCTGGATGGCAACAAGGGCATGGTACATGCACAAGCCTATTGAGGATGTGAGCTTGGCACTGATCCATGACTGTTTCACCACAGCCCACTGGAGACAGCTCAGAGCAAACACAAAGGTGCACGAGCTCAATTCCTGAATAGATTTATATCTGCCTCCCACATCAGCTTTTGCAAGACTGATGCTTTCATTTCTGATGATTCCCTGTTTGGCAGTGAGGAGGGGATCATAAATCTGCTAGTTCTCATCAGCAGTGTGATAGCCTCAGGTTTGGAAACACTCCTGCCATTAGGAGATGAACCCTTCATGAAATATTAAAGTGCTTGCTTACTGCAAGTGCAGTCCTCCCATACAAAGCACAAGTGCCTTCACACTTTATATCCCAGTATCTTTCAAAGTAACACATGCAGGGGAAAAAAAGAGTGGTACTGCTGAATGCACATGATTTGGGCTACAGAAACTCCTTTCCTATTCTGGGTCCCACTAGCAGAAACAGATTTGGGACAGGAGTGCTTCAGCCTCACCTTCCCAAGGAGACTTGGTCTTGCAGGAGAGAAAGGAATGAATTAAGGGTGTAGGTTGGGGTGCTGTCAGCTGAGCTTTGCCTGGGGAAGGAAGTTCTCTTAGGTTGTCACTCTAAAGACAGATGTACCAACCTTGGGATAGGCACATGCTGACCAGCATCTTGCTAATCCAGCCAGGAAACCTCAACTGTGTGTGGCTGCAGGTCAGTTTGAGTTGCCAAATTACACCAGAGTGAACACCTGAGCTTTCTTGCTTTGCCAGCATCAGCAAGCAGTTTAAGGTTGCATTTTCATTCTTTCATCCATGACCAGCAGAGAAGCACAACCCCCTCCAGGGTGCTGCCTGCAGCATTTTGCTGCTCTGAGCCAAGGCCACATGCCCTGCCTTCCCCAGGACAAGCAAGTGACAAGGACAAGCCACCCTTCAGGTGCTACATCTGGTCAGTGCACAAGAACATTCTCTCAGGTCAGGGCACAGGTAGCCCAGATATTTGTTTATAACTGTATTTAGAAGTTTTAAACCTCACCGTATGAGTTCAACTGGAAAGTTACGTGGAACAAAGAGCTTTAATAAAAAGAAGGGGTAGAAACTGCAGGTACCCTCAAGAACTGATGTGGAGACAGAGCCTTTGGGCATGCAGGTGACACCCACGCTATGGTTGGGTCAACATGTTTCTTGCCTCTTCAGCTGTAGCAGGGGTCTGACAGCTCCACCTTGGAAAATGTTGACTCTAGGGTAGAAAAGTTAAAAAAAACCCTGACAGCTCTTGTCTAGGAAACTGCAGTTGAGCTCTTTCCTTCTGTGCCTTGTGGGAAGTGCATTTTGGACCCTACAGAACTTACATCCCTACATGGAGCAGACTCCTCAGTTACACTTTCAAAATAACCACCACAGCCTCTTCCAAGTTTTTTGGAATCATTGGTATTTCTGCCAGTGCCAGATCACAATCTCCTGACAAGACCTTGAATGATTTCATTTTTTGTTTCATTAAAATATGGGGGAGCAGAGAGAACAGTATTCTACAGAAAGAAAAAAAAGCACATTTTCTGTCAAAACCATTTTTATGGAAATATTTTAACAGGCTTTAAGAGTAGCACAATGCACCCTTTGCCAGTAACATTCTACCTTGGTATTTACAGCACTTCTTTGTCTGTGTTTGTGCCAAGGGAGAGCACTTCCTTGGCTTTCAATACTTGCAGTCCAAGGCTTAAGGCAAAATGTTGTCTCCCACTCATAGAGGCCACTTTGTGAGACTTTCTGTAACTTACATTTTCACAGTGACCTATTTGTAACTTATATCCACATTCTGTATGAAAATTATGTTAGAAGTCAAGTCAGATTGAAATAAAGCCCTCCTGCCCTCCCTATTCTAAAAAGACATTTTTACCTGCATCATCTCTGTAACACAGCACAGCTCCAAAAGACCATATTGATACAACTGAGGGATAATGTTGATACAACTGGCTCCAGCCTCCACAGGCAAGATAAAAAAAATTCCAATGAGAATTTACACCTGGCTTTTATTTAAAAAAAAAAATATTTCTAGCAACTTAAATCCTCCCAGGAAGAACTGGACTGGGGAAAACCCCCAAAACAACAACCAAAAAAAAAACCAGCCAAAAATGAACCACAAACAAACAAAGGCATATTGAATTTCCATAAACATTTTCCACCCATATTCCCTTTTGACAGAAGAATGGTGTTTCTTTTTTCAACCATTAAAAATCAACCTGAAAACACCTGAAAACTTGTAAAGATTTGAGTCACCAGGCAATTTTTACCACCACGTACATGCCAAACAGAAGGAAGCAGAGTTACTTTCCCAGCTCTCAAAAGTCTCACTGGATGGATAATTCAATTGACATCTTCACTGTGATAGAGTTAATGTCAGCAAGCTGAAAAGCTGCAGATATCATGCCTGTTTATAAGCACTGAGATAATCCATCAAGATTGTAACTGAGTCATATAATCCATTTCTGCTGAAAGAAGTTCTTGACATGAGAGATCTAGCACCTTGTGGCTACTTCTAGGAAGAAGAACTTTGAATAAAAGCCCAGGAATTGTGGGAGATCCATCCATGTCCTCTTTACTTTCCCATCCCAAGAATAGCAGCACTGTAAAATTGGCTGAAACATAAATCTAAGGCCTCTAAAAACTAAAAGTAATTATGTTGGCACTACATGGAAACAAGTGACCAGTAGACACCACTGTGATGTCCAAATATCAGAGCTCATGCTAAGAGACAAGGGAAAGTCTCCTACCTTATCAAGGGTGGCTGTGGAAAGGAAAAGAATGCTTATGGTTTGACTCTGAGGTCCTGCACAAAGAAAAAAAGGAGAAAACACCCAAGCACCCTGTGTTGCCCCCCACAGAAGAGACCTTAAGACAAGAGGGGAATCGCAACATTATTCAGAATTCAAAAATTCTCCTATTTTTGCTTATAACTGAGGAATACTGCTCCATTTTTCCTTTTTTTCTTTTTTCTTCTTCTTTTTTTTTTTTTTTTTCTCTGCTTGCAGTATGTTTTATTAAAGGAAAAATAAAATAAAATATAAAAACCCCACAAACAACAAAACACACAAATTTGTATCTGGGGGATGCAACCCAGCTGTTGTATCTTGTCCTCTGTTACAAAAAACAGGGACTGTCCCTTTCTCCCTGCTCACCCTCTGCTTTCAGTGCTCTAATCATTTCTCAGACTCTAAAACAGAGCTATTGCAAACAGTGAGTTAATGATTTCTCATGAACATGCTAATTTTTATCTCAAAATGGTGCTAATTTTGCAGCTAGAGTGACAGATTTGATTAAATGGACTTTAACATTTCCCTCCCTCCCCATTAAGTGTCTCACAGAGCTGCAGATTTCAGCTCCTGTGCGTGGTGTGGGCAGCAGGAAACATCTCTGGTCTGCAGATTCCATGCAATTTAGCACAGTGCCCTAGGCACTGGAGGTGGAGAAGGACACAAAAATGAGGGGCTCAAAGAAATAACTAAATTTAGGAGAAAGACAGGAAGAATTCACTGAAGGAGGTAAAGCTCAATTACCCATCTTGGCACTCCTGGAGAATATTTTCGCTCTTCCCATTCACCGTATTTAATGCAATGAGCATGTGCCATGTTCTCCAGATAGCTCAGCATGTGAATCCATGCTGTCTGCCAAAACTGGCTGGAGATTTTTAGATGGAAGAGATTTCTGACAGGAAAGTACTCCTACAGAGGGATCAAGAGCACTGCACGGGAGCACATTGATGCCACCAAAGCTCTAACAGGCAGCAGACACCTTCCTCACCAGCTCCAGCTACCCAGGAGCCCTCCTGCAGACACAACCAGCCCAGGCCACCCACCCACCAAGCAAACTTCTGGAGCTTGAGACAGCCAAACACCTCAGAGTTTCTAAAAGTTTTTGTTCCCTGAGGAAACAAGAAGTTTTGAGAAGCAAGATGAATCCTTATGTGAGTGAGATGAGTCTTTTCTTAACTGCATTTTTTTGTTGAAAAACACACTCTTTCCTCCCAAACACTAAAGATGGTGCAGGTTAATATTTTCCAAAGCCTTTTAAAGTATTTGGTCACTTATTTCTCACAGCAATATCAAGGGCTCAGCTGGTCCATGTGATAATTCATAGGCACACCTGTGTTCCTCTATCACCAGAGCAGCTAAAGGTAATTCATTCAGAGCAAGAATCTGTGGCGAGCAAATTTTGTCTCAAAAGCAAGTCCAGAGCAGTTTATCTACTGCTTAGTGGTGGCCTCTTTGAACAAAATATTTCTCAGATGAGCAAGAACACAGATGTGAAGGTTTGGGTTCAACAGGACAAAATTTTTACAGGCAAAGAAAAAGGTTACTTGTTCAGACTCCTTTCTGACCAATGGACAAATTGAAGTTTCTAGAGTGTTGTATTAGAGTAAAGAAATCTGGCAGAAAATAAACCCCCTTGCAATCTAGCTGACCCCCAGATATTAGAGGAACTGGGGTTGCTGGGCTTAGATTCTGAGTGATGGCCAACTCACCTTCAGTAGGCTGGAAAAAAAGGTTTGGATGCATTACTAACACCACATTAGTAAAGAAATTATTGAGAACTCCTGCTGAAATTTGGTAAGAAACCTCATTTAGCTTGACCATCAGATTAATGAATAGTGAGATTTATTAAAGCAACAGTATGCAAGTTCTCTTGGATTGCCACTGTTAAATATCCTGTCTGCAAAAGAAGCATGTGCAAAATACCCAGGCTATGAATACTCCATAGAAATTTCACAGGGAGGGTCAGGAGGCAACCTGGCCAAAACTGTGGGTGTAGAGATTTATACCATTAAGGAGACTCTACAAAATTAAGGGCAAGACAAAGGAAAGGATGTACTTGAGTGTTAGAATCTTACCCAAAGGTGTCCCAATGGGGTGGAAGGGCAGCTCAGCCCATCAGCTGGTCCCAGGGGTTAGAGGTGTCCCTGCAGTGATGTCTTCCCTGCAATGGTATTTTCCTCGACATCTATTCCCCTGTTGGCTATTTTTATACTATTTTACCTGGCAAGTGGAGTCTGAGTGACTCTATTCAAGCACATCCTTATTGTGATTGGTGCAAAGTTTTCTCATTTCACATTTAAAGCTATAGGCAACAGAAAATTCAGCATGAGGCCTCCATGTGCGGTGGTTGCACCTTGGAGGTGGGTAACTTCAGGGATGGAGGTGTGGTTTTTATATTAAAATGATATTAAAATAAGCAAAAGTACATTTCAAGAACAGCATTTGTCAAAGGGTGGCAGGTTGTTGGCCAAAAGTTATCAAAAGTGCAGTTAGTGGGTATTGTAGCCACAGTGGCATCTCTGCTCTACCCTCCATGCAATTTCTCTTGGAGTTATCACACTGAGTAACCCTGACAATGCCAACATCTGGGGTAGTCATGGCACACTAGCCACACATTCCACCAGCTCCAAATGCTGCACCTTTACTTGAAAAGTACAAATGCAGTCTGGGTCATTTCTAGCAATTATTGCAATTATTCCACATAGTGTTCAACAGATCTGACTGATTTTGGATAGCTGCCACGGCATGAGATAGATCACCCCTTAGAAATATCCATTTGTCTCCACCAGCTATGAAAGGAATCTTGACAAGTCAGATCAGCTGCTCACAGTGCAGCTGTCTATTAGCTGAAGCTGATGAATCCCAGCTCAAAATGTCATTCCAACCCCAGGCACTTCTCTACAGTTCTGGAGATAAAAACTAGAGTAAAAAAGAAGGGAAAGTGTTTGTTACACTTGAAGCCTGCAGACAAAGGAAGCTTCCAATCAACCAGTGCTGTAATTTCTAGTAAGAAAGCAAGAAAGGCAATGTCTTGGTTGGCAGAGTGTTTCTTTGTTAGGCTTAGGAGCTGTGGTTTGCAGACAAGATGTAGGATAAGGTGAACTTCTCCTCAGCTTCAACAGTGTTGAGGTTTTGTTCTCACAAAAGAGACACAACTCTTTACTGCTACTTCCAGAAGAACTTGATGATTTATTTAAGTTCTCTGAAGTGGCAAAATTATCTCACATGCCAAAAAAAACCCAAAACCAAACACCTCACAAGTGAGATCCTGTCTATAGCATGCATCAGTGACACAGTGAATCCTAACAAATTGCAACTGTTTTAGTCTGCTGCCAAATCAAGGAAGGCTGCAAGAGGCAGTTAAGGGATGAGATCCTCACCCTGCATTGCATGACCTAAAACAGCAGCTCTCAGAGTGGATGCTCAAGAACTCACAAGCCTTGAAGCCACTGTCTCATGCTGCTTCCACAGCCAGCATAATTCTCAAAGACCTCTCTTGCAGCAAGGCTTCTTGACAATCCCAGGCATCCTCCACAAGCTTCCACCTTCTGACTCTTTCCTCTTATTCTCTGCCATATCTCACCCCTCAAACACGTGCAGTGGGTCCCTACAACCCTACAATGCTCAGGCAAGAGGAGATGCACCAAGTGAAGGATGCAGCAGACGAGCACTTGGCTGCAGGATCCCTGGTAAGGACCCGCTCTTGGGAAGCTCCACTGATCGTGATCCCAGGAAGCTGAACCCAGGTTGTGAAGCAGTGTGAGAGCCTTCCCCATCGAGGCCCAAATGTAGCCCTTACGTGGTCTACTTGAGTGACAGAAAGGCATGAATGTGAATAGCTAATGTCAGTCTTCCTTCCCGCTCCACAAAAAGGCTTGAGAAGAGCAAGAGGTCTCAAAAGATAAATACAAAATCAGTTCGTGGAAAGTATGTCTCCATCAGTCCCATAAACCAGGAGAAAATGAGGCAAGGCTCAAGTTATATTCAGAAAAAATCTCCTACACATACTGCTCCCTGGCACCAAAGCCTAAGTTTTCTACTCCAAGTATTGACTCCAGGTAAATAAAATCAGCTATGCAGTAGTTGCTTCTGGATTTTTGTTACATAGATTTTGTTCCTTAGCATTAAATTTTCAATGCAAAATATGACAAATGGCAAGAATTCCCCTAGCAATGGCCTTTTTGAAGGAAAGTGATATTCTTAAACCACTATTGATTCAACCTCAGAGGGAGCAATGCATCAGAGAGAACTGACACTCCTGACTCCCTGCCAGACTGAAATGAAACTCAGCAAGCCATGTAATGATGGAAGGACAAGGGCAATAAATTCCAGAGGAGTTCCTTAGCTTCCAATGGAGTCACAGTCTCCAGAAGACACATCCCAAGAGAAAAAAGCAAATTCTGAAGGGTGCCCACCAATTAAAAAAAATAAATACTTGAAACTTAACACTTAGGCATTTGCTTTTCAGCATTGCAGAAAAGTGAAGGGCACAGGGGATGATACCACAAAATTTCTGATGCTCCAGCAGATACCTAAGTAAGGTCAACACTTAGAATAGTTAATTTGAACAAAAATAAATAAATTCTGCCTTAACATAATTTAGAGCTGTCAAGAGGAAGATATTCACTGTCTGTTGTAGTTTAGGCATCACAGACAAGTGCATCCAGATCTAAGGACTCCGGGCAACAACTTCCCAATAAGATTAAGGTGTATCGATTTCTCCAAAATATTCACTTTTTCACAAACATTTTCAAAAAGAGGTGATTAGGAGAAAAATCTCACTTTGAGCTGATATTTACTGTAACCACTAAATGGTGACTGAACAGATGATGAGTATACAACAGCAGTAATAAAGTTATCAGCAGCAGACATATAGAAGTAAATACCAGCAGCACTGATACTTCAAGGCCCTGTCCAGGAACATACATAATCAATATTTTAAATAATGTATTAACCATAAAGACTCAGAAATGTTCCCAATAATTTATGTGCTTCAGCCCTTTGTCTGGATTATTTTTTTTTTTTATTTAAAATAAGATTTACTATTGGACCTTGGGATGTGCATTCTAATTGCTATAAATAAACCATGAATGATTGGCTCCATGTATTTTTCCATGGCAACTCCTGCGTCACACACAGCATTATATTTTTGAAAGAGAGATGTGTTCTTTGAGAGAGAGAGGTAAAGATTCACACTTAGGATGGGCTCAGTTCAGTTTCATGGCTTCTGTTTGAGTAGGGTGTATATTAGCAATGAAACAGGCTATTTTTCAAATAATTGTAAATTCCTGAAGCACCAAAGCCTCTACAATGCCCTGTGCAGGGAGCTGCGTGGTAAATTCCCATCCAAAATGCAAAGCTTTTTGACTTTTGGTGCACAAATCTTCTGTGACTTTCTCAAATACACAGCATCACACATCAGAAAAATCCCTGCTCCATTTCTGGCTCCCATCTGAGTGTGCAGAACCCTGCATCCTAAAACTGCCAGCAAGGAGAGAGAAGTCACTTTCTTGAAGTCTATAAGCTGCTCTAAAGCAGAAAGCTGGACTTCTATGTCTGGTCAAAATGGGCCAAAACCACACACAGGAAGCTCCTTACAACACAGGATTTGGCCCTGGTAAGATAAAACAAGAAAAATAAAATTTGCAGGATATATTTGCCCTCCCCCATATAAAATACTGTTGTGCTTTACTTAAAGACAGCCATCTACATTGGAAAAGGAAATTCCCAGTGTGAAGATTCCCAGTTATTTCCTGAATGGAGCACGTGGGATATTTAGTAATTTACAGAACCAACACCATTTTTTCATTTATGCTTCATGATTTGTACACCAGTTTAGAAGCTTTAATATCTCATGCCCAGTAACCTTTGACTAAAGTAAAAGAAACCAAGTGTAAGACTCAGTGTTTTTTAAAACTTTCAAAAGCCTCCAAAAATGCCATTTATAGTATAAACCAAGTTCTATAATTTAAACAATACAGATGCACCTCCTGAGAGAAAAAAACAAATAGTTTTAACTGCAAAACTACAAATAGTGTTTTCCAGTTCCAGTGCAGGATGAGGCCTTCAAGAATAACCATTATTATCAGATTGTACCTGACCAAGAGTTCAGGAGTACAATCCCAGGCATCCCTCCACTTTTTAAGCTTCAGATGGAGCCTCCCAGGCACCAAAGTTTGCAACCTGCCTCCAAACCAAGCCTTGGTTTGGCCTAAGTTTCAACTTATGCAGATTCACGTACCAATATCTTAGGGTATCACTGAAACCTAAGTTAAATAGAATCCAAAGAAACCTATTTTGAAAATTAATTGGCAAGACACTCAATCAAAAAGCTCAAGCTCTTCCTATTTCACGGTCTTCAACCTGTTTGCCTCTGCATAAAGGTTTTGACACCAGTTATTTACTCTGCATTTCCTCAGAAGTGCATATTTATGACATCCACTGCTTACATTATTCAGTTTAATTCCCATTTATTCCTCAGCACTTATGTTTGCATTCTGTAACCTGCAGGAGACAGCACAAACCTTTGTTAAACAGCCATTTTTTGACTAAAATTTACAGTCATGTGCAAACAGGCTGCGTTGTTTGCAGTTCGAGGTGACCATCAGGAGGGCAGGGTGAATTATCCATGCTGGGTAAAAATCCTGCCTAAACTTTTTCCTAGGAGGAAGCTGAGTTTTCACTCATGAGCACTTGTTATTGTCTGTCTTCCAGAGAAAAGGTTGAGCTTTTAGGGAATATTTTAGACAAAGCTTTAAGTTTGAATTTTTCGTTTTGTTCAAGGAAGAAATCTACACTTTACATGAGCATCTGTTTTCATCAACAGTTTCCAAAAGGAAAAAAAAAAAAAAAAAAAAAAAAAAAAGACCCACCTCTGCAAAACTGCAGTGGACAGCATATTCCTTGGTAACAGCATTTAAAAGCCCCAAACAAACAACAGCAAAGGAAAATGATTCTATTTGACAGTAGAGGTATTTTTCATTGCAACAACCCACCTGATTCCAAAAAGTGAGACAGTAGAATCTCTCAACCAAAGCCCAACTACCCATGCAGTCCCAGAGATGGGTTAACATGAGATCTTGCACAGATTATGTAAAGTCTCTTAATAATTACAAATGATTGTTAAAGGCAACAAAGCTATCTGAATAATAACAATCTGGCTCATGTTAATTATCACAGCTCCCCTGCTAAGGTACCTTACTGTCTCAGAGCTTCTAGACATAAGGCCAAATGAGAATGGCTCGTACTTCATCATGCCAGTAAATCAAAATCACTTTAATTATTCTCCAGTGGGACTCCAAAGACTTCAAGTCAGCATGGCATAAGCCATATGTTTCTCTCTGTCTGGCCAATGCTGCTAATGAGCAAACTTGGGAAAAATCCTTTTTCAAAGTGATAAAGCTCAAACCTCAGCATATGTTTACCTGAAAAGAAGGAGTAATTTTAATTGCAATGAGCACGTTGACTGCTGTATTAACAAGGAGGCTTTGAGGTTAAAAGTATGAAACAATTTGGTTACATCCTCAGCTAATGCAAGTCAATCCTGCTTCAGGAAGCAGCTCTGCTGAATGAGGCAGCTCCAGGCTGCAGCTGGCAGTGTAGCTCAGCATGAAATGCTTTATAACCCTGTGAAAACCTCAGGGTCTAACCCAGTCCCTGGCATGGGATTATGCCTTGCTTTGGAAAAGGAAAAAGGTCAACTTTCCAGGCTCGTAGACATCTGCATTCTTTGACCCGGAGCTTCCCTTCTGAAGGCAAAAGGAAACATTTCATAAACCAGAAGGTCCCTGCCACAAGCACTGATGAAAGGCTCATTCCCCACAGCAAACTGGAGGGCAAAATTTGTTGCCAGACACGTGACTGGAGAAGGTTTTAAAGGCAAAGTGTTGACACCAAAACTTCTAACTTCATACTAGTTGAAAGAGTTTTGAACCTTCCCAGATGCCCTCATCTTCTCATGATTAGAGCATCTTCAAAATCCAAGCAGATAAATCTACTATAATTCAAGTATGTCTGGATTTTTCCATCCTGTTACAAGACACTGGACAATTTCCTTCATAAATTCAGCTTTGAGATTGCATTTAGAGAGCACCAAGAGACTGACCAAGCTCATGAAAACCATGCAGCTGAACATGAAGACTGCAAATCAGAACTAACATTTTCTTGATCTCAATCCCATTCCTCAGATACTAAAATAGAGTCTTTGAAATTATATCTCCTTTACTCAAGAACAAATACCAGAACAAATTAAACAAACAAGGAAGTGTGGAGAGAGCTGCAAAACAAAAAGCAAGAGGGGAAAAAAAAAAAAAAGTTAACTCCTTGATTTCTTTGTAATAAATTCCCTTATAAATGCATCCAAATATATATGTAATTTCCTATGCAGCTGCCATTAAGAAGCTTTGGAGAAGACATTATCACAAGATGTGGATTAAAAAAAATAAAATTGAAGTTTCCTAACAAAACAACATTGTGGCAAATACAGAAATCAAAGAAGAAACACTAAAAAAAAACCCAAAACAAACCCCGTAAAGTGCAAGAAACAAGCCACAAAAACAAGTAGAAAGAGACAAGATGCTTCAGAGAAACTGGAAACTATAACTGTACCTCATTTGCACTGAAAGCTGTTGAAGATGTGATGTAAGGCCTTTGTAGTAAGTTGGCAAATCTTCAGCACAGAAAAAAATAATTTTCCATGTACTTAGAGGATGGTGCAGTGTAGATGCATAATAATTTTCCCAGGGTCCTTGCAGCCTAGTCCAAACAAGTGAGAAAAAAATTTTGAGATCCTCATCCCTTTATTTGAAAGGCTCTTCTATCAAGCAGCATTGCAGCAAACATATCCTGACCTGCATTTAAATATGCAGTAGTCCATCTACCTACTATCCCTTTTTATCAGTTTTCCAGAGTATTATCAGAAAGATTTTTTAAGTAATTTTATGCACTATATGTAAATTTTTTCTGTTTCTCCCTCTTTTAAGTCACTTTGTGTGTCTGTGGTCAATCTCCATGTTCAGTAAGCCTCCCTATCTTCTTTATTAGCCTAACTTTCCTTCATAATTTGCATGCATAATTTCTTTGTTAGGCAGAGTCGTTCCAGCCCCTCTAAATATTTATTTCCAGAAAGAACAGGTTCTGCTGAGCCATTGTTAGTTGCAGTCTTAGTTCATGCTCACCTCCCTGCCTCTACCCTGACCCTGCAGTAACAACAGCCAATTATACATGCCCATCAATTCCCTCATTCTGGAGAAATTGCCTCTTTTACATTCAGAAGCCTAGCTCCTTCCTTCACCTCCACACTTTAATAAACGAGGTCAATTCTAACAGTTATGACATTTCTGTTCCCAAAAGTCTGTGACCTTTACTCCCTCTTTTCCCCAGTACCTGCCATCTCCAGGATTACCTTCTATCCAGTTGTTTCTTTTGTAACTTGCATTTGAATTCCAGTATCTCCAATTTACTGAAATCCTCCATTTTCTATCATATTATAACCTGATAAATCAAGTTACTAGTTCTCCTATTTTATTTTCTTCAAGGATAACTTACGTTTAAGTACTCTGCTTAAAGAGGATGTATTTCAGGGTAAGTGAAACTCCTCGATGCAGTTACAGTATTTAATTATTTGTGTAGTTATATTCAGGCCAAGATAAAGAACACCAAAAAGATGCTGCTCTTCCATCAGCCCCACTTCAGAAGGTGAAGAAGCTGCAGTGATAACCACAGGTGGAGCCTGTTGTTATCCTAACTCATCTCCCCACACACACTTGAGCCAATCAAGCAGGATAAGTGCAATGCTTTAGTAGGAGCTACTTAATGGGCTTTGCCACCTTTCCTATGACCCCTGGAGTAATAGGTAACATGCTGTCTTCAATTTTCTCAAACAATGTTTTCACACACACAAAACAAGAAATATAATGATTAGTTGTCAGGCAGACAACTCTCCAAATAATGGACATTTTTATACTTTCAGACCGTGCACTACCGGAGTTGTTGATGAAAGGTCAGCATTTAAACAGTTAGAAAAAAAAAAATGAAAACTTAGTTAATTAGAAAAGTGAAAATTTAGTATTTCATTATCATAACATTGTTGGTTAGCTGCCATCCTCAGAGACCACCTGGTTTATTGCTTTACCAGAGAAGTTTTTCTCTTAATAAAGTGCTCTCGAATTCTTTAGAAAGTCTGAGACTTACACATCACAAGAAATCACACAGCCTGGCTTGGACTGGCAGGATGCCTGTCTGCTCTTCCTAGTTCTCTTCATCTCCTCTGTCACTTGACACAAACCACTTCACTCTGCACTGGTTCTGTCGTCTCCTATTTATAATCAGGGCATAGACCAGATCCCAGGGAGGTGTCTATGCAGTGCTTACCAAAAACAAGGTTTTTAGTCTTACTAGCCATAAAAGTAGGTGACAAAATGGTGGGCACCTGAAATCATATCATCTACCCCTTTTTTAGAGTATAAACCTTCAACCACTTTAAATCCCATTAAATTATAGGGTAAAGCCTTGTCCTGCAGATTTAGCATTAACAGTATATATTAAATGTGCAGTAGTTATTTCAGTCAACATACAAATTAAAAAATTGTGTAAGAAATGAACCTATACAGATATGAAGAGGATGTGAATGTGTATTTTGTTTCAGCCTAGAATACAGTATTCTAATTCTGGACAGAGCACAACACATTTAATATGGGAATCAGACCCAAACCAAACAAAATAGCACATGTTTGATTCTTAGTCTCCATAAATAATGTAATTGATAATACCAACTGCAACAACTTACAGCATTGAAAAGGTGTAGATACATTTTTCTATAGAAATAGAAAACTTGAAGAGCTTTAATATTTTTGGCATTTATGTTCACTCTGCAATACATCTACATCAATCACCTCCCACACATGCTTTGAAGAGAGAAAGTAGATAGTAAGTCTAGCAGAACTTCATGATGGGAGTGTGCAGGTTTTTTCTATCAGACCTTAAAAGCAAGCTTGTAAAAGGTGACTTCAAAAACCTAGTTAAACTAAAACTAAAAGGATGTTACAATTTGAAAAGAACTTCTTATCTCCCAAACCTTAAATCAGCAGACTCATTACTTTAAGTTATTCTTAAGTGACGAATTAGTTAGCTGAAGATTTTTTAATTTTATTTTATTTTTAAATAATTGTTTCCTTTAGTTCATGAAATCATTTAGTTTGGGAAGCATTACTGACTTTGCTATGGAGAAAATCAGAACAGATGGGCAGTTATTCTCCATTCTGCAGGTTTCCAAAACCACCACTGGATTAGAGCAGGGAGAGAGGATGAAAAGCACTGGTTCTCATTCAAACTTGGAGAGAGCCCTAGATGAAAGGTTGAACTTTCAGCCTAGTCTACTTTCCAGCCACCTGGGTGACACTTTATAGAAGTGGTAACCACAAGGCTGCTGCTTGACCCAGCACACAGCTTCCAGAAAAAAAATCTATCAGTGATGCTTCAGACATCACATCTGAATGTCTGTACAATACAACACATCCAGTCAGTGGTTTTGCCCCTGGTCACAGGGCAGTCATGTGAGAAGCTGACCCTACAAGTCCTCTCAATAGAGCTAAGGAAAAAAAAAAAAAAAATAAAAAAAACAACAGAAGAATACCACAAGAGCTTTGTTTTGATTGATCTGAATTTCACAGCAAGATGAGAATCAGTTCTTTTTCTACATGGACCAGTGCACTAACAGCAAACAGAGAGCCTTATATAGCTAAAAAAGCTTAAGGCCTAACTGAATTGTCTCCACACAGGTGTCATTGGAGCAGGAAAATATCCAAGATGGGCACTTTTTCTGGAATCTCTGAGCACCCAAGCCTGAACACAGGGCTTTTACCGATCAACTCATTAGCCATCTACTCAATATTTTCATTTCCCTATTGTCTATTTCTCAGAGCCACATAGCAAGAAGTCTTATTCTGGGTTCTGACAGAAGTAAGGACTTGTGAAGGAGTCCAAGACAGTAAATTCACCCATATTAATGCACTCTGACTCCCTGACTGCTGCACATCACAGAGAAAACTCACAGGTGTGGGCAGCTGTGTGGGTTCTTTTTTCTTCTGCTTATGGAGCTCTTCTGCCTGGAGATACCTTAAAGAAGATTCTCCTTGTTCACAGCCAGTGGTTGGACCCTGCCAGAAAATACTCTAATACCCAAAGCTGATGGATTGTAGGGCCATGAATTGAGCAGCATCCTCTGACCTTGAAACAGCTCTGCAGCAGCTCTGTGTCCCTCAGCCTGGTCTCGTGGCTGTCAGGCACACCTGAAATCTGATCTGAAGAATCACCAAGAGGGGTTGTCTGTGGTGTTGTGGTCACTGCTAGCCTGTCCCCCAACTCACACAGATGTTACCAATGACAACAAGAGTGCAAGAGCAGATCCTGTGCCCATCCTGTACTGTGGGTTCATAGCTTGGAGCTTGAGCATACAGTACCATCACCTAATAATAATTCTGCCTCTAGATGTGATTCAAAGTCCAGGAGCTTTTTAAAAAATAGAGTAGTAGTCTGTGGCAGCAAGGGCCATGCCAAGCAGCTTGCTACAGCACCTGGTGACTGACCACAGCTGCAGGACTCAGAACACAAGGAGGACACCTTGGAGATACTCTAAGTATCCTAAACATGTTCCCAGCCTTCCCAAGGGAAGGACCTAGGAGTATATGCCAAAAGATTCTTACACAGACAGGCTGAGATCTTAGTTTTTAGGGCACAGATGGGTACTTGTGAGAGAACAGCATGAACACAACCAGTAAACGTACAGAAACTTGCTTGTGCTACGTGTTACTGCTACTTTTTCAGAGCTTTTAAAAGCATGGAATACTGTAAGAGGGGCATGTTGGAACTATTTCTGGCAGCAGCTCCTTCCCATCAAGCACCATGGGGCAGAGACAAATACTCAATGGTCTCTTCCTTTGGGACACCTCCTCCAGCCCCACACAGGTGAAGGTGACTGTCACAGCTCTCTAGATCTCTTTCCAGCACTGGTTCTACAGGGAATTTAGCTTAAACTTAACAAGTACCTGCAGCTTTAGATTCTGCTTTTAGTTCTTGGCTTTTGTTTTTGTTGGGATTTTCAGTTCCAAGTTGTGTATGTACATACACAAAAATACTGCCAGGGTGTTGTCATAATAATCTTGTGGGAAATAATAATTCAGAAAGTAGAAGGTATTCTTCCTACACTCCCACATCCTCTGTTTATAAGAAGCAAAGGAAGAAAAAAGCCAGAAAAATACCAGTCACATCCCCTACTGGTATAGGAGAAGTCACAGGCTAAATTGAAGAAAATGAATGGTTACTCCGTTTTTTGGAGAAGTTCATCATAAAAAACTTGAACTTGCCCTTTCCTGCTGTTCACTTGACCAGTTCTGGTTTTGAACAAATTAAATTCAGCTAATGTGCATGAGATTTTGCTTAGATTTCACCAATTTATGTCCTAAAGAAGGTGTGAGAATATATTCCTGCCCTCTGCAGGCTTTGCATAGCAACAGAATGACATTTGTGTTTTCTAATTTTCCAATATATTTCTCTGAAACAGCAGACATCCTGAATCATCAAGGTTTGCGTTTCTTTTCATGTAATAAATAAAAAAAATATCAAGCACTGGTAACTTCACAGTGCTTTCTTTTTATTTTTGGTGTTTCCAAACTATATAGTTTTAATATACCTCACTGATTCCCAACAGAGGTACCAGGTAACATTTCTAGACCTAAATGACTTATCCAAAATATGAAAGGCTGTTAGAAGCAGAGCAAGCAAGACAAGCTGCTTCTCATTTGTGATATTAAAAGGCAGAGAAATTAATATACTCCAGTCCCCTCCTATAAAATGTTATCAGGTAGGGAGGGAATGGCTCCAGCTCACTGATGAGCTTCAGGACAGCTAAAATAACCAACACCTTTCTGGAAAGTATGTCACACCCAGCAATGATGTTCTCAGAACCAAGATAAAATACCTGTAACCAATACAGCAGAGTCTTGAGTAGCTGGGCACGAGAGAAGCAGTGGGGTGAGGAAATCATTCCAAAGTATATTACAACAAACAAACAGAATTTCTGGTCTTAAAACCTCAGTCTAACAAAATACTTCAGAATGGAAGACATTTTTTACAGCAGTCATACCACAAGAGGAAAGGCTGCACATCACACTAAAACCCTAAGATGTATTAAAAGCTGTGAAGTTTATCTGCTACAGAACAGAAGGACAAAGTCAAGGTCACTCACTGCTCATAAGTGGAAGAACAAGGTTCCAAAATCCCCAAACAAACAGGGACAGAAAATAATCTCCTTGGCAAAGTTTTGCAGTATTTGAGCATCAGGAGAAAGTCAGAAATGCTATTATTGACTAACCAAGCTGACATTTGGCTACTGAAGTATCTGATTCTTACAGTTCCTGATAGACAAAGGGACACCACATCTATCCCCAGGTGAGGGTTTGGCACAGTCCACCAGGCAGTACAGAATATCAGCATTTTTTTCCTTACTTGAGAAAGAGTGGAGAGTCCTAAAGGCTTTACATATGTAAAGCTTGTATCTTTATGTAAAAAAGCTTGTATCATATGTAAAGCTTATCTTTATTTTGCTTGACTGCTTGAATTTCAGAAGCTGCTGAGAGAACAGCAGAGCAGCCTGAGCACCTTATGAAGAGGCAACACAGATCACTTGGCACCTCATAACTTGGGGACATCTTTGTTGACATGATCAAGATCCAAAGACTAAAGAACCTCAGGAATTTTATTTTTTTTTATGAGAAAACTCCACCTGGGCAGCAAGTCATACTCAGATTTCTGCACTGTACCAGGAAAGCTGCAGAGTCCTTTGTTCAGACAGATAGTATGATACCTCCCAGTGGATTTTTTCCTAGTAAGTTGTTCAAATCATTCTCCATCCCCTTGTTCATCTTGTTTGCAAGCTACCTACGTTCAGAGTAGTGTTTATTTTCCATTTTACTGAAAGAGTGTTTGCTAAGATTTCCATGAATAGTCTTTGATCTATGGATTGCTGAAGATATTTGAAGTTCAAAATTGGATCTGCATCAATTGCTGGCAGGAGAACTTCAGCTGTAGGACAAAAATGCAACTCTTGGGATCAGATTCATGGTGCAAACATTGAAGGTGTAGTATACAATGAAGAAACAGTCATAACTTTATAAATCTGGCATAAAAATCCCTAGGTTTAGTCTGTGGACTCAGTTATCTAAGATCATGAACGTATGTGTGAGAACTCATTCCAGTTCTCATTTTTTATTCATTATCTCTCTGCTCCACCTAGCATGTCCCTAGTTTTGAAATTACTAAAACAGAAAATCTCAGTCAATTTTCACAAGATTTATTGGCTTTATGCCTCCTTGTCCTATTCCCTTTTCCTATAAAAAAAAACCCAAACTCTTTTCTGTGCTAAACTGCCTCTCTGTAGACCATATCCCCCTCAAGAAGCTTCCTTGCCTATAAAATACACTCATTGCCCTGCTTTGGACCTCTCCTCTTTTCTCTTAATTCATCCTTAGTGCTAACCCATGCCTGGAAGGGGGACAGCATCATTTGAGGGCAGCAGATTAGCTGTTAGTCCATCTCCCTGCTGATGAGCATCCATGTTACAAGCCATGCTGGCCATTTCCCAAACAAGTCCCCAGGGTGCTGGTCTGATGCCCAGCTCCATCCTGTCCAGGTGATGACTCAAGTGGTGGGGGAGAGGACAGGGCCACAGCAGCCAGATGTGTCCAGGCTGCTCCTCTGCTCTCACTGGACTGCAGTCCCTGGGCTGTCAGGCTCAGCACCTTTCAGGAAAACTAAATTTACACCCCCACGCTTCCCCCCTCCTTTCTTCTAGACTTTATTAAAAAAGCTTCATTCCCTGATGATTCACCAACACCTGGGAGCAAGTTGTGCTTTTTGTTCATCTCCAACTCAAATCTTTTCCTCCCCTTAGCAACCAGGAGGCAAGCCTTCAAGATTTAAAAGAAATGAGAATGAATGTGTAAGTGTACACTGGCTTCCTCGGAGTGCATGAAAGGCTAATTACAGAAATTAAATGCTAATTTTGAAAGATTAATATAGGCAAGTATATGGCTTTTGCATTGTTTGCATAAGAGGCTACTTAAAAAGCTTTCCTCCTTTTGCTCCTCACCCCTAATTTCTACCCTTTCTTCCCCTGCTAGTTTATACCAGGTCAGATTTTTAATTGCTGCTCATTAGCCCAGTTGTGGATGCTCTTCTCTGGTCAGTCCCTTTGCCCACAGATGACTGCTGCCCACATTTCCATCCTGGTAGGAAGAGGAAAGAAAATTCCCCTGCCAGCAGCAGCATTCTGAGCTCTGTCACCTGTGGCTTTCCTGACACCCTGCGGAGAAGTTTAAAGGGAAGCAGAATATATACACAACAGCAAAATTCTGAAGTCCAGCTCCTTTGTCTGCCAAAAAGATGAAAAAAACCTGACCGTGTGCATTCCTGAAGTCTCCATTATTTTGTTGTACTTAATAATGGGCACTGACTTACACAATTTATTGTCACATTTGGCCATGCTCAGAACAGTCCAGTTTGACATATCCCCTAAGCTGCCTCTTAAAGCCCAGCACTGTAAGTGCCTCCATAAAATGAGAGTCTAATATATATTTATGCTTGCATATATACTTAAATGTTTTGGCATATAAAAGCTTTCTCCTGCAGCAGGGAGGATCTTGGCATATCAGACTCTGATTACAGGTCATACTATGCTTGTAAATGGATGTCACACCCATTGTCAGTCTCAAACACAGGAAAAAGAAATTTCATATTTCACTTCGATTCTCTTTAAGCCAGTTTCCAGCAAGCTGCCATCTGACCATGCTGACCTGGGCTGTCTAGAAGGGATGATGACCCCATTGCAGAACAAACCTGGTTTGGTTAATATCCAGTTTATCATTAGCTCTCTCTTAAGCAGAGAGAGAGGGGCCCCAAATACATCAAACTGCACTTCATCATGGGCCAAGGGGAAAAAAAGGTGTGTGATGAATGTAAAATGTATGCTTTACTGTGCCTAAAGCTCCTCAGGCTTTGATGGACTGATTAGGACAGCCAGTATTAGGTTTATGGTGATGGTCCTCACCCAGTAAGAGCCACACAACTACTCCCAGGAACTTCACCAGAGAAAGAATAACAGGACTGTCCCTTCTCAAGAGCTACAATAAGATAAGGAAAGACAAGGAAGTAATCTGGTATACCTACGTGCACATATTAATTAAAAATAACTGGAATAATTATACACTTAGGAAAGGCAAAGACAGGCTCTCAGAATATCAAGAGGCCTCTAAAAATTCTGCTGAAAGCCACGAAAACCTCAATGAAAAGGGGTGCAATTATTTCCCACCACCCACCTCTGCTGAGTGTCGGAAAGGACAAGAATCACAGGAAGAGAAAGTAAAGGTCACAGATGGGTTATAGGGACAACAACTAAGAAAGAATCTGCAAGGTCTTCTCAATACAGTCCAGCTGAACTCAGAGGATGCAGGAACAACGTTGACTCACAAGACTCAGACAAAATTCAGGGGCATTTCACACCTCTCCCTCAGTGGTGGGAAATGAACAGGGAACTCCTGAAAACTAATTGCAAAGGGTTAAGGTGAGCAAAACAAGGAATGGGTTTTTAACAGTTTGGTGATGCTTGAATTTCACCTCTTTTAATATCAGGACATGAAAACAGGGAGAATTTCCCCACCTTGTTAAAAAGCACAATACTTCCTCTCTGCAATATTTCTGCAGCAGACATCAGACCAGGAAAATATCATTTACAGTAAGAGGATTGTATGCAACATCATTTGCTTCCAGCATAAATGCATGAAACTAAGTTGACCCCAGCTGATAAGCAGCACAACAAAATAGGTTTATTGACCTGATAGCCCTACACATGCCTTTCTACATTGATTGTCCAATAGCTGCAACTGACTCCATAGGGAAGGTGAGGAAGCTGAGATCATTAAGAAAGCAGAAAGTAAAGGCTTACAAGAAGACATCCTTTGAGTGCCAGGTACAGAAAGATTTCAGCACTAATTTTAAACTTAACCTATACTGGGTTAAAGTAAACTGGATACCTGCACTGGGTTTATCTAATGAATAACACACATTAGTATAAAATCAGAATGCCTTCAATTGATCTATACAGACCACAGCTTCTCAAAATGTTTCACAGAACAAGGAAACAGGACACAGCTCAATATGATCATCCAGTTGTTACAGAGCAGCCAAGGTACTACTGCAGGTTTGAAGTGGGATGCCTTGAGTGATTTAAGCACATCCATTCTTACACCTCTGGTGTGAGCAAAAGGCAAAAAAAACTCAGGATGTCACATGGCTCCAACCAAATTTCAGAATCTTAATTATTTTAATCCTTGGTGCCAAATCTACATGCAAAGAGTAACAGAGCACAGACATCTAAACCTAGCTGAAATACCAGAATATGGTTTATAAGTCACAGTTTAGTCAGAGAATAGACTAAACCAAACCTCACTTCCCCAAAATGATGCAGAGAAAGTCAAAATCCAGATTCTTGCTAGCTGTACCCACAAAGAGGCATCAGTCTATGTTTCTGGTGTTAGTCAATCTCCTGTTACTTACCAAGAGACTTTCACTGCAGCCTTTGCATTATCCTAATGAGAAAAACAGAGAAAATAATCTGTGGGAGATGGGGCCTTGGCAGGACAGGTGCAGGTGAGCTGGAGGATTCTGAATCATTTCTTTGCTTTTGTTCAAAAGGCTCACAAACCAAACTAATACACCATTAATGTTTCCTTCCCTGTCCAAGCTTTCTGTTCACACTTTCCTTGTGTTAGGTCTATGTATCCCTTAAGTATTGCTACAGACATTTTGCACAAAGGCGTGGTGGATCCAGTAAGTATCTGGCTGAAGCTAAAGGCCCAGCAGCCACTTTCCTAAGAAGTGTTGATTGACTGTAAACATCCCAAGAAATTTCAAGTGCAGGGCACCATACTTACATGTTATCCTTCCACATGAGATGTAGTAACCCAAATACTTTTTAAATAATTGTAGCAATATACTTGTTCTGCTATCCAAGAGCAGACTCAGGATATAATTGTGTACTAAAGGTGCATTCTTCAAAAAAAAAAATAATGCCAGAGGATTCTCACACTTGGCAGCTCTCTAAGTGGCACCAGCCATAGACATGTCCAACCAGCTGAACAAGACTTAGTGAACTAAATTCTGCATTAAAAACTTGGTTGGTTCTCCCTGGTTTCCATAAGATCTACTTCAAAACAAAGGCAGAACAGGATACTGAGTCTGGCTGTTCAGAGACTGCAAAAAGCATGAGAATTCTGGCAAGGTTTTTTTGCCAGATTACTCAACTGCTTTGCTTTAGATAGTAACTTTGAATCCTTTTTGGCAGCAATTATACAGCATAATGTACAGACGAGATGTGGCACACATTCTGCCATATGGGCTATTCCACCATATGGGCTTCCTCCAAAAAGCAGATGTCTGGGGAATATCTTCAACTAAAAATATTGTGTCTTATCTGACTAGAAGAATTGTAAATATTTTAAGGGGTAGTCAGAATATTTAATTGCACTCTTTGAAAGACTAGAATTTATATGCAAAATAAACTGACAATTAGATACACCACCTTGAAAAAGTACATTCCAGCCCTTTTCTGTGACTGCATTACAAGAAAAATGTATTCAATGTCTAGAAGAAAGAGCAGAGATCTTTTGGACTATCTTCCAGTAGGAACAGAGGCAAAGGAAAATCTTAACTTCTTCCAAGACAGATTTTGGTTTCCTCCTAGAAGACAATGAAAAAGATCTGATGACCCAGAAAGCCTCTTCCCAGTATTTACAAGTATCTCAGCTAAATTAGTTTCCCTTCCCTAAATGAGTATTCCATCTGTGGAATATTTGAGGTTTAAGGACTCAACATTTATCACCCATATGTTAATTTAGCAGACAAGGAAGATTGTTGTGGAAGAGAACAGCGTGAATCACACTAGAGACTGAAAATCACTTTCTATATGATGGTGCTTTGTAGAAACTGACTTCCCCCACTACAGTGCTTAGGGAAAAAAGGCTCGGTATAAATGATACAACTCTAAATTTTTCACATGCCAAATGAAAACAAGAAAATGCTTATTGTGCAAACAAGAAAATTGGGAATCCTGGCCATTATTTGCCCAGGCAATGATCTGATTTGCATGTGGAAGCTGACGCTTGTAGATAAAGGCTTATGACCAAAGATATTTGGAGACTTCAAATAAGTGAAATTGTAAATATTTCTATTATTCCAAAAATTAAGCAGCTTGAGAGGCACATTAAGATACAGCTGAAAATTCTACACAAACTGAACACAACACCTCACATCCCTTCCTTTCTAAAGTGGGGTTGGATTTGTTTCAACTTGAGATTAAATAAAATGAACCCAGCTGCCCTTGGTGGGGTGGATCTGGGAGGGAAGGGGATGCTGTGTTGTCAGAGAGCTGCAGCAGGCAGACCCAGCAGGCCACAACCCTTTACAAATTCCAGAGAGAGAAGATGCTGCTCTGTGTGGTATTTGTCTCTTTGGGGCCCAGAAGCACCAACACTACTTCTCTCAGCTGTATTTCATTCTCTGCACAGCTGGGTACTGGAAAAAGCAGAAAAAAATGGTGTTGAGATCTGCTGTATTTCCAGGTGTGACCTGGATCCTTGGCTGTGCACCTGTGACAGTCACTACAGTCCCTTCATGTAGGAATTGTGGCTTCAGGTATCTCTACTTCAAAGCTGGAGAACACCAGGAATCCACAGTGGCAGCTTTCTGGGTGAGCAGATACACTCTGAGGAACCAAAGCACCCCAGTTCCGCAGTATCCAGATCCCAGCCCCAGTACACTCTGAGTTTATGGATGCAGCAGGAAAATTCCTAGCCATGGGGATATAATTCATCCTCACAAGCACTTAGGATGTACAGCCAACAATTTGTAAACCTGTTTTCTCCATCCCAAACTTATGTCCATGAGGCTCAGAAGACCTTCAGGGAAAAAAAGTCTAGAGGAGGTGTGTTTCCCAACAATCACTGCTTGCTTAAATATGTCTTCTTTACCAGTAGAACGAGCCAGAAGAAGAGTAGCCTCCACGGTATTATTTTAGCCAGATGCCTTTGTCCACATGGAACTCACTATTGAGCATTTCTCTGCAGTGTATCTTGTACCTGTTCCAGTGTCACTTTGGCTTTCTTAAAGCAGGATCCTCCTCTGAGAATCCTAAGCAGGATTTTCATCTTTTGAGCTCCGAAATTTCAGCCAGGTGAAGCTACTGCTGCTTCAACATGTTACAAAAATTACTCTGAAAATGAAAAAAAAATCACTTTGGCCAAAAGAATTTAACAGCTCACGACTGCAGTTTAAGGTATGCTGTCAGAAAAATGCAGCAGCAGTGCAAAATATCAAATTAGGAGCACAACTTGAGGACAGCAAAAAACAGGATTTAAGATGAAACTCACCGTCTCATTAAAGGAAGAGGTTCCTGCATCAGCAACACTTCTGCCAGTCCACTGGAATTCCTCTGGGTTGTCTGATTAAAGAAGCAGAGAAAAAAACCAAACAAAACTAAGAAAATAGAGAATAAAATCAAAGTTTTCTCAAACAAATACATCTTCTTGAACACAAATCACAGGTAAGTTCAGCTGGTTGTGTTCTATCTGAGGACTTTGTGAACAATCTGTTTCACCTTCCTCCTCTCCCCCTGAAATATTTACCTCACTTGGTAAACACCTTGTTTTGGTGGAACTAAGCTATATTTTTCCTCCTAAACTTTGTAAATATAAGGCACAGGGAAGCCTTTTGAGTTCCTCTCATTTACCCCCTGCATTACATTATATTGAAGCTGTTGAACACTCACCTTTTCTTCACACAAACACACACTTCAACATTTAGAGGTGACCCCAGAATTTCATCTTAAATTTCAGAGCAAGCTGAGAAATCTGTTTGGAAACACCTCACCCCAGAAGTCATTTAAGAAATGCAACACCAAAGTTATCCCATGGGATAAATGCTAAACCTGGGACTTAGCAGTGTCTCTTCTAGCAAAATAGGAGTAAGTTTTCAGTATCCCTGTATTTTGGAGAACAAAAGCATAGAGCAGAAACTACAGAAATAATAAATCAAAGAAAAGAAATAATAAATCAATCCCTGAAAAAAAAATCTGAAATACAAATAGATGCAAAAGGTCTTAGGAATCTTGAGGAGGGAAGTTAAATCAATGTGATTTAATGAATGAGTCTGGTTTTCATGGGATCGTTTCTTACTCAAAAAGGGCTTATTCTATAAGAATTGACTGCTCCAGAGGAGGTTTTTCAGCTACTAAGATTAAGACTGGACCTCTGTATCTCACACACACTGGTTTCACTCCATGTAACACCAAATTCAAGAGGCACCTCAGACCTATTTGTGTGTTGTGTGATGTAACAAGCAATGTCATCCTCTACAGCAACAAAAGGGAATTTAATATATTTCGATTTCCACTGCAGATCACTCAGTCATTACTGTTCTACCATGTTTTCAGGGCAGTAAATTGATACAGTTTAAAGCCATTATGTATAAAGTTCATCAAAACAAGCCTACTGCCTATGTCACTTCTTACTGTGTTGAAAAATTTTTAAAGCAACTGAATGGAATATCTGCTCAGATTGGGAAAAAAAAATATTTAAAGAAAACAGACCACATTTCTTGAAGCAAGAAATTAAGTTGTTTTCTTAGCCCTGATTCTAAGTTATCAGTGGCTTTTCCATACTCGTGATCAAAACAGGTGGTGTAACTCAGGTAATACAGAACCACTGGAGCACAGAGTGATGAGGTTGGAAGGCACTTCTGGAGATCATTTCATCCAATGACCCTGCACAAACAGGGTCAACTCAAGAAGGTTTTCCTCTTCAGATACTCCATTATTCCGGAAAGTCCCTGACCCCATCTTAAAACAATACAAATGAAAACATTCTATAGGATTTAAGACTAAGATCTTAGCACGGGAGTCAACACTTGCTATTTCCACTTGAGGTTCAGCCATGCAAGATTTCATCCCCAGTCACTAAAATCCTCCCTGCTGAGAGACTTCTCTCTGCTTGCACAAAATTTATCCTGAGCTTGGTTTCTGGGAGTGCTGCAGAACCAAGCTCTTGCTGAAACAGCAGGTGCCCTTGTCACTACATGAACAAAACATAATCTTGGAGCATCACTGGTGCTGGCTTTCCTTAATCATTGAAGGATGAACTTTAGCATCTATAAATTATCAGCCAGAAGAAAGAAAAATATTTCTACTGGGTCAAACTGTGCTCATATCTTCTGAGCTAAAAAAAAAAAAAAAAAAAAAAAAAAATTTAAAAAAAAATTAGCCAGTAAAGCAGTGCATTAACTCTCTTGGAAATGGATTAGGCAGACCTTGATCAAATTGCTAATACTCTTTAAGAAACTCTTTACTACTGGTGGGAAGCCAAACATTCTTAGTCTGAAGTACCTTTAGCTAGACCATGAAGTGAAACACACCATTAGCTTTCATTTCAGTTCTGTGGCAAACTGAAACCTTCCTTTAAAATCCACTTGCTCAGGAAGTCACTAACAACTGCAGCACTATATATATGAATAAAACAAGGACTGAAAAAATAGAGCTTAAGAATGGATCACATTCTTCCTGCCCAAGAGCATCCTGTACCACTCCACTCCTCCACGTAACACATTTCTATGTGGGCCATCAATGAAGTGAAAAATCACTACAGGTCTGTCTGCCACAAGAGATCTGATCTTTTGTAATCACACATCTGGCTTCTATTCCCAGCACAATGGGTGACAGATTTAAATCTGCAGCCAGGTTTGAGACACTGCAGGTGACCTCAGAGATGGCAATCAGCTTCTCCTGGCTATATGGATCAGAGCCATTTGTCAAACAGAAAAAGACACAAAAGAAATAATGTGTGTCAGTGTTGGAACTTCAAGCACACCTGAAGCTTCAATGTGTTTATAGCCAAACAATGACTTAATTTGTAGGTGAGCTTTTAGCCTGGCATTTGTGAAGATCTGATTAAGGGGGTAAGGCACACACAAGCAGTCACTTTCTTCTGGGTGCAGGTTCTGAGTTCTGACACCACTTCACCATGCTTGATCCATTACAAACCTGAAGGGTGTTGCCACTGGGCTAGAGAAAAAGGGTTTTTGATCCATTTACCATTGAGTTATCCTCCTTCAACTGGAAACCTCATTTCAAAATTCTGGATGGAAATCAGACAAGGAAATTTCAGAATCCTTTTTCCAATGTCTAAATCACTAGGACCCTTAGGCAAGGTATTTGAAGCCTTGCCCTTCCCATCCATCTGCCATGTAAAAGCTGCATTACACCAGCACAGCTGCCACTTCCCCAGTGCTTTGCTGCTAACTCTATGCCACAAACCAGTGTAAATCTGGCTCCAGCTCTGGTCCCAGCACAGTCCAGGCCAGGGCTGAAGGCAAGAAGGGAGGGCTGAGGAGTTCTGATTTTTCCAGTCATCCTTTTTTTTTCCGCAGTTCTCACTGCAGCAAGAAAAGTATTAAGAGCTGTAATCACTGCATCTCAAAACACACCAGTTAGTACTTTACTAGGCTTCCAGACAGTAGATTAGTGCAGCCTGCCTGCCAAACATGATTAATAACTCTGCAAGGGCCTTTGTACCGTATGCACTGTTTGCCAAAAATGGCAGAAATCAGAAGAGAGACGGGTGAACTGCAATGACAGTTATTTCAGAGCCAGATGACTGGTTTTTTGTGATTAAAGAACAAACTCAATTACATGAAGAAAACTCAGTGACATAAGCTATCCTCTAGCTCTCTCGTCCTCAGGGCCCATCACCCCTCCTTCTTGAAAGAGTTGCTTTGCATTCCTGAGATTACTTTCAGGGCTCTAAAATAAACACTTCCAAAATAGTAGGAGGAAGTGGTAATCTTGCAAAGTAGAGTTTGTTAGCTTATTTTCCAGAAACCAGAAAGCCCTGCCTGCTTGAAACTCTGATTGCTCTGCACAGCAAGTAACTGGAAGATAAATGACTTTCTGTATCAGCAAAGACCAAATAGGCTGCTGTTCAGGTGCAGAAGCTCAGGCATCAGTGAAAAGCAAGTGAGCAGCACAGGGATGGGGTGGCTCAACACAAGAGACAGTCTCTGGTCTATCCAAACCCTTTTCTGCTTGATGAACAGGTTGGCTGATGCAAACCTGATCTGTTCTTCAGGGCTGTAGATTGTCTCAGAGCTCTAGATGTTCCTGTCAGCATCAGCACCAACTTCACGAAGAAAAATCTCCAAGAAGCTTTTTAGCTCTGTCTGCAGACACCACTTATGAAGGTTGATGCACTCTGCAGTCACATCCATGTCCTTGTTCTGTATAATTTTTGACCAAACTCTGCCCCTCCCAGCAAGCATGATCCTAGCACCTCCTGTCACCCACAACATGAATTCATTCTGTGTAATGTGGGAGAAGGACTTAGCCTGTGATGCCAGACACTGCATCCTCTGGGATAACCAGATGTGGCATTGAAAAATGTTTGGTGACACTCCCTGGGAGGAGTGCAGCTTCCTGATTCCTCCAGCCAGCTGCAGCAGACACTATCTACCACCCTATTACTTCAATCAGAACAGTGAAAGTTAAAAAACAACCAAAAAAATGAAAAAAACCCCACATAAAACCCAACCAAAACCAAAGCAAACCAAACCAAACAAAAAAAAGAAGAATAAATAATATTTGAAAAAAAGAACTGTCATATTTCTGTCTCAAAGTAGACATACAGCAGGGCTCAGGCAAGCTGGGATGATATTCGATAAGCATCATGTTCTTTGGGATGGGGGCTGGCTGTTATTTAACTGTACAATTAATCCTTCCTCACATTTTGAGGCAGCACAGAGGATCAGTTCTGTCAATGGAGCATCCCCATCTACTGTTGGAGAGTGGAAAGGGAGCAGCACATCCCATCCAAGCTGCAGGAGAGGGCTCTGCCACCCAGCAGGGCTGCCAGGAGCCTCTCTGTAAAGGGTAGAGGAGCAAATGTGACCTGCAGAGACACTTTGCTTCCCAGCTCTGCTGCAGCCTTCACCAGAGCTCTATTCCAGTATCTGCAAGGAAAACTAATTTCCAAATGCCAGCATTTTAAAAAAGCAAAATTTAAGAGAACAAACTTGCACATAAACCAAGAAAAAGCATTTCTTGCCTCGTCTTGCAAACAGCCTCAAATAATTACCTAAGGAAATTTGAGGTCTCTAAGGGGGGCAGCTGATGGGGACAGTTTAGATGCTAAAATACATTTAAATCTTTCAGTGCTGCTGCTGACATGAAGCCTGCTATAGCCAATAAACTTTAGCATATTTTTTACAATATGATCAGGTTTCAGACATTTCTTATTGCTGAATTTCCAAAGAGCTCTCAAAATATATCTTAAGGAAAATTATGGACTTTAACCTTTGAAGTGTTCTGAAGTTTACTGAATTCACACTCTTATCCTTGGTCACCCCCTAAGTGACTGAGACAGCAAGGCATGGATTTAGTGAGGGCTGAAATTAAGACATTAATAAACTTGCCTGTCAGAGAAGATATGGAACGATTCCAGCCTAAAAACTTCAACACAGCTTTCTAATCACAGATTATTCTTCATCATAGCAGCATGATGAAAACAATCTTGATAAAGTTACCTATTCATTAGTTACTGTCATTTCCCCATAATAATAATAACCCTGTTTCTAACATAGAGAGCAAGAAGTCAAGATCTGTCACTGGTACAGAAATGAACAGCCCCAGGAACTCAAGGGATGTATTCTGAGAAAGTAATCTATTCATCACTTTCCTGTGGCCTTTTTTTCTGTGTCTGTTGAGCAGAAGTGGGCTAAAAATTAATGAGACACAACTACTCCCATGCTGCAGAAGTTAAGCACCCACTTTAAACAGCATCCAAAGAAGAAACAGAATTACTTGCACACTTGAAAAAACTTGCTGAATTCAAGCTTTTATTGCTGAGGTATGTCCGAAAGCAGCCCCAAAAGCAGCCACACTATCATGATTTATTTAATTTGGAAAAGAATATTTTCCTCTTTAAAGTGATCCACTGTGGTTCTGAGGTTGGAACCACTGTGCATGTGTATCTAGTCATGGCTTGCAAAGGATTGAGATGGAGAAATACAAACACTATTTTTGCTGTATAGACAATGCTGAACTTGTTCCAAAGCCATGTTTGGAGGGCTGTGTTTGGAAAGTATTAACATTTTATTTCTCCTCTGCCTTATCATGCCCTCCCCTCCTAAAAAGAAAGAAAAAGAAAAAAAAAATTTTTTAAAAGCAGACCTACATGTAGTTATCTCAAGGCCAGAAGATGACAAAGACACAGGGGTCAGATTCTTCACTTTCTCCCATCTCTGAAGGATGCAAGGCTTAACTACCTCCCTCCAAGTGATCAAGGAATTTGGCTGTCTCTCCTGTAGTAAACCACAAAACCACTGGGACCTCCTGCTGTGTGTTAAATAGGAAAATAGCTACCTTGCAACTCTCTCTCACTCATACACAGCTTCTTTTGCTCTGGGAAGGCTTCACCTCCTCCAGGTCCAAATTCCTATCCTCATGCCAAGAATCAGCCTCATGCTCCTCGGGGAATGGGAACAAGTGTGAAGAACATGCCAAGTGTCATGCACTGAGCAGAACTTTCCCCCAGCAGACTCCTTACAAATTCCTCCTGATTTATTGAGCAGTAACTCTGGTAACTGAGCTGCAAGGAGTAACTTTGAGCTGGAGGAGCAGAGCCCACAGCCCCATCCATGTTCTTAGGTGGCCACCAAGAGAGCCAGCAGACCCAACTTTGGTCCTCAGGGAACACCCAACACTCTCCTCAAATATCTCTGTCCTGTAGCAGACTTTAAACAGGTCTTCTCCTTAAAGAGATGACTAGATCACCTCGTAGTAGAGAGGATTGGACATGAAAGGAAGGACACAGCATCAGAAAGCTGCTGAAGGCTTTGATTCCTCAAAAGCTTACGTGGGGATGGTCCCAGTGAAATTAATTTGTAAAAATTAAACACATGCATAAATGCTTGCAGAATTTAGGCCTGTGAGACAACAAACTCTCACATAGCCTGGGAGAAGCATATCCAGCAAAGGATATCCTACTTTTCAGATAAAATAGATTTCAATAAACTTACCAACTCCTTATAAACATCCTTAAAAGACCATACGCATTTACTGCTGGAAGGATATAAAAGGAACAAAATAGAACTGAAAAATATTATTATGTCCTTATGCCTTAAAAGTGGTTGTTAAGGGCATCCAAGAAATTGAGAAAATATTAAGCTGTAAGTTTTATTAAACCCTGACAGGAAGTCAAGAGACCAGGAAAGACCAGAACAACAGCAGAGAGGCAATGACAAATTCCTATAACTGTTGGAAATCCAAATGAGCAAGTGGTGGGCCAAAAGAAATCTGATCTCTCCACTGGCAAGTAACAAGGGGCAACATGAGAATTTCCAAGGTTTCCTGAAAACCATTTTTCCTGGTTTGCTAGGTGGGGAAAATGGGACTTTGCTATAGAAATGGCAAAACTCCAGCAGTGGCAAACTAAGGAAACAGGCATAGATGGTGAAGTATCAGAAACTTTTCATTTCAAAAAAGGAAAAATAGAAGGCAATGAACCTGGAGTGGGAAAAAAATTGCCAAGTAGTGATAATTTAAGGTCCTGCAAGGAGACTTCAGAACCAGAGAGCTTATTTTTGACAACCAAATAAAACCACTTTAACAGGAGATAGGCCATAGTGATAAGGGGGGGACCAAGGAGAGAGAAGGGCCCTAGGCATAAGGACATCTACATTGTGAAGAATACCATTAAAATCAGACAACAGATGCTTCTAGCACCATGGGAGGTGCCTTAAGCAGCATAAAAGTCCCAGGAAGGATGAGTTGCCTTGCTCACTTATGAACTCCACCCAAAACAAAGCCCTGAGTTCTTAAATATTAACCAGTAACAGGTGCATTTGCTCTGTGTGAGCACAGGCCTGCTAAAGCAAAAAGGAGACTTTGCTTTTTGAAGAAGAAAACTACTTTACAGACCATTTAAAACAGAAGATATCAGCAAAGAACTAAAAGCATCTGGGATGCAATTACCTCCAGATCACTGCAGAAAAGTGCACCCAGCCAGGTGATGATCTCCTTACTGCAGCAACACAGCAGATTGGTTCCTGGAGAGAGTGATCACCATAACTTTGCACATTAATCCAGACCACAAATGCTTCCAAATTTAAGCAGTTTCACTAACGAATAATGAATTAATTTCCATCTCATTCTGTCATTCTGAATATTCTTAGGGGAATTCTTAATAAAACTCTAATTTATTAGACACACACTGGATTTCTTGATGAGGAACTCAATCTCCCAAGGAAAAAATTATGGTCCCTCTCTCCTTCAAGCCTCATTAGATCATGAACCACTCCCACCCTCCTCCCAGTCAATTCATGTGGGAATTTATAGCCTGGGGCACAGGTATGAGAATTTCCTTCATTCCAGCAGCAGCCTGATTTGGTAAAATCTACCATGCTGATGAAAGCAATTTCCTTGTGGATGAAGATACCTCACTATAGTACACTATGTAACTCACTATGTTATTCTTCCTCTGTCTCCTAACAGGTTGAGAAAGAGACTCAGAGCAATTAGAAGTCTGGAGATATCAGCATTAATTAAGTTGTCATCAATAACACTTGTCATGTTTGTTTTCTTACACATTTTCTTGCAATTTGAAGTGTTCTTCTCCCCAAAGAACAGAGCTACTGCTACAGAAGGTTCATAAATGAAAATAATGGCCAAAATGGAGCACATTTTTATTTCTGAGACTGCTTGTAGGAATGAGAGAATTGGATCCAAACTAGAGTATTATTTTTCCAGCATCCTGTCACTACCTACAGCAGGTAGCAGCTGGTACAACAGATGATACAATAGTGTAAAACCACAGCATAGCCTACCTAGAGGAAAAAAACCAAACCAAACCAAAACCACAAAATAAAAAATAAAAAAACCAAACCAAACAAAAAAATACCTGTTTGATATTTCATCAAGGTCTACTTCATTATAATTTTGCTGTGTCGAGTGTAATTCTGGTGGTTTCTACCAATGGATTAAGGTGTCCAGCCTGACTCAGAAAAAGATTAAGAAATTATCTTGTCTGCATTCAGGGATATGTGGAGTTTGATGTATTAGGTGCACTCTAATATAACCAGTGTTCTCAATAACTGCACTACTGTGTCAAACATGATTTCTCTGTAGGTAAGGAAAACCTTGAAAACCAAGAGCTACAGCAGCAGAGCAAGATTGTTTTTCTAAATTACCAAAAAGTAAAGGCTTTAGATTGTTATGGATTCTGCAGAATAATTCACCTTTAGGGACCTCTGCTGGGGACATTGAAATTCACAAACCACACAACCTGTGGCATTCCAAACATTAATATTTATTGCTGTAAAAGCAATGGCAACACTCTTATTTAATATAGAAATAGTGACTGCTGTGACCTCATACAATTTCCACTGACATTAATTGGAGCTGGGGTTTTCCTTCCCCAAATAGAAATAGGACCAACAAGGTTTTTCTCATTGTTTGCAGGAGTAAGACACTTATCAGTAATGCTGTGGGCAATGGGGAGTGGAACTTAGAGCAAGACTTAGCCAGGTCCCTACTCATGTTGACTTTAAGTGTTCTAATATTAATCTCTTAAAAGTGAGCTTGAAAAGAGAGGCACTTAATGGCTTATGCTACACATCCATGAGATGCAGCTGGAGACAGAAATCACTCTTCCCTTTCAGTGTGAAATGCCTTTCCTGGCTAGCAGGAGGGCTTGGGAGGAAGGACAGGCTTTGGGAACCTTTCTGCTTCCCATCGAGGTTGAAAATGGCAGAAACCACATTAAAGCCACAATATTAATTCACAAGCCACAGCAGCACCAGCTTCTTCCTCCTCCACCCAGCCCTTCCCGTGTGCCAGCACAGTGTTTGTGCTGGGGTGACAGTTCTGGTGTAAGAAAAGCAAGAATCCATCCAGGAAAGGGGCACAGAGGCTTCTTCCAATCTCCTTACTTTTTGATTTCAGCAGCCTATAGGTGAATGAGTTTGCAAAGCTCAGGTTGAGAATGTTTGGTCCATTTAGTATCACAGATCAATCAAAACACAAGCACATCACCACTTTCACCCAGCTGATTGATGTTTTTTCTCTTGCCTGCTAAGAACTTCTTCCCATTTTAAAGAATATTGCACCTCAACAGTGAAGAGGACACTTCAGAAATCCTTTTTCTGTCCCCTAGGTATATATGTATTTCTTTTCCAAGATGGTAAATCATTTCCAGTCAGATTTTTTTAGGAACCTGTATGCATACTTCAAAAAACTACAGCCAGTCCATCTTGTATTATTCAGAGGTTTCAAATCAAAACTACACCTGCCTGGTAAAATTCATGAAGAGAGAAAAAAAGTCCTCCAGTTGAAAACACAGTAACATCAACCCAAGGGTTCCAAACATTCCTTAAATTCATTTGGGATGATGTCACGTAATATCAGCTGAGGAGCTGACTCACTTCACCTTCAGACCTGACCTCAAAACCAAACTATTTTTTTTCATTTCTTTTATTCAGGTATCTTAATGCACATTTTAACCCTGAGTTTACCCCAAGTGAAGCACTTTGCCTGACTAAACCACAGCTCAGACATGCAGCTTAACCTCCATCCCAGTTGCTGGCATATACCAGCAGCCTGTTAGAGACAGATATTTAGTTAACCCAATATTATTTCACAGAAGAACCCTGGAAAAACTCCATCCATCCATCCATCCATCCATCCATCCATCCATCCATCCATCCAAATCCTTCTCTAGAGTATGCAAACCCTTGACGACTCCTCAAGGGCTAGCACTGTACTTCATCCCATTTTAGTATTTAAATACAGACTCATATTTTTCCTCAACTAGTGGCTTCCAGGGGTCAGTTTTTCTTCACTGGATGAACTCATTTCAGCAAGGGCCCTGAGAGCATCTCCCTGCTGGGTGGCTGGCCATTGCCATTGCCCTGTCACCATGTCATTATGCCAGGCCTCTCTGTCCCTTTCATGCCCTGCAGTCTCCATCCCTGAGCTGGTAGAGGGATGATACAATAGGTTTACAATGGCTTCACAATGTTGTCACTGTAATCAGCAAAAATAAAAATAAATAAATAAATAAATAAATAAATAAATAAATAAAGATGGGGGGGTAAATTTTGCAGGAAAAATATAAGAAATAAAATTCTAAAATTTGCAATTAGACTGAGACAGAGTTTCTGGGTGGGAGTTTCTGGGCAAGTTTCACATGCCTTGTGAACAGTCATGAAATGCTGTAAGATTGGGATGTCCTGTGTTACTTACCTTACACTTCACCAGCCTCTGTTTTCCTGTCCTGATCATGATCTTTTTCCTCACTTCTGGCAGATGCCATTGCTGCCTGATGTGGTATTTTGGGGTTTATTGAACAATTGTATTTTCATAGAATCATAGAATCATAGAATCATAGAATTAGCCGGGTTGGAAGGGACCTCAGAGATCATCTAGTCCAACCCTTGACCCACCGGAGCAGTTGCTAGACCATGGCACTGAGTGCCACATCCAGTCTTTTTTTAAATGTCTCCAGGGACGGAGAATCTACCACCTCACCGGGCAGTCCATTCCATAGCCTAATCACCCTCTCCGTGAAGAAATTCTTTCTAATATCTAATCTAAACCTCCCCTGGCACAACTTAAGACTGTGTCCTCTTGTCTTGTTGGAGGTCATCTGTGAAAAAAGTCCAGCTCCCACCTCTCTACAGCCTCCTTTCAGGTAGTTGTAGACAGCAATGAGGTCTCCCCTGAGCCTCCTCTTCTTCAGGCTGAACAGCCCCAGCTCTCTCAGCCTCTCCCCATAGGGCCTGTGCTCGAGTCCCTTCACCAGCCTGGTTGCCCTCCTTTGGACCTGTTCCAGGACCTCTACATCCTTCTTAAACTGAGGGGCCCAGAACTGGACACAGTACTCGAGGTGTGGCCTCACCAGCGCTGAGTACAGGGGAAGAATCACCTCCCTGGACCTGCTGGTGACGCTGTTTCTGATACAGGCCAGGATGCCATTGGCCTTCTTGGCCACCTGGGCACACTGCTGGCTCATGTTCAGTTTCTTGTTAATGCAGACTCCCAGGTCCCTTTCTGCCTGGCTGCTCTCCAGCCACTCTGTCCCCAGCCTGTAGCGCTGCATGGGGTTGTTGTGGCCAAAGTGCAGGACCCGGCACTTGGCCTTGTTGAACCTCATCCCGTTGGAATCGGCCCAGCTCTCCAGTCTGTCCAGGTCCCTCTGCAGAGCCCTCCTGCCTTCGAGTTGGTCTACACTTCCCCCCAGCTTGGTGTCATCTGCGAACTTGCTGATGATGGACTCAATCCCTTCGTCTAAGTCATCGATAAAGATATTAAACAGAACTGGGCCCAACACTGATCCCTGGGGGACACCACTGGTGACCGGCTGCCAACTGGATGCAGCCCCGTTCACCACCACCCTCTGGGCCCGGCCCTCCAGCCAGTTCCTAACCCAGCACAGGGTGCTCCTGTCCAAGCTGTGGGCTGACAGCTTTTTCAGGAGAATGCTGTGGGGGACGGTGTCAAAGGCTTTGCTGAAGTCCAGGTAGACCACATCCACCGCCTTCCCCTCATCCATCAGACAAAGAGGGAAGAACTTCAGAAAAATTATTCAAATGACTGGTACATGCCTGACACTTGGGTGAACAGCCTCTTCAGAGAGAATATAAGGAACACAGGCTGCCAACAATCCTCATTAAAATAATTGGCCCTACCTCAAAGATGTAGGAATGAAGAATGCATGAAGTTAGAGATGGTCTGACAACCAAATATATTGCCTTTACAAGACAAATGTTAAATGCTTTTCTGTGTCTGCTTTCCTTCTATTAAGTAGAAGAATATGAGGAAAGAGAGTAATGAAAAGTCTCAGATTTTTTTGTAATCATTCCCACACCAACTAGAAACTGTGCTGTCAGTAAGTCAGTATTTCAGCAAATATTAGTGGTTTGTTCCATTTTGGGCAGATATGAACAAATCAGTAAGGCTATTAACACACATTATACCACATTCATATACTTGAAAAATGACACGTTGTAAATGTGGTGGCAACAAAATGTTCATAAGTGTCAGGTTTAGGTTTTGCTTCATTTTCAGTTCCTAGGGAATTAAAACAACAGATTCTTTTCTGTATTTGAAGATTGTTATTATTTTCATTTGACATAGAGAAAAGACAATCCTCATACAGTTGCATTTCCAGGAATATTTGATTGACTGTGCTTTCCTTTGTTCAACAAGATGCAAGCTCCAACAGGATCAGTTCCTGCCTATGATGTAATGATGGTCTGAACACTGGAACATTACAGGGGGTTCCCATCAACCTCAACATTTTTGCTGCCTGTTGTTGTCTGTTTAGGTGATAAGCTTACCTGTGCTCCTTCTACTGCATTTTGTTCCACTCCTTCAGACATGTCCTTTTCAATAGTTTCCACCCTATTTCAAGATCTATTCTAGAACAGCTAATGTTCCAGTATATAAAATTATTGCTCATCAACAAAAAGAAGCTGCTGGGAGGAATTAATTCCATGCACTGTTTGTTGAACAGAACTCTAGGAATGGGAAAACGAAAGTATCAACCGCTGCTCAGTCCCTGATGGCCCTGGTGGTATTTAATTCTCAGTCACATTAGGATTCCTCAGAAAAGGGGATTCCAAAGGGGTCTGCCATTTCAGTCAGCTCATCCCTCAAGCAATGCAAACCAGCAAACAGCTCCAGTTTCAATGGAGTTTCATTTGGAACTTACACTTTCAATGAGCTTCAACGGAATTTGTATCTCACCCAGCTGCCTTTTGAAGACAGAAATGCAGACAACTTGTTTTCGTATTTAAGCATCTTCTTGAAGCACAGCCAGTTTTTCTGACTAAGGAAGCACCAGGAGAAATGCTAAATTCTAAACTGTGGGTTTTTTTCCCAGTGTCTGATGTTATGAATGGCTTTGGAGAGATCTCCAGACTGGGAAAGGTGGCTAAAAGCAAGTATTGCATGTTTGACTCAGAACAGCTCCAGAGGATTTGTTCACCAAGGATCCCATTTCTCCTCTTATTTTTTCATTTGCTGCTACTCCTTTGCTTTTGAGAATACACAAAAACTGCTTGTGACTTTTGCTGGTAGCAAGCCACACCTCAGAGAATTAAGTACAGTAAGGATTTTTCTCTCTTTTTCTAGATGCAGAAACCCATATCAAACACTGGGTTTTCCACTCTTAGTATCCAAATTCTGTACTCTATTCCCATATGAACAGTGAGAGGATTCATGAGTCTCTGCCACAGGCTCTAAGGATTCAGACTTTTTCATAAAAGTTCAGGGGAGCAGTTAATAGTGACTTGCCTGAACTTGAGGTCTGAAAATAAGAAAGAAGTGACCTGATTTTGGCTGCACCATTGGCCCTGATGAACATTGCAGTCAGACAGCAACTCAGCAAAGCCAAGCAATGTGTGCTATCCAAGTATGAAGATGAAACAGAGAACTGGAAATTGAATGTTTTCTAATCAGTTACTTTGCCATTGCAAGAAAATTCTAACTGGTCAGAAGGTTATGTCATTTATATGAGGATAAATTACCAAACAAAATTCCATGAACCTGGAAAAAAGGGCAATTTGCTAGCCTGGGCCAATTAAGAAGCTTTCTGAGCAAGACTGGAACCCCAAATGTTCCGTAAATGTGGAAGATGAACATGAACAGAAAGACTAACTGGGGAGATAGAGTCTGAGATAAATTAGAATATACATTTAAAATAAAAATTAAGGAATTTTAAAATCTTTTTCCCTGTGCAAAACAAGGAACACTCTTCATTAGGAGACAAGGAACATTCTCTTTGCAGAGAACTCACTTCCTCATGGTGCACTCACTGTCAGATGATGAGAGAAGTCCCTGTTTATAGTAATATCTTTTATACAGACCTACCCCAAGCTCCCTCTCCCCCATGAAGAATTTAAAGCTTTTTAATTACTGCAGCCCAATCATTTACAATTATGTTCACTTCAGACCTTCTTCACTTTGACAACAAATGTGGAGACCTTTGAAAAGCTGGGAATTTGCCCCACCATTATCTTGTTCTTTCACACCACATTTTCTGCAGAAATCTGTTACTGTGGAGCCATCCTACAGTCTCCTAGATTTCATTTCTGCAAAAGTCAGCAGAACAAATTATAACAAAAAAAACCCAAAAAAAAACTTGGCAACTCTTTCATTTATAATTTCAGCTTTGCCAAGTGCTTCCCTGCTGCATAAAGCAGATTGTCACTTCTCACTTCAGTTCCTTGTGCTTTGTCCCACAGCTTGATAAGCACTTTTGCATGTGTTACAAGATGGGATCTTATCCCTTCAGACAGACAGAAACCTCCTGCATATGCAGGATGTGAAATGAAGAATCCTACACAGAGGGGACAGCCAGAGCAAAAGTGAGTGCTGGGTGAAATCAGGGATTTCAGATACCATGAGAAACCACAATTGCTCTTAGATCCTTGCTCAAGTGTTACACAAGACCAGAGATCAGAGGGGGAAGACACTGAGCTACCCAATTTCACATTTCTTGCTGCCACCACTACCACAGCATCCAAAAGTTTTCCATCCACTAAGAACTATACAAACTGCTGTATAATTTGCATAGGTCACTTGTATCTTTTTCCTTTGTCCCTGACAAAGCTCTCAGTGCCTAAGAAGGGTGCTTGATAGCAGCACCACTCAAGGAGAATGGCTTTAAACTAAAGGTTTTGCAGCATCTCTCATTATAACATTGCCCCAGCTGCTCTCTTCTTGAAGCTGGTTCCACAGGCAAATCCAGGAATGTCCCAGTCCCTCTTTCTCCAGCTTCTCTTTGAACCCTGCCTCAGAAAGCATCCTTTTCTCAGCACAGTCCCACCAAAATTGGATGTTTCCCCAAACAGGTCTCACCCTGAACGTGCCTTGCCCTCCATGCACAATCACGTTTCTCTGTTATTTTCAGTGTCAGGGTTTTATTCCCTGCAGCAGGAGAGTTTTCTTTTTACTTTTCTGCTTTAAATAGGTAAACAACAGAAGTGCTGCCTTCTAAAGTGCCCTGAGAAAAGTCTTGGGATTTGCCTGCTGCTGGGGTAGAGATCGAAACAAAAGAGACACAGGGTTTCAAACTCTGAAAGGAAAAAAAATTCTTCCTAAGCTCATAGAAATGTCATGGGAATTAATGTATTTGGACAACGACAGACCAACTAAGAACAGAAATAGTTCACTGCTTGTCTGTAGGGGCTCAGCCCATCCTACTTTTTACATTCTTCCCATCTCAGCTTCATCATTGCTCAAGCTTCAGCACCAGGGAAAACAGATGCTGACACCACGCACAGGCTGACACTACAAAGTCAGGATCAGACCAACACTTCTCCAGGCTAAAAAGCTGTTTCCTTTGCCACTTCCCAAGACATGGAGAATTTTAAATCAAGGCTAATGAGTGTGTGTTTTAAGAGGTACCTTCTACTTCAGTATTTGAAAGCCCTTGGCACAGTGTGTTCCTGGGACTGGTTTTGCTCTGCAATGGTACTTTGCTTAAAAAAAAATTCATCATCCCTTAGAGCTTCCAGTCCCTGACAGAAGAATCTACTATCAGGTGAGAAAGAAAGCCAGAAATTCAAGTGCAATCCAGCCCTTCACTAGCAAAAATTACCATGAACAGAGATTAGCAAACCAGATTGTATTGCCCAGTGTATAAACTGCATCACTTCTTTACAAGAACTCCATAGCTCTAGCCCAAGATTCAGCTGTTTGCCCATGCTCCCCTAAGGCTGTGCAAGACTAGCTCTGCTTCCCTGGAAAACTCTGGGTGAGGTGCAATAATCTGCACATGAAGATAATGCAAGGAAAGGAAAGGAGGGGAACACAGAAGGGAAGTTGATGAAATCGCAACAAGCACACAAAAAAAATTCTGACATGAGAAGGTATAAAACCTTAAGGACCACACCAGAGGATGGAAACTAAGCAAGATCAGGGACCTGCCATTCCAAAAAGCACTACATGGCTGTCAGATGGCTTGGCCAGCAGAGACTCTTCGGGTGCCTGCACATCTCTCTAGCATGGCATGCAGACTCTGCCCACAGAGCTGTTTCACATCATGGACATGACTTGTGACAGCTGTGGAGTGCCCAGGAGCAATGCTGATGAGGAAACATGAGTCAGAAGGGGCTGGAGGATTCTAATAGGTAGATTGAAGCAATTTCTCAAAGGAAGAGAAGTCAAAAATTTTAGGCCAGCAATGAAGAGAAAGATTGTCTCGTTTCCAGAGCCTGAAGAACCACTGTCTCCCCTGTGACAATCCCAAGCTTTACAGAGCTCCTCTTTTACAGAAGCACAGACCTGCTACAGCACAAAAATCTCTGCAGTGGTGTCGTGTCCCATTCAGGGGACACCACTTCCCAAAATGAAGCCACACAGCTGGTCATGACTCAAAACCACTGTGCTGCCAGAGCAGGAGGATGTACAGAGCAGCACTGAAGCACCTGACAAGGTCTCTCCAGCAAACACCTGCCCTGGAGATGCAAAGCATTCAGCTCACATGAGTGCTTCCATCCATGGTACTGTCAGGGGCTCTTTTTTTGTTTTTTTTTTTCCTTTGAACAATTTAAACACATGATTACTGGGTTTCATCTGGGGACTGTTGTCTGGGAGCTTTTTGCATTTGTGTGACATTAGCAATCCCAGGTCTTGCCAAAGAAAGATTACTGCCTATTGCAGCTGCACGGAAGGCTCCAAGTGTAGCTGTCTCTCCACATATTAGAGGCAGCACAGAGAAGAAATAGTCCATTACATAAGTGCAATGACACAGGTTCCCTTCTGCCCTTTTCTGGTGCAGATTATTGTCCTCTCCTTGATGTACCAATGCACATTAGTTACCCAAGGTAATATAGGAAGCCTGTAACAGAACCAAGAATAAGATTCAAGTCTCTATTACATATAAGGTAATTTTTTTCTGCTTCTTTTAGAGAAAGGTTAAAACACCAGTTGCCCAAAATCAAAGGAAAACTCCCAAATCTACAGTTTCATCCTAAATAAATAAAGCCTTTCCTCCAATGAAGACTGTCATTTCAGAGCATGACCTCCCCTAAACTGAGATGATTTGAGGAACTACAAGGCAGCAAACATGAATCTCACTCTTAAAGAAGAAAGAAAAAACAGATATAAATACCTTGTTGCTCCCCAGCCAGCCCTCAGCAAAAATTAGGGCTCGACAAAAAAAAAAAAAAAAAGAGGGGGGTGAAATCTAACTCTGCCTGAGCCATCCTCCACTGATTTTTGTTTGAAGAATTTAGGGACAGGTTGAATAACAGAGGCTCCACCTCCTATTCCAGTTTTTTGCTATTCTTAGAGCCAAAATTCTTATGTTAATTTAAACCTCCCTTGTTTTAATTTAAATTCATTATTACAGATTCTACCCACCGTGTAGCTGAACAAATTATTCCCCCTCTCTTTGAAGCCACTTACACACTTCACACAATTGAGGACTCTTTTCCTTCTCCTTTGCTTTCTCTCCATTTTCCAAAGATCCTGTTCTTTCCCTCTTCCCATCTTACGAGTCCACTTTCTAGGCCCATCAGCAACACCACAGTCCCTATGTAGACCATGTCTCACTGATCCCATCCCTCTGGAATCGTGATGCCCCAGGTTTGCAGGGTTTCCCTGCTTCCTACCTGCCTCCTACAGCATTCATGCAGCTCAAGGGTCCTGATCTGAGCCTTCACATTAGAGCCTGTCCTTCCCTCTGCTGTTGTACCCCCCAGGGCAGTGTCACCACATGGGTCACACCTGCCTTTCCCCCCACACCATCACACCTCACTGCTCCTGACAGACCCATGCTGGTCACCAGTGACCCTCATCAGGGCACTTCCAGCCCTGCTGCAACTCCCTGACATGTTAATGGTGACAGTGACAAGCGAAGTGACCTCACCCCTTGGGTTCCAGTGCCAGCTCAGATGGGTGACGTCCCCAGGGAAGGAGAGAGGAACATTTCAGGCTTTGGATTGCTCGCTTTAGGTAAAACCAGTTTTCATTTCAAAACGTTGGCAGGCCTGGGGGATGCTGCTAACACTCTGGGGCTGTCAGCACTTTGGCAGGGGCAGCACTCGGCTTTTGGTGCCAATCTGTCTTTAGACATCCCAGCCCATAAACCTGCAGATGGAGTTTTCCACAAGCAGAAGCTGACACGTTGGAAGTTGACAGTAGGATCTGCTGGCTGTGATCCAGCAGCACAGTCTCTCCCTCTCTCTGCCAGTGGGATGTGGGTTGAGCAAACGGGGTGCTCAAGGGGCTTTTTCTAGGGGTTTGGGCACACCCCAGCCATCCCTTGTTCCCTCTTCTCCTTAGAAGGGGACTTAACAGGTTCCATAAAGGAAAACGCAAGGCACAGGGATGTTTTCTGGGATGCATTTGTTGATGCCATAGACAAGCAGCTACCAAAGATGACTCCTGGTTCTCCAGACTCCATCCAGCCTGTTGCCTCACTACACCACCTACTACAACCAAGTTCACTGGGTTTGGGTTTGTTTTGGTGAAGTGTTTTTTAGTTTGCCAGATACAAGTTTGGTGCTGGTGCCTTCTATACCAAGTGCTTCACTCAGCTGAGGTCAGGAGGGAGCACACCAGGTGCTGTGCATGGGAGGCAAACAAGTAACAGTGTAAGGGGCCCTTCAGCACCAAAACCATGGATGCACCAAAACCACAACTATCAAACAAGGGGTCAGCAACATTACCCAGGCCTGATACCCAGCACAGCACAGGTTTGGCATTAAACCTGATACAGAAAACAAGTGCATACAAGAGTTTGGAATAGAGGCAACAGAGAAAAGCCAAGGCATTGAGGCATCTCCTGAAAAGTGGTCACAGGATGGTGACAGAGCAGCACTTTCACCCCTTCTCTCCCAAACTGCCTAATAATAAACCCAAGCTTAGTACAGAGCAAGCTGTAAAAGGGATGGCTGAAGGATATATCAATCCTTCCAGCCTTCAAGAAAATTAGTTTAGAAAAGGTTTAAAAGCGTTCTTTAACGGTGTCTTACACATTTAATTTCTGAAAATAATTAAGATACTTTTAAACTGCTACACTGCAGCCAGCAAATAAAAAAAACCCCAACAGTTATCTCTGCCATAATAACATTTTGGAACATCATTTATATCTGTTCTTTCTAGATACCAAATATACACTCGTATCTAAATATTCAGCAGATAATTTGATGTTTCTGGATGTGACATTATGAACAATATTCCTCTCAAAGTGATGGGAATACATTATGACTCACGCATGACATCTGCCTTAAGCCTAAGGAGTAATTTAAACTGGAGTATTTTATCAGGGGATTATTAATAAATTAATGAGCATTAACCTGAGTGAATATCTAGAAAATATTACAAATGGGTGGGAGGGGAGAAAATCTACTAGATGACTCAGAACAAAGTTTAAAATATTATTTAAGGAGTACAATGAATACAGTAATGAAATAAAAAATAAAAAAGGTTGCTCACGAAAAAATTGAGCTGGATTGTGGTCTGAGGTAAAAGTCCACCAGGGGTAACAGCAATGCCCTCATCACTGCAGCAGCCCTTGTACCAAGGCACCACAAGCAAGAAATAAACTCACCCATTTTTCATCAGCCCAAGCTTGTTATGATCTAAACAGGAGATTGGCAAAATACAAAACATTTTAAGGGCACAGAAGCACTGAGTTTGAGAGCTTGAGTCAATAAAAATTATTTATTAGGCTAGAAGACTTCACTTTCAACTATAAAAAACATTTGACTCAACTGTGTCTCGCTGCAGCAAGCACTACACTGAGAGGCACGAACAGGACCACTGCCTCTAAGATGCAAAATATTTCTTCCATTCCATTCACCAGTGATGAGACTAAGCTGGGATCCTCCCTTGTGCAGCACTAAAATACAGTTGAGATGCTGGATAGCTGAAGAGAGGCTGGAGGAGACCATGAATGCAGGTATCTAGGAAATAAAAAAGTTTAGCTGAGGAAAGACAAACCTAGGAGGACACACTTATATATATGCTCACATATATATTAAGGCACCTATAAATACAGTGGAAATAAACTCTGCTCCACACCCAGGGTGGGGAGGACAAGGAGTGGAAAATTCGAATTATAACAGATGAAAATTCAGGCCAGCAAAGCTTTAACACATCTAACAGCCAGCAAAGCAGCTGATGGGATGGGGAGGAGGTTTTGGGGTGGGTCTCCTTGCAGGAGCAGTTTAAGAATAGTGTCAAGGAATTGGTATGTCAGGAATGACAGAAGTAGAATTGATTATGTCCTGGGGGAGAAGGATGCCCTAGATAGCTATTTGCTAAGCAGGGGAGGTAAGGACCTTGAGCAGCCAGTTCCTATGATAAGCAAATGTGCAGAATTCATTTGGCAGAACAATGGGACCTAAAAGAGAACCTGGGATTAAAAATCAATGCAGTCTGGCAGGTGGTAACAGGTAGTGAGCATTCCCTGGTCTTTAGAGAATTTATAAAGTACACCATCAGAGGGTGATTGTCTCTCACATATGGGAAGATGTCTAATTAGAAATGTTTAACATTTCCATCTTGTAGTCAGAATAGCCCACCCAGGGCTCAGAGCAGAGGCACCATCTGACAAGCTTTTAATGGGAACTCAGCAAGCCCTTGGTTGTTTGGAAGTAAGATTACCAAACTGAATTTCCAAACTGTGTTTCTTGTCCTTTATGAAAAAATAATGAAGTTTATCTCTGTGAGTATTTATAGTACTTCATGAATTTCGGATGAGTACTAGCAAATAGTTTAAGAGCTGGTGAAACAATAGTAAATAAATGCATAAAGAGATAGACTTAAAATTCAGATGCAATGGTTTCTTCTCTCTCGACTGTAATTAGCAAGGGGCAACTCACAGGCCAGGCCTTGAAATGTGTGGTCCTTTATACAACACAACCCTTATCTTTTCAGGGACTCAAAGGCAGCTTTTTGCTTTTGCCTGCTTTGGAACTCAATGATTTATAAAGCATTAGGGACTAGGCTGGTCAGCCCATCTGACCTTCTGCTTAATGCATCTGGCACTAGAAAGCCCAAAACAAGGTGGTGGGAATCAGTAGTGCTTAGGGACCACAAGGGACTTAAGCAAAAGCATAACTCAAAGGAGTTCAGGTTTGTTCAGCCAAGTGAGAATGACAGTGGGATCACTCATGAAGACAGTCCACAGTTGCTGGACTCCCATTTAAAACAACCCAAACTCCATCAACGACCTTCACACAAACCTACAACATTGATGAGGATAATTTTGTCTTTAAAAAATAGCACAGGGTGGTGTTAAGTCCATGGAAGGATGATAAGCCAGTCAGAAGGATGAGGGATAAAATAAGCCAGGTGATTTAAGACTGGAAGAAGAAAAAGTTTTTATTGGATCTAAAAAATTTCAGGACTACCCCCTCTGTTCCAAAGAGTGACAAATTATTTCCCATCTTTTCTGAAATTATAGAGGATACCAACCAAAAGACCTCAGGGCAGCCACTTACACAAATTCATGGGTGGGAAGCTCAGTCTCTTGGAGAAAGTATGATACCTGCTACCTGGAACCTCTGGTTGAAACCTCTTATGCACTACATGTGTAGGGTGTAGGTTGTGTTGTCTGCCTGTGGGGCAGAGAGTAAGTACCACTCTGTGCTGTATTTGTCAGAAACCACCAAATGCAGTCATTTAGAAAGTAATCAGCTCAGGTCTCTGGCAAAGAAAACCTGATTTTAACTCCTATAGCAGTAACCATCTTCTTTCACCCCTGTCAGAAAGGTCTGATAGAAGTTGCATCATCTGACCCAAAATCACTCATCTTAGTTTTCTTGCTCTCTGCAGTCCAAGTTATGCTTTGATCCAAATATTCAAGAAGAGAAAATGTATTTCTGCATAGCTCCTGGAACCTTTCTATGGTAAGAAGACAATGTAAAAAGCACACAGCTTGCTTTTGTTCCCACCTTCTTCTCCCAACATCTCTCCTGGGAAGAAAAATTTCTCTGTATTGGGCATAAACCCAATGGCTGGAGAGGATAAAACCTCATGGAACTTGCTTTCATTCCTGTTCTGCAGAGCAGTAAAGCAGTACAAGCCCATAAGGGACAATTTTCTGTACTCATTAGTGCTCCAGTGTCACCACCTGGGTGAACAACTCAAAGTCACCCAGCAAGACAACCCTGTCAGGCAGAAATGGGCATCATTGCAATTTTCTCCCATGCAGAGTTGCAGCAACAGGGAGATACATTGAGGAATGAGTTCTTGCCCTTGTCCAGTCTGTCTTCAATAACACCTGCTTGAATCCCTCCGTGGCAGGAGGATAGCAGCCCTGAAATGAAATAAGCTTAAATAACCCCAGTCCAAAGCCTATCCAGATTTTCACAGCATAAGGAACATTGCACACAGGACACATTTGTATAAACACCATGAGGAATGAAATTCAGAATTCAAGATACTGGTTTAGACTCCAGAATGGCCCTTCTCAGGCAGGAGCTGACATCCCTGGTGCTTGCTGTGCACCATCCTCCTGAGTGCCTCCTTCCTTAGCACGGAAACAGCAATAATATTTGATTATTGTAAACAAGATTTGTTTGCAATATTAGTGGTGATCCCATGCATCCACACAGCCTTGTTTCATTTATGAAAAGCATTGGTTTGATTTGGTTTTGTGATCATTTCCCTGTGTATCATGTATTTGGGGCATGAGCAACAGCAAAGCTTTCTTAAAGCAGAAAGGGGAGAGCAACTGAATCCCAAGGCTGTGGACTGGCACAAACTTTGCTATGATGCTTTGTTAAACACAATTATGGAGCATTACCTCTTTTTATTTATTTATTTATTTAAGAAAACAGGGTCTAAGGAAATGCATTTTCTAAAAATAATACCCAAGAACTTTCATGACAGAAGCAATAAGTGCACAAAGATAAAACATGCACGAACATATCTCTCACGCACTTGCAAATATGTGAAAGCTCCCGGGGGGGAAACTGTTACTGATCCAGTGACCTTCCTCTAAAAACACCCAAAGTCATTTATTTGCGTTATGAGAGTGTGAGGACTAAAAAAGAGGTGAGGGCAGGCACCTCAGAACTACCTGTTATGCAAGGCTGAACATTCAAACCCCATTTTGCAGATGAGCTGGCATAGCTGGGGGGAGGAGGAACACACTTCTGAGCCCTGAGCTTTCCTCCAAAATGAGTAGCATGGAGAACAGACTACTTGCCTGGGACATCACTGCTTGCCTTTTGTCACTGAAAAGTAAAAACCAAGATGGTGAATATTCCCTTTTAGTATAACTCAAAGTAACTTTATCCAGGTTAAGCAACAAACCCATTTGGGCCAGAAGCCTCTGGCATCCAGGATTGTATGCACAGTTGGCATCCCAGAGGAGAAACACACAAGTCTGTTCCATGTCTAGAAGAGATTAATAATATCCACAAGATCAGCTAAGGAGCATTCCTGGTATTTTGCCAGCCTTGCTGCCTCCTTTCCAACCTGTGGACATGTTAACAGCTGCTCTCTGGTTTCAGAGTGCTGGTGATGGCTGGAAGGACAACTGGCAGAGCTTTTCCTTGGCAAGAAAGTTGGGTTGCTGGTAACTCATCTCTTAGCAGAGCCACGGTTGGGTGCTTTTGTTGCTAATTTTCAACCACCCGTTAATTTTTTATCTCAAAGTTGTACAGCAACCTTTGTTTTATCATGTAAGCAGGTATTTGACAGCTTGCAGCAGGTGAGTGTGCAAGATGGGCTGAGTGCCAAGTGATGCAGGGAGCTGGCTGGCAATGCTCTCCACTTCCCTGGCAGGTGCAAGCAGCATGATGGAAAGCCTATGGCCAGGTCAAGTGCATTTTCATGGCTCACAGATATTAAAAAAACTCCCAGAATCACAGAATTGTTTGAGAATCTTAAAGTCCAGTCATTAACCCAGCACATGGCCAAGTCCAGTCATTAACCCAGCACATGGCCAAGTCCATCACTAAGCCATGTCTCCCAGCACCACACCTACATATCCTTAAATCCCTCTGGGTGATGGTGACTCAGCCACTTCCATGAGCAATCTGTAATTAGCAGGGCCTGGATTTGGGGATCCATCATACATTTTCAGGTCCTGAGCCTCTTGGCAAAAGCCACATTAAGGTTTGTCACAACGTCCCAGTATGCAGGATAAGCACAGACATCCTCACTAGCTTCCCTAGTCTGGATTAATTCCTGAAAATTGAGGAGTTTAGGTAGTAGGGGGAGTGAGGAAAAAAGTGAGATATTATAATAGAAGAGTTTTTCCTCAAACAATACATGCCACTGGTCTGGTACTTCTGCCACAGCCAAGTCCCATTACTTGAAAGGAGTAATCCAGGCAAAACAGGACAAGCAAAGCCAAGCTGAGCAAAGCAAAGGGAGCTGGCAGTGCTGCTGACAGAGCCTGGTGAATCCCAGCACTGTCAGCACAATACTGTGCTGCAGCATTCAGGAGCAAGCACTAAGCTTGCAATAATTTTTCCACTCTTTATTTTCCCTCCCCTCTCTTTGTTTGGCATGATTTGTTCGTCCTGCCCAGATGGAAAGGGAAATAATGAGCTTTCAGTTTTTCAGGAGTCCTTCTTTTGAGACAGTCTAAATTGCAAAGCTCAGCTGATGCCCTTCCATCCTTCCATCCTCTCCCTTGCCCAGATAAAGAAAGCAGAGATGCATTCCTTCAGTCATAGTGCTGTTCAGAACCTCAGACAAACACTATAAATATCCAGTATTCAAACACTGTCACCGAGCTCCTAGAGAATAAACCACCTTGATTGAAGAAGGAGCTCATTAAGGTAAAAAAGTGACAGCTTTGAACAAGCTCTCTTTGCATTTTACAAATCCATCTGCTCTGATAGGATTAAAGATGTGTTCCCAACTGAGAGGAAAGAATGGCCTTAATGTCAGGTCTGCCTCTGGCTACGCCATTAAGCAATAAGAAATGACAGGTAGTACACTTCCAGGGGATTTTTTTGCATACTTAGGTGTGCAGCAAGGTACAATGGTCAGAGCAAAGCAATCTTAGCCTGGCAAGAGCTGTAATCATCGCACTGGTACATATTATATACATCTCTCAGCCAGCCAAACCCTGTGTATTTCCAATGCAGTGATCCTAGGAACCAATCAGAGAGCCCCATTTTTTGCACGCCAAACTATTTTGGGTGAAATTCATCCCTTGCTGCCTTAAACCCAAGTAATCAGGCTTTAGATTAAATACACACAAGTCTTTGTATCCACTGAAAAGGATTTGTGAGCAATCATCGGTTTAGAACTTCTAATAACAGGCCAAATCCTGGAGGATTCCCCAAGCAAGTGCTGTACCAGAATATTCACAGATGGATGGAGAGAGCCAGCACTGATCCCAGAGGTTTTTGACACTGAGTCCAACTGCAGCAAACCCATCTGCATGCCCTGTGCACAATTCTTTAAAAGGTCTGGAAGAGTGGTACATACATTGTTAGGTGACTCCACATCATCTACTGCCACCTGGATGTAGGTTTGCTACTGTGGAAGAGTCTCACCCATCATCACTGAAGCAAATAAAATGATATAAGAGCTGCTCACCTACTGGATACATGGGGAAAAAAAACATTTTTGACCAAGTGGGAAGTACAAGTGTCCTGCCCAGTCACTCCTGAGGAGAGTAAGCAGCACCTGCAGCCAGGGAAAGCCTGCATCTGACACAGCCATGGTGCCAAGAGTAAGATCCTGATGACTGGCTTAAGGGTGACAAACCCATCTTAATAAGAACACAGTGCTCTTGCACCTCTCAGACCCCAAATAATGACAGAGGAATTGATGCAGCAGGGTCTACTTATTACTGCTCCAAAGCATCAGTCCTTCTCCATTTGCTTGCCAGGTCTTGTAGCTCTCCTTTCCTCTGTCCCCAGAACTGCTGAAGTCACTACTGACTGCAGTTGCCTGAGTTTACCCACACCCTGTTGCTTACTCAAATAAATTTTTCAGAGCAGAAACTCTTTAAAAAGCTCTCAAGCCAGGCACCTAAATACAAAAATGCTGAAAATATCTGCAGGATTCTTTCCAAAAACATACACCATCTCTCTCAGACTGCTATGAATGTAAAAAAAAGGGCTACATATTTCATATTTTCTCAAACCCAAAAGCAAGTCTGGCCCATATGCAGTTTGGTTGTGTGATTTATACACACTCTGCAAGCAATTTAGGAAAGAAAAACCAAACAAAAAGACAGTAAATGTGGAAATTATTCCCTGGCTCACAAAAGGCTAATCATACGATCGAATCCTATGCACTGAAAGAGCCAAGTGCTCACAAATGCTAACATAATCTGACCACAACAAATTTTCTGTGTCAAGCAGACCCTTAGTTCAAAGTGTAAGGGTTCACAGCATCCCAGCAAAGCTACCAACTGTGTAGGGATTTTCTTATAAATCAAGGACTTTGTCTAAGTTAATTCCTTCACTTAAACAAAGGAATGTGAATGGGTTTAGGGCTGGCCAGCCCAGCACAACTTGGCATTTGGCAGCTTTATGCTCATTTAATCCAGGAAGAATCCACCTGCATCATCTGGAGCTTCAGGCTCTGTTCCTGAGAGAGGCTCAGCCAGAGCAAACGAAGGCTATTTCTCTACTGGAGCTGAGCTTTGTAACAAAAGTGTTTCCTATCAACACAATATCACATAAAAGGGGGAAGGGAAACACATATGACCCATTTACACTTTATTTTGGCTGAAGGGTAGAAAGTATGCAGACTTTCCCATCACCTCTCTCTGTTCTGCTCAAAAAGGAGAAGTTTCCTCCCATCTTTCAGTCATGAGGTTTCTGTTTCTATCTTCTTACCTGGAAAGGACATTTCCAGCCCTGCAGCTGATGAATTAAAATTATACCTTCAGAAGCCACCTCCCTTACCCCTATGGTATGTTTTTATCAGTTCTGAGGTTGGTATTTGAGGTCCCAGCCTCATCCTCCCTGGTGGTGCAGCCCCAGCCTCACATTAAAGCATGAAAATTTAAACTCATCATGTTCTGCAATATTTACAAATCAATGAAAGTAATGCAACTAAATAAATGGCAGTCATCTAGGGCTGAGAAAAGCTGCTGAGCTTGGATGCTTTCCACCAGCAAATCTATCCCCATGTTTTATTTACAGGAATTTAAGAGAATTCGTTAGTCATAGAAGAATTCATATTTTAAAGACAGGTGAGAACCACACAACTCTACCCAGTTGAGTCTACAGCCTGTACTCCTACAGTTTTCTAGAAAATGCAGACACTGAAACATTTCAGGCTGGAGAAACCCAGTGAAGAAATCTGCCAGCTCTACGGCAGAGGGTCCCAACCAGGCTGAGCTTCACAAACCTCTGCCAAGTAGGAGGTGAACTGGTGGAGAGCTGGGAACTGGCCCTAAAAAGGAATCTGCCCCTGCACCACCATCCTTTGAAAACTTTGACAGCCCCTTCTCTACTGCATCTTTCCAGCTGCCTATGCCCAGGGAGATGCAGCCTGGCAAGAAGAGAACCACCTTCCTAAATCCAACTTTTTCAAGCCTTGTTCTAAACTAAAAGAGAGTAGATTTAGGCTACATAAAAGGAAGAACACTTTTATAGTGAGTAAACAGGTGGTGAAACACTGGCCCAGGTTGGCCAGGGAGGTGGGAGATGCCCCATCCCTGGAAACATTCAAGGCCAATTTGGACAGGACTCTGAGCAGCCTGGGCTAACTGCAGATGTCCCTGCTCAGTGCAGGGAGGTTGGACTTTAAAGCTTCCTACCAATCCCAACCATTCTGTGATTCTCTGATTCTATTAGCTAACCCTAACCCTAACCCTAACCCTAATCTGAGATGGGTTTTTAAAAAGCTGTTTAAATTCTGCGCCACACAAACCCTTTTTACACACTTTCAGCAGTGTTCCTGGGAAGAGAAGGGCCATATTACAATATTCCCACTTCTTATATTCAGAGGTAGCTTTGTGGTACAGGTTCCTTTGGCAAGAAATACGGGTAGTATGCTGAGATACATTCTCTACCACCAAATGGAAAGGGATTTTCCTTGGTAGCAATAACTGCCCACCCCACCATCATCTTTTGTCTAATGATTCCTACAGTTTAGGAACTCCCCTGGATGGCAGTTTGCTGTTCAGTAGGATAAAGTACTCTTTGGAAAGAGGATGCTGATGGGGAGAGCTATATAAGAAGCGAGATAAGTGTCTATTTGCCAATTGAATATGATTATTCTAAAATGAAAATTATGATCCTCAGTTAAACAAACACTAAAAAAACATTCAAAACTTTCCAGTTACAGGTAACAAAGGGATTAATGCCATTTGAACTGGATTGTTTTTAACAAGACCATTTGTAAATACAGGGTATACAGACAAGGCAGATAATGGGAAGTCGGGAAACACCCTTAGCTTCTTTTGAGTTTTCCGAAGCCTATTCCTTGTCTCCTACATCCTTTCTTCTCCTGTCAACTCCCACCCCATGTATCCTGCCCAGAGGGCTCTTCAGAACCATCTCAAGAGCCTAACATGTCTGCACAGCATATGGCACAGTGAGCCCTGTTCTTGATTCATCCGTAGATGCTCCTGGAAGGAAACGAAACATAGCATCCTTGTTAGTGTAGTTATTCCTGGAAGGCTCAGAGATTTTTCCCATCAAGCTGGGATTGCTTTGTTTTTAAAGGCTTCAGAAATGTTCTTCTGCCAACTTTTCCCCAGCCCAGTCATAACTTATTAAATGAGACTGCAAATTTACTTTAATCACTCTTCCTTCCTCTTATCTCTTCCTCATTGTGTGGTTTGAGGAGAACCATAAATTTGTTTTATTCTTGTCTAGAGGCTTAATGCTATTCTCTCCTTTCCTGGCATCAGAAAAAATAAGTCTTCTGGAAATGATCTGAGATGGACACAGTTCCCTTAGCTCAGCTGAGACTGCAGAGAGCAGTGTAGACACACAGCCTGAATAGGATTAGAAACACCTTTGGTATCCAGACTATGTGTCCTTGCCAAGTTAACCTGAACAGACATCAAGAACTGTCCTCTGGCTACAGCTTTACAAAAACATTACCTAGTTTATCAAGGAGATTCCTTGGAGTCCTATGATATAGAATCAGAGAATCATCAGGGTTGGAAGGGTCCTTAATGATCATCTAGTTCCACACCCCCTGCCATGGGCAGGGACACCTTTCACCAGATCAGGTTGCTCAGAGCCCTGTCCAGCCTGGACTTAAAAACTTCCAGGGATGAGGCTTCCACCACCTCTCTGGGCAACCTGTGCCAGTGTCTCACCACCCTCATGGTGAAGAACTTTCTCCTGACATCTAACCTGAATCTACCTACCTCTAGTTTTAATCCATACCCCCTAGTCCTACCACTATCCAAGATCCTCAAGAGTCCCTCCCCAGCTTTCTTGTTGGCCTCTATAAAATACTGGAAGGCCACAATAAGGTCTCCTTGGAGTCTACTCTTCTCCAGACTGAATAACCCCAACTCTCTCAGTCTGTCATCACAGGAGAGGTGCTCCAGCCCTCTGATCATCCTCGCAGCCCTTCTTTGGACACATTCCAGCATATCCATATCTTTCTTGTAACAGCTATTAGCCAGCTACTATGGAACACAGCTGGCTGAAACCTTTCCCTTCCCTTGAATAAAAGTCAGTCCTGCAACATGGGTGTACTCAGGCCATTTTTCTCTAGAGAGTCCCTTAACAGGGCTAGAAAAGCAGTTATCTTAGAAGAGGAAATAATTGATTTACTCTAAGAATATCTGGCAGTTGTGAATAGGGCAGCAGTTCTGAAAGCCTGGGTAAGTGTTGTCATCCTTGCCTGTCTCAGTTTTCCTAAAGGCTTTCTGCCACAATGCAATTCCTGTTGTTGCATTTGATGCAAGTGGACACCCAAGCACAGAGCTGCTTGTGACTGTCACTGCCATCACATCAGGGAGGCATCAGGCTCCAAATCAAGTTGGAAATTTCAGTTGATGGGACTATTTTGAGGCTTACATTGTGTCTGGACTCTGCTAGAAGACAGCCTTCTCCCTTCAATCCTGTGCATTTCCTGCGCTGAGGAAAATTCAGGCTTTCTGTAGCTGGAGCTGGGCTGTAGCTCAGTTTGCTCCACTTGAGCTTTGTAGTCAGAAAACACATAAAGAAGAGGTTTGGCCCCTACCAGAATGCTTAAAGATGCACACAAAGACTATGAAATTCTGTAACTCAGACACGAGTACTGCAACATAGAAGACTGGAAAATCTGAACTTAAAAATGCTCATAGTTAATTAAAAAATGGAGACAAACTGCTGAGCAAAATACTGAGGTGGAGAAACACTTCTGTTGGGTGTCTTATCCCTTCCCTCACCCAATTTTTTTCCACAATATTGATTGTAAAAGAAAAAAAAATAAATCAAACATTCCTTTTGTCTCAATTTACAATAGTTCAGTTTGTTTACAAGGCAGCAAGTGAATGACTCTTCCCATGAAGAGTTAAAATCCTTGCAGATCATTGGGAGTTCAAAGGCTGCAGCATGCTGGGATAATATCAAGCAATCCACCTGAAGATTAGTACACAATATCTGGAAGAAGTTGTTGGTTTTACATTTCTTTATAGTCTAAAATGAAAGATCTGAAGCTGCTCCTGCATGTGACTCAAATATGAATAATGCCCATAACAAAATGGAAAATTTATGGGGGATAGACACTTGCATTGGGACTAAATTATATTTTGGTTTTCAGCTCATTTGCTCATTTGTTCATTCCTCCAGAGACTTCCTGACCTCTTTTTAAAGGATCTTAACTTTGTTGAGGACCCCTTAACTTTACTGACTCTTAATTATGCACGAGGGAAGCTTTAAATAAATCAGGCAGTGCTAAAGGGTAATAATGAGGGGGGGAAAAACTGGAAAAACCCAAACAACCAGAAGATATGAGCAGCACTTATATATTGTTGTGGATGTATACAGGGAGCTGTATTCCCTATCCATGGTACAGGTAATTCATCTGCAGAATTATGGGCTTTGATTGCTTAAACCAAGTTTGGCAGAAACTCACAACTTGGTCTGTATGGCAGTTCTTGTGGCAACTGAACCACCAATAAGATGAGCACTCTGTTGTTAGCCAAACTCATTGTAACAGAGGACCATAAACTGGACCCACCTGGAAAGGTAAGGAAGATTGTATTTCCTTCTCATGCCAAGACCTCATGCCTTGTATTTCAGGTCTAAAAATCCCTAATCTTGCACATGCTCACCGGAATCCATTAAAAACAATTCTGGCACTTGTGGCACTTGTGAGATTTGCACCTCAAAGCAGGTGCAAATCACCTTCCCACCTTAAGCAGGTGTAAGAACTCTTCATCTTAAAGATCAGAGAGGTCTCCTTGCTCAGGCTCACTCTCCAAGCCCAACAATCCTCTTGGAGTTGAATGTGTCCTGGAGTCAAAATGACAGGGAATAGAGAAGGGCCTAGGAGAGTTCTATTTCACTGCCTCACATCATTCTAAATGGATTCATTCAAGAAATGTGTGTCCAACAAAACTGTACTAGAATAGATTTAAGCCATCTGACAAATGCTCCCCAACCTTTACCCCTCAGCACATATCACTGGTTATTGGTGCAGATTCTTCCTGTCAGCAATTTCTCAGCCAAGGGAATGCAACTAAAGATACCAACTCCCACCATGTGGGAACAACATGAGCACTAAAAGCTTCTCAACATAATCTCTTAGCAGATGGTATAAAGTTAGTGAAACATGGATGGGAAAGGGAATCTCCTAGAGATGCAGTGACAGATATTATTTCTGGGTCCTCACAATCCATTTCCATACAGCTCTAGACTTTTCTCCGAGTCGTATTTCGGACTTGGGTATCTTGAAATTACACTTCTCTGAGACAGAGATAAGGAAGGGAGAAAAAAAAAAAAAAGTGATTCCTATCTTTGCAGAGGCCACTTAGACAACAAAGGCCTAGCCCTAATATGTGGTTTCTGAGATGGACAGAGGTAGGTCCAGATCAGCATTTAGAGGCACCAGCACAATTAGTAGACTTTTGCCTCAATTTTTTCCTTGCGTGGCTCTAGGCTCTGCACCACAGATGTACCAGCTGTCTCCAAATTCCCCTGGGCTCTGCACACTGGGCAGGGGCATGGCATGAGGCACACCAAGTAATGGTCATAAAGTAGGGATCTCAAGAACAATAATGCAGGGTCACAGTCAAGGAACAAAAATTTTTGCAGACCCAGGAAGCAATGGGTGGACTACATCAAACAACCTCACTACATTTAGTAGATATTTACTGGCCCTTTTCTCAAAGCCACCTTCTCATAGCTCCATGCACATCTACACAAAGTGTCCCAAGACATGAGATAGGTGAGTCACCTGCAGGACAGCAGAGCTGGGCTGGTTCCAGAGTCTTTGGGGACTCTACAGCTCTGCCCATCTTGGCAATCTGCACAGCACAAACACCCATCAGGTTATCTCATAACATACCTAGGCAGGTGGGACAAAGGAGGAGGCAACCTAATAGAAAACAATCCACCTCTTGGGATCAAGAGAAGGAATCCTTTCTCCTGCTAGAAATTGGTTACCAGGCCAGCTTGGTGATTCAGGCCTTTAAGGAGGTTTTTCACAGCAATCAGATGCTTAAGGATCTCACAGCATCAATAACTTCATCCAAAGGGAGATCTGGATAAATGAGCAGAAAAGGCACTGGCAGTAAAAATGATACACTGCAGTGAGTCACTCAGTTAGTAACCTTTGTGTGATGTTTAATAGACAGAGAAGGGCTGTCCTGGCTGGTAAGTGACTCACAACATGAAAGAACATAATATGGTAGCAATCAGTCACAAAGGTGAATAAGCAGCAGTAGTTTTGTCCAGAGTCTAACATATGCAGCTACACACTGATATGACCCACACTCCTGCTCCCTCTCACTTAAATAAGTGCTACTGAGCCAATTGTATCATGCAGTCTCTTCTCTAAAAGGTGGATATCAAAGAGCATCAGAGGGAGAGGTTTACAAGCAGTCCACAGAACTTTACTATTGCCAACCCTCTATTGCAACAGTTGTCTGATCCCAAACAGCTAATCAGAAGATCACAGGAAAGGAATGGTACAAGTTCTACCCAAACAAAGACTTGGATTTACTGGGAAGCCAACTAAATTTCATTTTAATCCAGTGCAGTAGTTTCTACCATATTTCTACAGATAAAGCCTATCCTTTTTCCTACCCCTGGCTGCTCAGTCTTATCAATACCCCAAAGTTTATCATTCCCTCACCTGTGTTGAAATGTGGTTGAAATATTCACCATGAAGAGAGACTTTTTCATTTCAGGGACCCAGTCAGAACCCAGTTTCCCTCCATCCCCAATCCAACTGTGTTAGCAGGTTAACTGTGGGACCAACATCAGGGATGAGTCAGTTTTGCCACCATAGAGAATTATTGTGTTCTGCTGGGTTAGGAATCTGATTTCACCTGTTTCAGAGCATATGGGAAAGAGGCAGTAAAAATACAATAAATATAATCTAGCAATTGTGGCCACTAGTAAGCACAGCAGGTACAGTGTAGTCAAGAACACAATACTGATGGACACCCTGCAAAGAAACCCATTGTTTGCATCCTCAGAAGCTGTGGATCCTGGGAACAGCCTTCCACCAGCCCCCAGTGACAAGTGGCAGTAGGCAGAGGCAGGACACAAGAGCAGAAGATCTGCTCCATCTTCAGACTCGTGTTCCCCTCCCACACGTGTCCTTCAGAAACCAGTCTGCTCTCCCATAGCACCCAGCCCACCTCCCGGAGACAATTCCTGAAGACAGCAGAAATTTCTTTCATTTCTTTCTTTTCACTTCACTTTTTAGCAGTAAACTTGGTTCCAGCATGTGAGAGCCTCATGAACTCATTGCCCTGTAGCAGTTCAAGGGGAGTACATGAGCACAAGAAGTCAGGCTGCCTCTCCTCAGACCTGCTCAGACATGGAGTGAGGGTCAAGGGCCTTTCCCTTGCTCTAACTGCAAATTCAAGACAAGAGATCTGAAAAGAGGGCAAAGCAAATGGGTTGCTTGGAACAAATATTGGGACAGCATGGGCCAGGAAATCTACAGAGAGGGCAAGCGTGGGTGAAATAGTTGCTGCACATTACAGGGAGGATATCAAAAGGAGACAAGCCCATATGGATCCCACACAAGGACCTGGGGCTTCTTCCTTCCCCTGGAGCACTGTCCCAAGTCACTCAGTCTGTTCCATCCACAGGCATCAGAATTAGGAGAGGGCAGCTGTGAAGTTATGGCTCATCTTCCTCCAGGCTTTGCCCACAACCTGGCCCTGGTACCACTTACTGAAGCTCAAGAGCTGAGCAGCAACACAAACTTCAGAGCAGCATAATCAGGGTGAGCAGTGAAGGTAGTAGAGATTTCTCATTTAAAAAGCAAAAGCTGTCACACCCTCCCACACCACAGTTTTCTCCGTGGTTCTGAACACTGAGGAGAGGTGGGGGATACTTGTGAAGAGCTGGGCTTGCTCAGCATCAGATTGTAATTCAGCAGGCAGAAGGAAAGTTCAGCCATGAAATCCCTCTCTCTTTGTGAGGAGCAGAAAGACTCTAATGAATGCAGCATATGGGAAAAGAGAGAGGTGTCTGGGTAGCTGGACACTGCCTTGAGCACCTCCATGGTCCTTTCATGGTGCTCACGTACTGCAAGTGTTTAACAGGTCCATGCAACAAAGGAAGACTCATCCACACAAGGTACTTGGAGCCAGTGTAACATTATCCCATCTCTTTGCTTTCTTCTGAAAGGAACACTCAGCATTTCATACCACAAGCAAGCAGCATCCCCCCCCCCAAAAAAATAAAAATTAGAAAATATAAAAGAAATGCAGAACCCAGAGCCAACTTCTTTAGCACTGAAAAATTGACTCTACAGCCTTAGAAGCATTTTTTCCCTCCTTTTAAGACATGCAAATACAGATAAAAATACTCTAATGATGCTTATAAAACCTTTACAATGCAGTGTCTGGGGTGATCACATTATTCACAGGTTAGCAAGCCCTACATGAATACTGCTGCTCATTCTGTTGATTTCTTATTCAACTTTTATACAGCAGCACATAATGGCACAGCATGTCATAAACCCTCTGGAATACTATTTTAATGTCTTCCCTAAATATTTTTTACTTAGCATTATAACAGTTGCTTACAACTCCAAAGCCAAATTCTTAGGAAAGCCTGAATGAAAATGGGCAGAACTGAGAAAGAGCTTCTAGATAGCCTAAAAAGCAAGAAAAAGCCTTTTTCACACTAGAAGTCTTTGTATTCACTCAGAATATCCAAGGATAATGATGTTTTTTCCCCTTCAGTAGAACACAATGGTCAGATCCAGCTGCAGAGACAGTATAAACAGAAACAGCGGATGTTACCATGGGGTTTTCTGGGGGAGACCCCCAAAGTGTCTTCTCCTCTCCCTCCCCATGCTGTAAATCCCTTATGGTGTGAAGACACAAGATAAGGCCTTATTAAGCTTTTTTACCAACATGAGAGAGTCTCTAAATCCCATAATTTTATTATTAACGCAGAAGTATTTTTACATCAGTGCCTGCAACCTGATAAAAAAAAAAAAAAAAAAAAGGAAAAATCTTAAGCACTCTCCTTTACCCATGCACACTCTCACTTTGATAGATAGGAAGCCTCTCTTGGAAAGGACTTTTGTGCAACTTTCATGTTAGCTCAGAAATCTGTCCCCAGAGCAGGTCCTACTAAGAGCTCCAGACAATATCTCGGACATAGATGTGGGCAAAAGGCTGAATTCCAGAAGAGCTGCCATGACCCAGTTTTACTTCAACCTTGTAGGAATTCCAGAGTGTGCATTATTTCTACTTTTTCACTTAATTTGGAAAAATCCAACACTTCCTTTCCAACCCAGGCTTTTTTGGCCAGGGTAGTTTTGGGTTACAGCCTGACCCTCAAGGGTACTACAATATAATCTCTCTAGCAAGTGATGAGCTGAGTTCAAAGGACATTGGTTGAAGAGCAGTTTTTCCTTTGTCTGGGTGTGAAAAGCACCACATTTGTAATAGCACAAGCTCTCCTGGGCCTGTTCTGCTAAAACTTCGACTGAATCCAGCCTTTGGAAAAAAAGTCAAATTATCTTTTTATTTTCTCAACATAATGGAATCAAACCCCAGAGATTTTCAGCAGACCATGCCTGAAGAACACCTGTGTCAGATTAGGATTTCCAGAGTTCAACTACTCAAGCTGTGTTTTGTCATTTCTCATAGCAGCAGCAATATGTCAGCTCTTCTCCATCATGAAACCCAAGAGCACCATTCAGCCAATTATTTCAGGATACTAAAGCAGGCTAACAGAATGTATCTGGAAGCAGATCATCCTCAGATAGGGACAGTTACACTGTATTCAGTTGTCGTTGGCACAAGCAACACTCTGTAGAGTTAGGAAGCACTCCCATTTTTTTCAACTAGAAAAAAGACAATTTGGATGCTGCATGCCATTAGTCTGAGGAGCAACAATCCCAAATAATGTCAAAGGAAGAATAACATTTGTGAAACAGAAGTTAGACCCATAATGTATCAACTCCTCATTCAGCATGAGATTAAAGTATTTAGGCCTTTAATGCTTCAGCTCTGTTAATTCTGCCTTCAAAAGATCATTAAGCTGCAAGAAAGACCATGTGTTATTCTCAGGCATACTGTTGTAGCTGGAATTTTTCCATCACTTCCTCAGCACAGGCAACAAGATCACCAAAATACAGAACCACAACAACCAAATATTATTTAGAGAAAACCCTTTCCAGAAATTGTGACCTCAGCCCAAGCATATACAATTCATAGAAAAAACTTTGATTAAATAGTTTTTTGCTCAACCAGTCTCAAAAGACTCCAAGTTTACATCCATTAACTCTAAGAATATAGGTCCTTAGATCTAACAGTAAATTTTCAGAATTGGTTTTCCTATTTTAAAAACTTGAGTAGGGAAGAAAAAGCATTAAAGTCTCAATATATTTCTGAATATATTTTAGTACTTAAATACACACTAAAAGAGAACCAAGCACAGAGAGACCCATGCACCTCAAAAATAAGCTACCCTCTTACAAGCCATCATTACCTCAGCCCCAGATTTCATATGGACTTTTGGGATCTTGACCACGTTTTGAATTGTTCCTTTGCCCATGTTCATTAGTAATGATGAGATCCCTGAGTCAGCTAAGAAGGAAAGAAAGAAAATGGGGGTTTCAGCTCTCTGCAAATCTGATTGTTGAATATTTTCAGCTGATTGCATTATCCCCTGGCATAAGCTGACTAATTGTTTCGACTCAATTGAATACTAATAGGATTGCTCCCTATAGCTGTGGATCAATGCCACAGCATTTTGCTATTGATAATACAGTAAAAGCCTATTAAATCCACAGCCTTGTGGAGAACAGTACTTTAAAAACATATATTTGTTTCTATTGTGAATATTAATGCTGGCTTTCTTCTGAGTTAAATCTTTTTAGGGGCATTAAAAATATTTAGCAAGCTGTAACAGACTGGAAGAGCAGAAACTGGGAAAGGGTTTGCTTCCAGAGAAAAATTTTAGCAGACAATTTTCAAAGCTTTATTTACTAAGAGTTTCAAAAACTTATTTTGGACACTTTGCCTTGAAAACTTGTATTTAAGGAATTGCATTAGAAAATGTTTCCAACTTCTTACAACAATATTAAAAATAATTTAAAAAACAAACAAACCAAACCAAAACCAACCAACCAAAAACAAACAAACAAACAAACAAACAAAAAAAAAAAAAACAGAACAAGTCTCTACAGCTTTAACTCCAACTTCCTCTGGTTTTTACCAACAGGAGTTTCCCTGAGAATGCTGCAGCATGCAGCCACACCTAGAGGCTGAATTGTATTCCAGGTGCTATTGGAGAGTTTTCTATAAAGAAGGAGGAAAAACTGACCTCAAATGGCACATGGCCAGCAGTTGCAGAGCTCAGGGATCTCTTAGCATTGTCCTCATCAGGGTGGGATGAGCAGGAGTGGATTCTGCTCTCGTGGGGGAGGGAGGAGCACCCACTGAGATGCTCAGCTGGCACTCGAGTCAAAAAGCCACAGCTCTGGGTGATGCTTAACAGCCCACATGCAGCAGACAACCCGAGGAGAAATCAGTCCTTGCTTTGCCACCCTTAACCCCCAGGCTGCTTCTCCTTAGCAAGATGAAAGTGCTCAACAACGGGGCTGAAGCACATGTACAGGTCACAGCTCTCCGTGGTCCTGAAAAGACAACAGGATTTCTGGCAAAAGACTTCTCAAATACAGATGACTTGAATCAGAAGAGTTACAAGACCACAGGTGGCCTGCCGTAGCTTTTGTCATAAAGTTTTAGTAAGTTGACCTTGAAAAGGCTCTAATATTATATCCTTTTTGGAAACCCTCTTAAGGGAAACATGTCTGGGTTCATTTCGTGACTGAGTTTGCCTCTGCAGTAAATGAGAACCTCAGACCCACCTGCACCACCTGAGATTAAAAACACCTCTTCTCTGAACTTCTCTTGACTCCTGTTAGCTTGCTGTGGCAGCACTGCACACAGATGATGGAAAACCAGGATTTATCCCTCCAGGCACTGATGCCCTCTCTGCACAGGGCAGCAACACAAAGCATGGGGAAAATGTTTTGTTCCTGGCTTGTAGTGATCAGGTTTGCATTTCCCAGTGCCCCTGAGATGTGGCCCGAGCAGACACACAGAGCTGGCAGTGAACTATATAATGAAATTTTGGCATAGCTTGTTTAAACCTTACACCTTTTCCAAGAGTAGGGACTGAAGGTTTCTAAAACCCCTGCCTGAGGTGATTCATTAGATGATTATTCACACACAGAACTTAGTCTCAAACCCACGGAGACCTGTGGGAGTGTACTGATTAACAACTTGCAAGTTGCTACCCAGAGACTCCCCAAAGATTAATTATGTGCCAGACCTGCTCAGATTATAGGCCTGATTTACAACACTGTTTGGTATTAAGCTTGCCCAACTCTTTCTATCATTCAGTTCAACATCAAGTGTTTGTGCTGAAGTGTTCATAAAGTTGCTTCAGGGAGTGTTTTTGGAGAGCATTTAAAGAAGCCAAGCAGGTCAGTGGCTTCTAAGGAAGAAGAAAAATAAAAGAAAGGACAAAAAAAACCCCACCAAAAAACCCAGAAAAATCCTGGTACTTGGTGCCAAATGTGGGAGAGAAGAAGAGGATTTTTAAGCTTTTATTTGAAAACTTTTAGCACACTTGTGCTTTGGGATGTCATCAAGTAGAAAGGGACTAGAATTCATCAACAGCCTGTTCTTAACTTCACCACATGGAGGTCCACATTTTGTGATTGGTTTTTTTTTGTATTTCAGTTTCTACAACACCCGAGGACCCTGTTCTCAGCTCCCAGATGAGACTTTACCTGTTGTTTCAACTGAACACTCTGAATAGCACTAATGGGAGCATCAGATCTGTCATTGGTAACATCTCATCCCCTTTCCAATGAAGAAGTGGCAAGTGGTGAGGGGGAAACAGTGAGGGATTGACATGCAAAGTGCTAAGTTACAGACAGGGATTTAAACTGGTCAGGAAACAGGAAGACTGAAACCAGCAGCCAAAGAAGATGAGGAATAAGCTTGAGAGAGAGGTGGGAGATCAGTTGGGGATGTGAGGGAATTTCTGCTTGTCATCTTTAAAGCAAGAACCCAGAAACCCATGTATCTCCCACCATTTTGTTGTTTGGTACCATATATGAATGTGCGAAAGAGTTAGCTTCAATATTTGCCCCTTCTTAAAATTTTTCTATTCAGAAAGACTCTTACTTTGTCAGCTGCCATCCTCTTCCACCTACAAAAGAATCCCACCAATTCAGTACCACCTGGTGTCACACTGATATGGGAGGAATGAAAGTAGGGAGATGATCTGGAGTAGTGAGTGAACGTTTCATGGGAATTAGCTTCTGGGTGCATAAACCACTGTCAGAGCCTCCACTGGAGATTTTTGAGGGAGTTTAACTTCCTTACTGGTCTTAATTGGATCAATGCACCAGGAGCAGTATCAAAGCATTTGCTGGTTTGCAACAGATGTTTGGGTATGGAGGAACAGATCCATGGCCTGGTGGTTTCAAGTGTTGTGTTTGTCTTAGGTCCACAAGTTGATGCATAAACTATTTGCATGGGAAGAACAGTCCAAGCTGTTACAGCAATCCATTGGGCTGAAACTTGGAAGCAAGTGCTGCCATGAGACTACTTGGAAAGGTAAGATAGCATCTCTAGAACAGAGTCTGTTTCACTGATAACCTGGATGCCAGACTCTGTTGCAGTCATCTGTCACTGAGAAGTTACAAGTGTGCAGCAGGGAGCAGTCTGAAAAGCCAGACATATACGTCAGGGATCTCCCCAATAGCAGAGTTAGACACCAAACAAGCACAAAGGAACTGAGTTGAGATTCTTCTCCTGGGCAGGAAAAAAAAAAAAGTTACAAAATGAGCATGCATAGGTGCAAAACAGTGGGATCACCAATGCTGCTCTTTCCAGTTTCTGAGAGATCCGATTTTATCAGGCCTCTTCCTGCACCCTTTAACAGCAGCTTCCACCTCTGAAGAGCTAAGGGAGGTGGAAATCCAGGAAACAGACCAGTGTTTTATTCCCAAACAAGTGATCATTCCCCTGTGGTGTAAGGCTGAGATAAAGGTCTTGCTTTATCATTTATTCTGTGAACAGGATTCATCAGATTCCTTTAGCTGGACCAGGCACCCATACTGAGCCAGCATCTTGCCACCAGCCCCTGCAGGCACAACCCAAAGTACTGAAATTAATAAATAGAATATGTCAGCTCTGTAGAGAGCTCTGGTTGTGCCTGCAGTCCACACCAGATGAGAGAGCAAGGAAATAGAAGAACCCTAAATTCCTTTGATCTTCAGCCCAAGTTGATCACGAACACCTTTGGTTGGGCAGGACTGCTTTCCAGGAACGAGCTGCAGCATCCTTCATGCAAGGTTTTTACATTTTCTGACATTAATTTTTGGGCTCTGTCAATTTTTTGGCCTTTGGCAGGTCACAGGGGTGGGCACTGTCCTCCTCATCCAGCCAAAGGATCCTGGACAGGCACTGAATCAGCATATGAGAAACTGGACTGGGGGGAAACTGGCTCTACTGGATTGTCTTGCTGATCATCTCTCTGACTTCAAAGCCCACATCTGTCTCATGAGCTGGGGATGCTTTCTAACTTTAGCTGACCCAAATTACTCCCAGCCTTCCTCTGCAGCTCACAGTAGCACTGAATCTTTGGTGCCTTTGATCATCACATCTCTGAAACAACCCAGCCTGGGTGTCTGTACCAACACCTTGCAGACACAGGCATTCAGGTTAAGCCCATTGGTGATCCAGCTGTCCTTAAGGTGATTTTTCCTCTGATTTCCAGTGGCAGCAGGGGGGACCTGAGCTCAAAACAGGCTTTAGCTGCAAGCTGCTGAATTTTTGCACACTCCTATCCCATCTGGGAGCAGTTCCTCACCAAAGAGGAAGAGTCATGCTCTGATTTTCCACAAGGTGGTCCTGTACATTGAAGAAACAAGCTTTCCTGAAGTCCTAGTTTAGATGAAAAAGAAAAAAAAAAATGCAAAAAATCTGTCTCAGCCCCGGCCTAACCTTTAGTTTCATCAGGCCATTCTGCCTTTGGATCCTAAAATCTTTCCCTTCCCTCCCTGTCTCTTATCCCCTGAATAAAATACACACTTTGTAAATGCTGAATTAACATGAAGTTACATGTGAAAAAGATGCTTAAGAATTAGAGAATTTATGTCAGGATTTTACAGGCTTGTATTCTTCTCACAAATTAATTTCTAGAGGGTGCTGCAGTTCCATTCCTTCTGGGCAAGGTTACTGTAGTTCTTGTGCTTCAGTATTGGGGTGATTTTTGGTCATCATTTACAGTAGTCCCAATTCTCCTGATTTAGCTGTGCTGGTAGGAAAATAATCATTAAATTCTCGGGGAGATTTTATTGCTCCCACTTCTGTTACTTCAAAGAAAAGTGAAACTCAGGAAAAAAAAAAAAAAAAAAGAAGAAGAAAAAAAAAAATCAGCATCCCAGAAAAGGGCAAGGCCATATTTAAATATCACAAATCAGCAGAATATAGCAAAACTTATGTTTTTTCCTACTCACAGATATGACCTTTCTAAAAAGTGAGGAAAGTGAGATGAGGTGGAGTTTTGTTTTATAAAAAATTTGAAAATCTTTAAACAGCAGGATATTATGTACCTGCTATTAAACTCCATCTGGCACTAGCTCTTCAGGCAAGTAACAAGCCAAGACAACCTTTTTGGGAAATAAAAAAAACAAAAAAACCAAGACTTAATTTAGCAGAAGCTGTGGAAGCAAAATTTCTTTGAACTGTTTCTACACATCTTTTCATCATGTGCTTGCAATTTTTAAAACTATTTTAAAACAGGGTGGTAAATGTGTTAAATAGGTCACTCTCTGTGTCCAGCACAGAGATTGGAGGCTGTTTTTAACTCCAACTGCAGAACTTTGGCTCCTGAGCTCAACTGGTAACTGCTTAGATGGCAGGTCCCCAGTGCTTGCCCAGGAGGCAAATGTTACAGTCAGAGAAAATAAATAGATTTGACTGCTCTCATGTTTAGCCTTGCTCCAGAGCATCAATACTTCTATATATGGCAGCCCTAGAGCTCTGGTACACAGATGAGTTGGAGAAGCAGTCCAAAAAAAAAAAACAAAAAAAAACAAAAAGAAAACCGGGACACAAACTGGGTGGTTTTACAAGATTAAGCTGAGAGAAGGTAGGTGATGTTTCTGCCAAAGAGGACTTGGGTCCTGCAGCTGTTTGCAGAACACAATGCAGGACAGTACTGGGTAGAGACAGCCTTGGTATCCACAAAAAATATCCTGGCCTATGCACATGATGGAGGAGCTGGCAGAGCTTGAGCAAACACCACCTGAATCCTCCTCTTTTCCTTGTGGAGAAGAACCTTAACAGATTGTATCACAGCCTGGGTTGTAGTATGGTGAAGGCTTCAGGTACCCCAGGGTTCCAGGATTTTTCTTTATGGTCTGTTAATATTAAAGTGGGAAAGACAGATCAGAATGTGGTCTGACCCTTTGTTTTTTTTAGGACAACTGCACCATGACTTCTTGGGTCACCATGGAAGCTCCTGACAGGAGCTGCAGGGAGAAAGATTAAGGAATTGGTTCTGTACCTGTAGGTGACAAGGGACTGCTCTGGGCAGGATCAGCTTCCCCAGGTGTCAGAGAGTCAGGAGGTAGAACACTGGCCCATAGACAAGTGGGCAACGTGCCCACTCTGATCTGTTCAGGCACCTGCCAGTGTCCCTGCAAGTGGCAGATGATGCCATCAGAGATGGATAGAGCTTTAGTACCCTGTCTGGGTGCCAAAATGTAGGCTGGAGCTTCTCCAGTGTAAGTGGCAATTCAATCCAATTAAAAGGAGGTAAATGCCAGCTAGACTGCATTTTCCCCAGAGCCAGGGCTCAATATGAGCCAGGGAGCAGAGGATGCCTTTCCAAGAGCTGTGGCCAATCTGTTGAGAAACAAGATTTTTACTGCTGATGTTTCTGCATTCTAAAGAAGAGAAGAAAAGATTGGGAGGGAAGAGGTTGCCAACATGTAAAAGAAAATATATAAACAGAGGCTGTAAAACTCTTCTGTCTCTTGGGGATGGACCAATAGGTTTACAATACAGTGAGGGCTATTCCAGATCTCCCTTAGGGACAGGTTTCAGATGCTGTGTAGAATGAAACACAGGAATACACCACCTGGAGAAGGCAGTGGGGCCTCTGCCTTCTGCAGAACACCTTAAGCAAGGAGTCAAATAGTGTCAAACCCCAGGTAAGGGATTAAATTAGATATATAGAGTCCTATACAGCCTTTTCAAGAGCCACAGTTCAGCAACGTCTACAACCCTGCATAAGTACTTTTACATCCCATTGGGACTGTTCTATCTTTGAGCACTAAAGCCTCATGAAGACTGTGACCAAGACCTGTAAAGAGATTATAAATCAAGGTCTCTGCTTTCTCCTTCCTCGTGCCTCCCAGAGGCACTCTTTAAAAACAGAACCCTAAGTCCATGCCCAGCCATGAAGAATCCATGATTCTGAAAGCTTTGAAAGTTTTTTTGGGAGTTGGTACCATTTTATAATAAACCAGTAGGGCATCAACCATCTGTGGACTACACTGCACTTTATTGGCCATTCAAGAGGTAATTCTTCACTAGGGTGTATTACAGGAGGGGTTTAAACATCTCTCTGATTACACAGGAATCAGCTAAATGTCTACCTATTGCCTTTATGGACCATTTTCTCCTAGGGGAAGGAAGGAGTCCATTAAGTTGCATTGTACCAAGGCTCTGAAAGCACCCACGTCTGGTCCAGAAATATCTATTTATGGATAAGTGTTGCCAGAAATGTGGAAGTTCTGAGGGAGCAACAATACTTCAGACACAGAAACTGAAAAATTTCCAGCTGATGGTTGAAATGAGCTTGTGAGACACTTTTGAGAAGCTAAAGGAGACTAAAGACTATGGTGTCCAAGTGGGAACAATGAATTAGATGGAATTAGATCAATAAATCCTCTCATCACATGTAGCCCTGCTCAGTACAACAATATTACAGACAAAAAAAAAGAAAATAAAAAGAGAAAAGAAAAAAAGAAAAAAGAAAAAAAAAGAAAAAAGAAAAAAAAAAGAAAAAAGAAAAAAAAAGAAAAAAGAAAAAAATAGAAAAAAGAAAAAAATAGAAAAAAGAAAAAAATAGAAAAAAGAAAAAAATAGAAAAAAGAAAAAAATAGAAAAAAGAAAAAAATAGAAAAAAGAAAAAAATAGAAAAAAGAAAAAAATAGAAAAAAGAAAAAAATAGAAAAAAGAAAAAAATAGAAAAAAGAAAAAAAATAGAGAAAAGAAAAAAATAGAAAAAAGAAAAAAAATAGAGAAAAGAAAAAAATAGAAAAAAAAAAGTAAGCCCTCTGGGTGATGAACACTGTTCTTGGTCTTCACATTTCTGCTGTTCTCTGCCCTTTCTTGCTGTGCCCAAAAAGTGTGGAAACAAATCAAGAATCAGTCACACAGGAGGAGCTAAATCTCAGACAGCAGCTAGAGTGAAGCAGAACATATGTTTACTGACATCTTCTTCCCCACATTTGAAAAGCCACCGTGTTTCCAGGGGGGGGAGAAAAATCCTTTTGCAAGTCTCATGGAATAGAGGAGAGCAACTCATCAGTCAGGTGCTGGCTCAGCTCTCAGCTGTGGTTTGGGACTTTAAGGGTCATCTAGTTCCAAACCACCCCCTGCCATGGGCTGGGACACTTTCCACTTGACCAGGTTGCTCAAAGTCCCATCCAATCTGCTCTTGAACATTTTCAGGGATGGGGCATCCACAGTTTCTTTGGGCAACCTCTTCCAGTATCCCACCACCCTCATAGTGAAGAATTTCTTGACAGTGTCTAACCTAAATCTCTCTGTTTAAAGCCATTATGCCTTCTCCTATCACTCCATGCCTTTATGAAAACTCCCTTCCCAGCTTTCTTGTAGGCTCCCTTCAGGTACTAGGAAGCCACTCTAACATCTCCCCAGATCCTTTTCTTCTCCAGGCTGAACAGCCCCAACTCTCTCAGCCTGCCTTCATAGGTGCTCCAGCTCCCTGATCATTTACTGGCCCTCCTCTAGACTCATTCCAAGAATTCCACATCCTTTCTGTCTTGAGGGTTCCTGAACTGGATTCTGTGCTCCAGGTGGGGTCTCACAAGAGGGAGCAGAGGAGGAAAATCACCTCTCTTGACCCTCTGGCCGCGCTGCTTGTGATGGAGCCCAGGGCACAGTTGGCTTTCTGGGCTGCACATCCCCGGCTCCTGTTGAGCTTCTCATCAATCAGCATCCCCAAGACCTTTTCCTCAGGGCTGTATCTAATCTCTTTCTTCCACAATCAAACCCTCATCAGTAACCCTCCATTTAGCTGACAGGAATGATTTCTTCTACCTGCATCATTTGCACAGCCAGCTGACTGGGAGACTGTGGGCTCTGGACACATTCTGGTGTTCATATCTGTCCATATCTGTTGGAACTGGACCCAACTGGAATTACTTACAGGCTGCAGGATTAAAACTGGACCATGCACAAGCTATGAGCAAATGAGATGTTGCAGTTCCAGGGCTCCTGTGTGTAGCACAACACTAGACATACATCTCAAAGGAAGGACCACTTTTATGCACTAAATTCCTTCATCAAAAATATAACAAACAGACCCTGTGGGTTTCTAATTCCCTGGTTTGTTTCAGGCTCTTTTTTCCTCAAAAAAGTTTACTTGGCCTCAAGACAAAGTTATCTCTGGAACTTATTATGACAGTGGTTCCGCAGCAACACTGAGAAACAGAAAGGTGCAGCTATAAAGCCTTTCAAAAATGGGCAAATATTAAAGAATTAAAAAAAAATAAAAAATCAAACTTGTAATATTGCGTATGAAGATGAGGCTCACCATGTTCTTTTCCTTGGCGAAGAGTTTACTCCCACGAATGACAGGGGCCACCCTTCCCCAGCTGTAGTCCATTTATGGGTTTTTTATGCCTTCTCCAAAGAGGATGAAGGTTTCACTTTTCTGACAAATAGTTTTTACTTTGTGTCCTGATTATTGCTCCCAGACACTCCCACTCCACAGCACAGGCACTGCCACAGTTGTGTCTGTGCAAGGTCAGAGCAGAAAGTACCAGGAACATTCAGCATTGTCAGGATAAAACAAGTTTTCACACCACAAAATTTACCTCCAGTGACAGCGTCAGCTGGGATATGAGCAACCAGGGCATCCAGTTATCCTTTCACTGTTGCAGGAAGATTTCACAGCCCAACTTTCTGACAAAGTCTTTTTTTCTACAGGCTGAGATTGGAAAGGTAGTCAAAAGAGGCACAGAGAGAGTAAGAATATAAAATAAAAATAACAAAAAAACAACCTTGAACTGACAAACTAATGAGAATTTATGAGACAGAAAAAACCATACTGCTTCAGGGGACATTTTGTTTTGAAAAACATTCATGGCCACATGATAAACACGACATGTCACAGCCAACACATTTTCTTGTTATGAATGTTTAACTTTGGTTCCTCACTAGGAAGATGCTGGGTACTCTCATTGGAAGGACTGTCACTAGGAAATCAAGGCTTGGTAATTAATATAACTCACTGAAATAGTTAGTAGTGTACAGTGATATTTATACATTTATTTCTGAAGTACTCTCTTCCATCTTATCATGTGCATTATTTCTATGGTGTCCAGAAAGAAAACTGTATTTTATTGATTCTCTCAGAGAGGTAAAGCGTGCCTGACTTCCTGCTAATAAATCTGCAACAGTACATGCTTACTTTCCTCTCAAAAAGCAATCAGCAGTGCCCAGACCCACAGCTCTACCCTTGGCTTCAGTCATAGTCTTCATATTTTTGAGTTCAGCTTCATGACCTCTCGTTAATTTGGACCTAGAAAAAAAAGTTGGCAGCCACAGATTGATTGATGGATTTTCTCTCCCACACAAGAAAAATTTGAGGTTTTCTTCTTCTTTTTCCTTAGGAGGCAGGGAAGCTACTTAGATAAAAGAGGTTTTGCCTCTTATGTTCTGGATATAGTTATTAAAAATCTTGCAACTTTATTCCTACTATGTCTGATGAAAGATAAACAGGAATATAAACCAGTAACTAGCTGGGATGAAAAAGAATCTACTGGTAATAAGAAGGTATGGGATATGTTCTTGACAGTATTTAAGCATGCAAGGAAGCATAACTAGACATACACCCTATGTTTGTTATGTACCACCATAATTCTTACTGCACAGGGCAGTATTTTGGTTTTGCTTCCTCCCTTCATTTCTCCATCATCCCCAGGAATGAGTCAGCCAGTCACAAAGCCACCACCTGCATGAACTCACCCATGTCACAAGTCACCATTAGACAGGTTTCTGGTCTTCACTTGCTCCTTCATTCCCAACTCACCAGAGCCAATCCATACCCCACCAGATGTGTTTTTAAACGTGGATTGCATCAGAAGGAGCCAGCATGCACTGATGGCCACTCAAAGTCATCTGAGTTTTACGTACAGGGGATTTATAACATGGGGATTTTCTAACACAGCCATGATCTGGTCAGCATTAGCCTGACACAGGGCATTTCGGGGGGGAGCAGATCCAGATGGATTGCAATGGGGATCAGGATAGATTTTAAGTATCAGTGTGAAGACAACTTGTTTCCTCAACAGAAATAGCACTATAAATATTAACTTAATGTTGATTTAACAGCTATTTCTCCTTGCTCTGCAGTAGCAGCTTCCAGCACTGATGACAGAAACACTCAGAGTTTCTGAAGTTCATATTACAGGGACAGAATAATTTTCCAGACTTGAAGTTTTCTGATCAGCACTGAACCCTTAAGCCTCAGCTGTCCCAGAGAGCCCAGTAGTGGCTGCAAGAACGGAGGCATTTGGGACTTGCATAAGCTGCTGAGCTCCAACACTCAGGACTCAAAAGGGTGGACTTCAGACAACTGTTTGAGCACCACTTGAGAGCATCCTCCAGCCTATTTTCTTCCCTGAGTTGCCCAAATTTTTTTCTTCTTCTTTTTTGCTTTTTTGGTTTTTTAGTTTTTTGGGGGTTTTGGTTTTTTTGGTTTACATGCCCTCCTCCCACACACACTTTTTCTTTTTATATGCAGTATTCTTTATTCTTTATACCCTTGGGATGGAGGAAAAGAACACGTGAACTACCAGTGAAGAATTTCATATCAGAGTTCAGGATGCTGTCTCCTAGCATAAACATGGGAATGAGAAACCCCACCTATTCCCAAGAGGAAACCAATTCAACCTTCTGCCTCTTACCTTCTGCTCTGTGTCTGTCATGCTGGCACTTGCAGCAGTCAGGCTGAGCATTGGGCTTTCCTGAGCTCAAAGCTGAACTCTCAGTCTCCCTGGCCCCTGTCAGCAGACGTGTCTGTCTTCATCTTCTTTCTCCAGTGTGGCCCAAAATTAATGAGAGCAGTTAATATTCTGGTCTTGATGAAGGGATCTGCACTCCCAGCCACCAGACCTGTCTGCTGGCATGGTAGGGTGATAGATCCAGAATCAATTTTCTATCTTAATGTCCAAACCACTGAAACAAACATAAAAAGGCAGGAGTCAAGAAACTGGATAAAAGAGACTTCACTCTGTCCTGGCCAAGAAATCCTTAATGCTTCATGTCATGCTTTCAAAAATCACTTTAGCCTAAGACTCACTTAGTGATTACAGTCCCATTTCAGCCCCAGATATCCAAGCAAAGCTCTGATGGAAGGTTTAGAAAAGGCCTTTTAGCCCAAGACAGGGAGATCAATCTGTTTAGTCTCAAAAGGGAATGAGCAGAAGGCAACTTGATTACACTGTCTTCACATGGGGAAGATAACAGACACTTAAAAGGGATTCTTAATCTAGGAGAGAGGTTTAACACAACTCTCATGTCTAGAAGCTGAGTTCAGACCAGTTCCAAATAGAAACAGTACATTTAAAAAAAAGGAATTTTACAAAAAAACAAAACAAAACAAAAAAAAAAAAAAAAACCCAAAACAAAGTATATAAATACATTTTTAAAGCCACCTATGTATATGGTTGTGACAACTGGGACAGTCCCCTTGGAAAGGACAGAGTCTCTGCACCAAGAGTGGATGCTTTGTGGGAGGTGCCCTGCAGTTACCCCTTAGAGACCCCCAAGAAGGAAACCCAGTTGGAATTTACCAAAATCTCACCCAGCAGCTCCTTCTGAGCTCAACCAAGCCCCCAGAATAGTTTCATTACAAACATGAACTCTCCCTTCCCAGCAGTGCTGCTACAGCTCTACTTTGGTCCAAATCTACCTGGATTTTAGAAGAGCTTGTGCTTTAAACCACACTATCAAAACTATCCTTGAATTGAAGAGACCACCCAAACCAGCCACTCCAATGCCTGTTTCACTGCATCAACACCTTACCCCAGCTGGGTTTTGTCTGCTGTTATCCTTTTACATGTACTTTTGAACTGGAACAGAAGCAATGTATTCACAGACTTCTATAGTGCCACTTTCCTTAATACTTCCACCTGCACCCGCCATCCCAGAGGCAGGAAAAGCAAAAGTGGGTTGTCTGGAAGCAGGCACAGTGGACAGACCCATATTTCACTCCATTTATGCACATTCACTCGTGCTGTGTCAAACAGCACCCATCATTGCTACCACCAGCTACAGAGCTAGAAAATCTCAAAGTGATTCAGAAATGGTTCAGCAAGAACTGACAGGGCTGCATGGCTCTTTCTCCATGGCACATTCTTACCAAACTTCTGCATACCAAGAAAACAATAGCACGAGTAACCAGAAAAATTAAATGCCTTGCTCCACAGCTATGAATGAGGCACAGGATATGCAGTACAAGTGGTTCCCCCTCTGCAAAGGTTTCAAAGGAAACAGTTTGCTCACTGACCAGCACGGGATGCCACTAATAATTCTGGAGGACAATGCTGTTTATTTATCAAAGCTGGTATTTTCCAAGGCATTTAAAGGAAAAATGTTTGTCTGGGAGGGGAGGAGGAGAGAAGAAGAGAGGTGCAGCACAAAAAGCTCTCATCTAGAATGGCCCTTTCAAACAGTGGAAGTTCCATGGAAGAAGTCCCTCCAAAAGGTTTTCATAAAACAGCCTCACACTTCCCCACCCCAAACCCACCCAACAGCACCAAACATATGGGTGCAGAGGGGTTTGTACACACGTGTACAATGCAGAAGGCTTGATCCATGAAGCATCTCCCTGTAGTTTTAACCTGCCAGCTCTTCTTGCTTGGTTTTGTCTTTTCAGGAGAACACACATACCTGTGTAGGGGAAAGAAATCACTTCCAGTGTCAAATCACCGCCTGAAAAAGAAAAAGCAAAATTTTCTCTTCCAGGCAGTGGCTAAAGGATACATGATCTGGCAAAGGAGTTGTGGAGAGAAGCAACACACTATACCAGCCACCAGCAACAAGCAGCTTGCCCTGCCCAGGCTGGCTGGGGCTTGGTCCTTGCACTGGAGCCCCATCGTCTTCAGCTGCAGTGAACTTCTCCAACAGAGCTGCAGCTGCTAAAATTAGGTGTGATAGTCTACTGTATTCATAGAATCATAGAATTGGCTGGGTTGGAAGGGACCCCAGAGATCATCAAGTCCAACCCTTGATCCACTACCACTGCAATTTGCTGCCCTCTCTAGCCCAAGCAGAGCTTTACTCAGTCCATGGGAGGAACATTACTGTTTTTAACTCAACAGAGCCTCCAAAGCGTGGGTCCCAGCTGGCACAAGACAAAGGCAGTGATAGCAGGTCCAACCAGGCAAGCAAAAAAAAAATCACCCTGCCATGTGTATGTTGGCACTTGGGGGAGTCATCCTAAGGGTTTCCCATCACCATGAAAGATCTCCCAGAGAGTCAAACATAAAACTTCCCAGGAAGCACCCAGAAATTCAAAAGGGGACGAACACAGCTTAGGGCAATACTCAACTTGCTGCTCATGTTTCTGACAGCTCTGTTGTGTCTGTAAGTTATAGGAATTTAAAGCTGGGAAAAGAATCTGTAAAGGCTGTGTGAGGCTGGAAAAAACCCAGCCCAGGAGGGTTGAGGTTTGGAGGGCAGAGAGGCTGAGCTGCAGGGTGCCACCAGCCAGTACAGGCATGGTGTGAATAAAACCTGACTGTGTGATCAGTAGATCAAGGACTTCCCATCAGCATGGTCAGTAGATCAAGGACCTTCTGGCCTCCCATGGCACATGGCCCCTGTCCTTAGATTGTTCATGAAAGAGGGAACACAGCTCAAACAAAGCCGAAGTGCCTGCTTTTATAGCCCCACTATGATAAAGAAGTTTCCCTCCTCTCTGCACTAACCCACCAACTTTATTATTATCCACCAACGAGATTAAAAAAAAAAAATTTAAAAAATACTCTTTCACTGCAAACTGAAGTTTACAGACAGGTTTTTCCCCAAAGAAAACAAGTTTCTGCTTTTCAGCCTTCCCCAATTAGGCTGGCACAACACATTTCTCCAGGTGACAGGAGCTCTGGGTTTAATGTAACCTACATACAGGCTGCGGGGAGATGTGGCCCTCCAGTGGTGAACATCGAGACACACAGCCATGGAATCATAGAATGGCTTGGGGTGAATTTTCTGTGTGTGCACATGGGCACAGAATTATTGCAGCGGGTGATGATTGCCGAGTCTGCTGAGTCTTCTCTCTCTTGGTGACATTTGGGGATGCCAGTGCACAGAAGAGATGAAATCCAGCCCCTGCTCCGAGTAGGCACATGGGTCCACCTAACAAGGGCTGAGAACAGACAGAAGTAAGCACAAATCTGAGGCACATGAAGCTTTCAGAGCTGTGAGGATTCTCCATTTGCAGCTACAGCTGAGCTAGCATGGTGTCCTTCTGCCGAGGAGCCCATCAAACCAGATGTGGGCTGTGCTATTCTCTGGCAATCAGGGCACCCTCCCATGCTGTCTCACCCCCAGTCTCTTGGCATACAGGTAATGTCCAAATCAGCAAGCTCAGAGTGGACACTGCCTTTGGGCTACTTCATGCTCAGTCCTGATCCCTGTCAGGACACTCAGTGTCTTATCACCTTTGCACTGAAACAGAGATAGTGTTGATGCTTGGACAACAGATGTGGGACAACATCATCACCCAGAAGCATTTTCCCCACTGTATGGGCTAGTTCTTACCTGCACAGCATAGGGATTATTTGTTTCTACTTCAGGTCTTTCAAGAAAAAAAAAACAGAAGCTAGGGGCAGGACACAAGCCCAGTAAAGACAAATCCATTCATACCTTGTGGCTCTGCCTACCACTCTTTTACTTTATGTGAGCACCTGGGCAGGGCCTGGGTCACTCTCCCATCCATCCTTTTGCCACCAGGACAAAGAGGAGATCTCTTGGAATAAGCTGGAGCAGCTCCTTCCATTTTGGGATGCTCCTGTCAGATTGTTGCAGGGCTCAGCTACCTGCACACACTGAATTGCTTCTCGAGTGAGCAGAGGAGGAAGAGTCTAAACCAAACCAGCAGGATTTGGGCACTGTCTGGGTCCCGACCCTAAGGAAAAAATTCAAAATGAGTTACAAAACAGCTTCAGAGGGAGTCCTGGTTTGGGGCTGCCTATCCATGGGAAAGGGGGTCCTTTGAGCACCCACCCCACCAGCACCCATGGCTGCACCCATACCTGAGCTCCCTCAGCTTCTCTTTCCAGCCTCTTTTTACACACAGCTCTTATTAGAGCGATTTTGCAGCAATTCTTCAATATAGCAGTGCCATCTTCAGGCACAAAGCCCACCCTGCACACCTCTGCTGAGGCTGAGGACCTGCCAGGGAGCAAGCATGAGGCAAATTGTGGAGCAGACTCGAGTCCCCAAGGGTACCAGCATTTGACTTACCATTTCCTGACTGGACATCAGAAGAAAGCTTTTTACTATGAGAACAGTCAGACATTGGAATCACCTCCCCAGAGGAATGGTGGATAACTCCTGAAAACTTTTAAGACTCAGATTGACAGGGTACTGGGCCATGTCATCTGAACTGTGTTCCTAGAACCTACCCAGAAAGCTTGGACTAGATGATGTCTGAGGTCCTTTCCAACATGGCATTCTGTGATTCTCCTTCCAGCTTTGATGTTTTTAACCAAAGTGGAACCAGAGCAGACCCCACTGAGCCAGTCCATCAGCCCCTGATCACTCCTTCACTGAGTCCCATGGCCCAAAACACAAATTACCAGGTAGAATATTCACATATGAAGAGTAACTTCTCAGTAGCAAGTACAAGGGTCCTACCAGCTGAGACCTTCCAGGCCAAATATTTGTCCTAACTCTGGTACTCCCATGGAAGTAATTTGATTCTATAGCCCATATGTCTGAGCATCAACCAGAGATGAGCTCTGGCTCTCCTCTATAGCAGACAAGCCTTCACCTCAGCTATTTGCATATGGACCTTTGCCCCCAAAGAGTACCAAGATGTCTGTTGGCCTTAGACACAAAATCTTGCATGCTGCAAAACCCCAGTGGCACCCCAGTGAGGGCTGTGGGCTCACCAGCTGCCCAGACCATCCTGCAAAACTGGGCATTCACCTTGCAGGGCACCATAGGGGGTGGTACAATGGGATGGTCTTGGCACAGCTGAAAAGCCTCTGTGGTCCTAAGGCTCAAAAGAAAATACGGAAGAGCTCCCTACTATGAACAGGAGATTCTGGTACCTTACAGACAAAAAAAAAAACAAAAAAACAACACTTTACCTTCCCAGCCATCTTTTCTCTTCTCTTGTCAGCAGATGTTAAACGCAACTCTTCTTGCTGCAAATTGGCCCCAATTTTCCACTAAGCAGTTTGTTTAAAGAAAAGCCTCCTTCCACAGGTAAGAGCTACAATTTGTCACCACTCAGCCCAGCAAGAGATAATTCCCCATCAGTGTCACATCAGCCTGCAGGCAGCAAAGAGTGTCCCATCCTGCTAGAAAAACCAGGAGGGCACAGCACCCTGCAGGACACATCAGCTCAAAGGTTCTCCCAGTTTGGGAAGCAGTGCTGCTTATATTAGAGCCTAAATTGGTTAATAAAGCCCTGAACTGCACAGAGTGAAGGAAGTAAGGGTGAATTACAGCTTTCAGCTGGATTCCCTGGGTCCTGCACCAGCTGCTCCATCACTCTGGGCTGGCAGTGCTGAGGTGGGGCAGCCCTGCAGCTGTCTTGACCTCCAGCTGGCTGCAAAAGGCCCTAAAGAGCCAAAAAAACAAACTACAGCTGAGAGCAAAGTGGGCTCAGGGTGCTCTATCCATGATGCTTTCACCACCTCCTTTAGCAGCAGAGGAACCAGCAAAGAAGACCCCACCTTCAGGCTCCAGCAGGATTTGCTTTGTGGCAGGATGATTCCCAGGGCTCTGAAAATATCTGTGGTGGGAAAGTATTTGCATAGATCAGACAACACAGTGTGCCTGTGCTGGGAGGGGGGAAGCTGCTGCACTGCCTTTTATTTCCCCACTAAAGCTGTTTTCTCCAAGACTGGACCAAACCCAAGGCTCAGCATCTCCTAATGGTTTGGTATATCCTTAGAGGCAGCAGCTCCCACCAGGATCTAGGAGGAATTTTTGTCACCTGAATAAATCTCTGTGTGCCAGGGACATGGCAGCACCCCAGTGACCCTTGGCCGTTTATACATAATATGGGGACCAAGAAGGACAAACCTGCAGATGTGCAACCTACCCCTTTTAAGCATTCCTTTCCAAGGTCTAGGTATTGCTTCTTGGTTAAAAAGAGGAGTGGTTCAGAAGCAGGTAAGGGACTGTGTCTGACAAAGAGCATCTCAGAATTTGGGTGGTGACTGCTTAATCCTGGCAACACCACACTCAAATGAGACAAGACTCAGAATCGGTGGTTTCAGTGCTGTCCTCAGGCTGAAAATGTGCAGCTGCTCACTCCTAATGCAGCACCATCAGAGAAGGTGACTGATTTCCTGCAGTGCTCAGGTCCTGGAAAAAGCTGGGTCTGAGCCCTCTGATGGTACCCAACCCTGGCTGGAGGTGGGCACTGAAGTACCCAGTCCTGGAAAGTGTTTCTCTGTGGCTGCTTTGAGAGGCTCCTGTGCAGCAGGGGAAGTTCAGCCTTTTGTGAATAGTTCTTTTCAATACCCCTAAATGTTTTCAGGGGATTTTTTTCAGTTTCTTCAGAGAAAGGAGTCCTGAAGAAAAGCCCTGGGGGTGAGTGAGAGGAGGATATTTGCATTATAACCAGGATTTGTTGTAAGAATTCCCATTTTCCTGAGCTGCTACCTGGTTCTTTCACTTCACTTCTGCAGCATCTGGAAGGGGCCCTGCAGAACATCATTATGAAAACAGTTCCTTGCACAATATTAAATAAGGGAAATAAAGACAGGAAAAGGCCCACAGGCAGGTTGGGGTGCAGACAGTGGGCTCAGGGCAGGACAAGTGACTGCCAAGGTTTGCACATCAGGTCAGTCAGATGGGTCCAGGTTCATCCCAAAGCTACGGCTCCCTCCAAGAATCTGATGTTTATATTTTTTTCAGGAGATTGATGGTGTCAGGAACCTTTCCTTAGTAACTTCCCATGTTAACACGTAAAGAAAACAGCATACATTCAGTAAGAATCTATTTGATTCAGTAGAAATAGATCTTTATTAATAACATGCACATCATATGTATATTTAAAATACATATACATTTTTCTACTATTCACTTTAGAAAACAATTTCATAAAAACCTTTAATCAGGTCCCAAGTTATTTTAAACATTAAAAAGCCATTTTTTTGTTAGAGAACCAGTAGGTATTACTCCAATTAAGTGGTGTATAATCACCATGTATTAAACATAATGCAGGCTCATGCATTTCAATAGAAATAGGTGTTCCCTTTTCTGCTTTATTAATCATGTCAAATATATGAGGACATACTTGACAACACCTGCCACAGTTATTATATGCAGTTGTGATTCCCTGCTGAGAGCGCACTGTACAGATTGAAAAGCTGGAGACAACTTTTTTACAACTTTTTAAGTTCCCATAAGGGGCACCTGGGTAGATAACCCAGACCCCAGCTACGACAGAAACCAGAAAAACAGAATTTCATGAAGAGCAGAAGAGGAAAGCAATCCAAAAAAGAGAAGAGAAGGGTAACTTGCCATATCCCCCCAGTTTCCAACACAAACTGAGGTCAGAGCTGTGCTTCCAAGGCCCTGCTGAGTACCAAACCGGGTCTGTATAGAGTGCACAGACTTATCAGCTATAGATAGATGGGTTGCAGATTTACAGAACATATACAAAGGCTCTTATGAGGATGGGACTTTAAGGCACGAGAGTCCATACACTCAGCACATTCATTGAAAACAAAAGTTCAATTTACAGTGCAATATCAACGTCTTCAAGAAGTCAAGCGGCAGCTCAATAATCACTTTCACCAAATAATGAGGCAATTGAGGAGCATTTCCACGGTGCACAGCAGCCCCAGCCCTGCTCACACTCACACACATGCTGAGCGTGGAGCACACCAGGAGCCTCTCTGGTCTGTGCAAAGAAACTCGGGTGACAACTGAAGCAATTCCAGGATCAGGGTCCTGCTGTCTGGGGGTGCCTGCACCAGGTGGGACAGGCAGAGATGCTGCCTCCTGCATCCCTCTGGCCTTCAGGTTCCAAGGCTCTAAAAGGTGGGTGACCCCAGGCAGGCACCCCCAGCCCCTCCAGGCCTCTCACCAAGACACCCTACACCCCTGCTGCACCCCAGATCAGGCTCTTTGTTGTCAGCCAGGCTGGGAAAAGTGGCACAAAGAAAACTTCACTGACTGATACACTAATTACAGCCAAGCAGACTGCTGTTCCCAGATGAAAACCAATTGTCCTAAGCTAGTCATTTTCAAAATTATAAGCTACCATAACCAAGTCTGTCCTTGTCACCCAGCTCGTCTATATGCTCTCTGATGAACATACTATCTCCAAGGCAACCGAGTCAAAGGGAAGGAAAGACTTTCTTTACATCCAGTGCAAACATAGCCCCTGTGTGGGAGTTCCTAATGCAGTCATAATAGAATATATATATATATATGTACCTCTATCACTGAAAGTTGACCACCTACAGACAGATTCACACATCAGAAGCCAGAAAAGCTGAATTGTAACTACAAACCCAAAAAAGAAAAATCACTGTACATAGCTGTCTTAAAAATGCTAGTACCCAGCAACTGGGTGTTAAAATCAGTATATAATTCAAAATGCGTCAAATTAAATATTTTGGGACTAACTTGCGATCTTATCATAGCTTTGTGCTTCTTTATCATCCCATAAACTATGGGTTTTAAGCACTAAAGTAGAATATTTCAGAGCCAGTTTCCAACAGCACAAATCACTGTGCAAAGCACAGTAAGAACCGTCAAAACTTGAGCTGACTTAAAATATTTTGTATTATGGACCCGTGATTCAATTTCATAACAAAAATTCAACCATGAAAAAAAAAAAAAGCTTTTTAGAAAGGAATAACCCATTTTAACATCTTCACGAGCAAGTATAAATAACAATAACAATTAAAAAAAAACAATGTTTTTTGTTCTAGAAAGCAATACATGAGGAAAACATGAGTAAAATATCAATCTCTTTCACAGGTAGCCCAAGAAGTTTTGTTGTGTGATCCAGATTTTTGTCTGGTTTATCCATTCAGTTATCATAACACCTCATCAGAGAAGCTTTCAATGGGCAAGAAATTATCTGCTTCTTCCAGAAGGCAAAGAAGTTACTTTTCAAAGACGAATCTGCCAGGGTCAATGGTTTAATTCAGGTGAGGTTAAAGGCTTAAATCCTACCAAGTTCTCTTATTCCATTAAAACATTATTAATTTTACATTAAAAGTTTTGTTTATCCAGGCCAGAACCATCCTATGAATATAATAAAGTAGGCCAGCAAGAAAAAGAGGGAAAAAAAGCATTTTAGCATTTTATGTAGCTGCTAGATCATTAGGAAATCAGGCAAAAATGGACAGGAGGAAAAAAACAGGCACAAAACAGATCACTTCAGAGCGGAAAATTACACAGTTTGAGAAATCAGGAGAAGGAATTTTCCTTTCCCACCCACCAGTTCCTAACACCCCCAGCCCCTGTGCTGCCATGAGGCACACGAGGTACCAGCAGAGCTCTGGAGATGCTGACACCTCTCCCAGCAGCCACCCAGCCCATCGCCCACCCAGCAGATGGGTCTTGCTGGCAGGATCCAGGCTGTTCCTCACACCTCATCACCTGCCTGGCCCTCCTCACCCAGCCCCTGCCCAGAAGGGCACAGCCACTTTTAGCTGGAGATTTTTATGGCAAATGTGAGCTTCATCATTCACCTGGTTTGGGGCTGGGACACGCAGAGGGCTGGCAGGACCCTAAACCACACGCAGCCAAACAGCTCTGAATCCAAATTACACTGACCAAGGGCTTAAAGACACCTTTTGTAAGTATGTATGCCTTGTCTCAAAATAAAAATAAAAACCTGAACATTCCTTGTGACTGACAGCACCTCCCAAGCAGCCCTACCCTGTTTTCCTAGCCTCCCCATCAGACCTGTGCTGCTTATGTTCTCCAGTCTCCAGGTTAACCTGGTTTTGAATTACTGATGCCTTTTTTTTCATTAAAAAAAAAAAAATTATCTGAGTTTCACTGTTTCCTTCTGTTCCTACTGATATCAGAGTTAACTTTGCTCCTCACACCCCCTGCTTTTGTCTTTCTTTTGTCTGTGTTTTTCTTTCTTTGGCTTCTCTCTTGCCCTAACCCTTGAGAGCTGTGGTGATACGTGCAACATACACGACTGGGATGCTCTAAGCAGGCTTGCAGGAGGAACCCTACGTGAAGCACATCCCCAGCAAGCAATGGTATTTGTTCATAGTATAAAATAACATCAGCCATGTCTGCAGGAGCAAAGCCTTTCAAAATAAAAAATTAGATTCTTAGATACAGATCTGCCTCCAGCTGAGCGTGCACTGTTATTTACTTTGCTTTACAGCTTTCAAACAGTGATAGCCAGTGAGGCAAAGCCGGTTTCTTCACGGCAAGCCAACAGACCTGGAGGTTTTGGATCATCTCATGTATTTGTTCAGCAGTTCTGGGATGCAGGTGAACCTCAGGTGTATCAGTAGTGGCTAGTTTACAGGTTTCTTAATCCCATTTCCCCAGGTTATAGTGCAAGCTTTGCTTTCTACCCCATTGCTGGAGCATCATCTTTTACCTTATATTACTCTTTGGTATTTTCATGCCATAGCTTTGGAAGCTATCAAACTTTCCCACTTGTAGCCATCAATTTGCTGAACATGTCTCATGTCATAGCTTGTGAAATATATATATTTACATATTTTAAGGTTAATTCCCAGATTGAAATTAGACATTTCACTGACTCTAAAGAACTATTACTAATGCTGAGCAGTTTCATCAGGACATCCTCTGAGGTTTTCCTAGCTTCTGTCACATACATTCATTCTCTATCTATGAGAGTTACCAATGGTTTTCTGCCTTTTATGTTCCACCTCTGACCAAAGAACAAATTAGCATGCAAAGAAGTACTGAGGAAACAGCCAGGGAAAGAATCAGATGAAGTTAAGGAAACACTGATGACGAGCTGAAGAAACAATCTTTCCTGCAAGTCGTTCCAGTCTGTATTAAAATAGCAAAGCAGATACCAGCTAAGAGATACTGTAAGTAGAAGGTGAATGCAATTATTTCTTTAAAAGCTAAAACAAAAGTAAAACAAAAACAAAAAAAAACCTTGCAAACCTCAGTACAGGCTGTCTTGTAAATAGCAGGCGAGTTAAGTCTCTGAAAACCCTAAGCAAAAGACTGTATCCTTTGGCACTGACTCCTTCACGGTCAAAACATTTCTCAAAGAAATTTTCTAGCTATACCTTTACAGTAAATAACTTGCATTTTACTCCTCACTGTCAGACTACTCCACTGCCTTGGGGGCTCCTGAATGGCATAATTTAACTGCAAAGGGATTCGGAACGTCTGTATCTACACACAGATAAATTAAATGCAGCTTTTGTTTCTACAAAACACATTGCACGCAGTCTCTGCGGGTAAGGACCTCCGTATTGCACCAGCTCTGTGTGTCTGCCAAGGTACTTCATAACCAGGGGGTTAAGAGTGGGGACAGCAGAGTTATTCAAAGTCCCTTCCACTCAGCTCCCAACACCTTTGATCACAAGTAGACCCGCAATTAGTGCCTCATCTTAACACCTCTCAACAAGCAGTTCAAGCATTCGGAAACAAACACCAGTGGGTCTAACAGCTACTTTAATTCATTTTATAAATAAGCAATTGAGAATTTTGCTCCAAGTGGCTGCTCGTGTAGCCCATCCCGTAGACGGCGTTCTCTGCAGAGTAAGGCACGATGCGATACGAATGCAGCTCTTCATAATAGAGTGACTGGGAACAGCACTCCTGCACCATGAACTTCAGCCGTTTTCGTGCGTCAGAGTAAGCAGTCCTATAGCACGGAGCCTCCTTAAAGTATTCATAGCTCTCCCTCTCTGTCTCTAGGTGAATCTTCCTCAACAGATTGTTAATTAATACAGACCTACGGAGATAGGCTTCAGGGTCGTCCAGGAATCGGAGTTTCTGGAGAGAAAGTTTTAGAATACAAGTCCGGTCCTCGGGTAGTATCAGGTGCTGGGGAGTGAAGAGCAAGCAAAGGGGGCTTTAGCATTGAGGAAGGAGACTGGGAGAGGATGGGGTCTGGAATGAGAGAGCTACTCACTTTTGGACAATACTCATAGTGATCTTGATGTAAATGTTCTTCTTCTGCATATTTCCTCTTAAAGTAGGCTACTTTCGACGTCGTTAATGTCTTTGGTAGGCCCCGATCAGATCAGCTCTGCCAAAAAAAAAGAAGATAAAAAGGCTTGGTAATGCTTGCTGCCATGCTGGCTGTAACATCGTGATCCAGGGTGTGTAGGGGATGGAGAGGTGCAGAGGTGAGACGCAGCCAGGACAACACTCAGCCTCAACCTGCAACCCTCAACCCACTTTAAAAAAAATAATGGAGAAGCTGGCAAACATGATGGCATTCCTGAGCCAGCACCCTGAGGCTTGCCAGTACAGCAAGCTCTGCTCCAGAGTGACAACCACAGCACTGGCCACTCACTGCCACTGTTGGGCAGGGTCTCCAGGTCCTACAAACCAAGTGGGGTGACCCCTGGCCAGACGCAGCTTTGTGCCTAAGCCTTGAAGGTCTCCGTGCACTGCAGGATGGACCAGGATGGGGTCACCCATCTGCAGAACAGGGGTCCCTGCCACTCGCTGGGGTGTGGGGCGGGCAAGGAATGGATGATTATTACCACACTCTGTGCACAGAGCCCCATGGCTTCCCTGAGGAAACAATACAGAGCATCTTCACTAGATGGTAGTGTTGTCCCAGAGAACCAGGAAAGCCCCAGCTCGGTTGGAGGATGATGGAGAGCTGGTATGGTCTCTGGGTTGCTTCAGTTTTTCAGAGCATACAGGACAGAGGCTCAGCCTGTGAGCTAAGAAAAGGAACTATTGGGCTTTTATCCTGTGACCAGACCCAGTGCAGGTTCTGCTTGCTCAGAGCAGAGCAGAGCCCTGCAGAGGATCAGGGCTCTCCACACATCTGCAGCCCAGCCTGGCTGGCTGCTCTGAGCTCACTCATCTCTGTGGAAAGGTGTCATGATGCTAATTTAGCATCTTCACTGGTGATATTCTGTCTGGTGAACACTGGGGGTCTGTGAAAACCAGGACTGGTTATTCACTAGAGAGTGTGAGGAGGTATGTGCATTTGAGGGTGGCATCATCACCTCCCAGTCCCACTCTTCTGTAAGAAATTTCTGTTGTTTGCTTTTAAATTCATTACTTTTTTAAAAGGCAAACTAGAGAAAGAAAGTATCCAGAGCCACTTTGTAGAAAAACTCAAAGACAGGCCCTGTGGGATATATTTTCTTCCCCAAACTGAGATCTCCTCACGGAAGCACTTGAAATTGAAGTTCTGAGGGCTTGGTTCTGGGATGCTTCTCTGATACAGCAGGAAAGCCAAATAAAAGAACTGCATAGCCCAAACACAGACCTCATGTCACTGGAAGAATCCTGCCATGGGACACGGGTGGCTCCTTGAGTCTTAGCTGCAGGTGGGAGTGAAAAAATACCCACACAACTATTTCAGGAACTGCTGGCAACCCTCCTTCCCTGGTAGGAAGGAATAATGTGCTCTCTCTTCCTTCCTCTGCATCAAGAAGCCACAAGAAGGAGCTGAAGAAGAAATCTCCTCATAAGAGAATCTTCTTCTGTTTTCTCCCTGTTTTCTCCTTCAAGCCCGTGAGAAGGGAAGTTTCCCATAAAGAATGTTAAAAATCTGGGCAAAAATCCTCTCGGTTTGGGCATTAAGACCCCATTTGGAGACCCCATCCCCACTCTGGGACCCAGCTTCACACAATCACATGCAGCAGCAGCATTTCCCCAGATGGGCTCAGAGAGGGACCATGGCTCCTGTGGTGGGACAGCCTGATCTCTAAGTCAACCTGGAAGGCTGCACACACTCGAGGGCAAGATCCTCACAGCTCTGTTAGCACCAAGTAGCTGCAAACACTGGTGTAAATCCATGTGCTGCAGCTTTCATTGCTAGCAGGTTTTATCCTACTGTTTGAATAACAAACAGTAATTACAAATTACAGAGCCTGGACATCCTGGACAATTAATTACTCTGATATTAGGTTCTCCTAATAAGAAAAAAAAAGAACAAAGCCAATGCTGTATTATCTGAGCACCTTCACAAATGCATGTATCCTCCCAGTGTCATAGGATGGGATAACATCACAGTTTTTCTCACACTACTCTGAGGAAGACAAAGGTACAGAAAGGTAAAGTGACATAATCCTGGCCACACGGGCTATCAGTGATGGGACAGGAGCCAAACTCAGCATACAGGTTGATGACCTACAAGCTCATCCTTCCCCATCAGTCCCAAGCCTTTTACATTTTAAAACTCACTCCCTCTATTCAGGGCAAAGGCTGGAAGCACAGAGCTAGCACTGCCTGTGTGCAGCACAAGCAGAAAACCAGGAGAGGACAAGACAGTCAACCCCAGGGTGCAGAGCATTGCAGCTCAGCCCTGCAGCTCCACCAGCTCCCTGAAAACCTCTCCCTTGCTTCCTCTGGCCACGGGAATCCCTCTCCCTGCTCCAGAGAGGGAAGGTGACAGTGGGATGTTCAGTGTTCCCTAAGCATGAGTGGTCCTGGAGACACCAGCAAACAGCAGGGAACCAGGACAAGGCAAGGAGCTACTGGAGCCCTGGCACCCTGACCCTGGGGGCAGGGATGGGAGCTGTGTTTTGGCATATGCCATGGGCTGGGGCATGATGCTGGCTGGCAAAAACAGAGAGAAAAAAAATGTATTTTGCAGAGGACAGGCATGACCATCTTGGCAGTGTGTTCATTGAGTATCCAACTGGCAGCCCCTTTCTGGGGTTAAGGTCAGCACCAGCCTGGGACAGACCCATTGGGTACAGGGGTAAATTCCTATGTTAAATTCCTATAGACCTTACATCTGACAAAGCAGCAAAATTATAACAATTCCCACTCCCCCCAAATTTGGTTTATAGCAAGGAAGGGAAACAAGCAGCAAATGAACAAGAAGAGCACCTCTGGGCAGTAAGGTTGGTTTCAAGTATGTTCCCACTTGCCAGTGGAATGCTACACTCCAAGAGCAAAGTATCTACAAGCTGGTCCACACCATGCTAGCTGTTAGCCAGTTATAGCAATTCCAAACCTGCAGGGCCCAGGGCACCCATTTCCCCAGCCCAGCAGCTCCCACAGGTTGTCACCTCACTCTGGGAGCAAAGAGTTGCAAACACGGCAAAAAAAACCCAAAAAAAACCCCAGAGCAAACAAGTGAGCTGAAAGCAAGCAAGACCCATCACAGGGCTTCTCCACATAAGCTCAAGGTCTGCTCTTGTTCTCAGTGTAGCTGACATCTCACCTTGCTGTTACCATCATCTGTTGTGGCTGCTGCTGGTGATGCCCAAACATCTGTCTGCAGATGCAGGGGTACAAAAACCCTTGCTCTGTTCTCTCAGCACCGATGCTAAAGCCTACAATGGACACTTCTCTCTGCAGGAGGCTTGCAAAGCCCAAATCTTTCCCTAATACTTAGCTTGAAAGTCCAAGCAGACTGGCTCTGTGCGTGCCTCAGGGCTGCTCGTCTGGGGTTACACGGGCGTGCAAGGCTGTAGTAATGCCGCAGTGAATCAGACCTTTGGTGTTTTGTTTAAATATAAACATATTCAATCAGTGCTTTTTGTGCAGAAGGCTATTCTCCCCAGCCAAGTGTTTTGACAGCTCCAGCAAGGTGCTATGAGTCACCCCCTCTGCCTCGCTCAAGCCCAGAGACAGATACATCTTAATCACATTACGGGTTCTTTTTCTCAGCCCTACACCACAAGCTGAGGCGTGGGGCCAAATCTCCCCACGGGGACTAACCAGCTGAGCCCTGACTGCCAGGTTTGTCCTTCCAGCCTGGAGGAACCTTGGAAAAGTGCTTTCAGCAGCCCGCCAGCTGCGAGCCCTCCCCAAAGCTACCCGAGGGCTCACTAAAATTGCAGCAGCAGCAGTGCCAGGGCTGGGGGAGGGCAGAGGGCAGGGGGTGCCTGCTCCCCCCATCTGGTGTTTTCACCCGGCTGGTGTGTGCCTGCTCTGAATGCATGGCACATGGGAGCAGGGCAGCTGGAGATGCCATTAAGGCTAATGGAAGTTTGAAGCATAAATCCCACACGGGGCAGTGAGGGAAGAGACGTCTCTGTCTCAAACCCGGAGCTCTCCAGTGCAGCTTGGCCAGGGCTTTAATTGTACTTTCACAAAAACAAATTGTGCCCCGTTGCTGTTTATTTCCCCGGGAATAATCACAGTGCTTTATGGTGCCCACAGTGTTATTAGGTATGTTTGGACAGAGCGCTATCTTATCTAAATTGGACTGGAAATAGATTTCTAACACGGCAACATCACAGTCGAACTGTAAATGGCAAATTCTCCTCATCTGGCACCCGCGCTCCCACATCACCCCAGTGACAGCAGCCCCTCTTTGGCATGAATTAATGCTGGGTGATTTCCATTGGGCTGCAGGCTAGCCCAAAGAGCAGCCAAGTTTAACAAATGATTGAATGGTTAGGAAAAAGAACCAAAAAAACCCAACAACAAACAAACAAACCCAAAGCTTGTGCTTTTCCAGGCAATGGAGAGGGATGTGCAAGCCCTGGGTCTGCACAGCAGCCCTGCCCTAGAGCTCCTACATGAGACCTTGGGAGCATTCCCCAACCTGTCTGTGCCTCCACCTCTCCTACTTTCCCTTGGGAAGAAAATTCCTCCCCACTAGCACCGTGCTGCAGTGAAGGGAGTTGTGCAAGCAGGTGCTATCGGCTTGTTGGTGCAGAGGTCTGCAGGGGGTGAGCAAACGCTCTCCCTGGCCCGGCCAGAGCTGCTGATGCTGTGTGGAAGGTGGCGAGTCAAATGTGCTGCTGCCCTGCAGGGTTTCTCCTACCAGTGCAAGGGAGGGAAATCAATATGCAAGCAAGAGCTGGCTGAGACTGAAACGGTTTCTGAGCAGCGCTTGCACACACGGGTAGAAAAGCTGAGGCTTCTGAGCACACACAAACTGGCATTTATTATCAGCAGGAGATGTGACTTTGACATGGCAGGAAATATCATCATGTCCTTGCAACTGCTGTCAAACTGCAGGGATAAATTCCCCCGTCTCTAACCTTAGCAGCACTCGCAATTAGGGAGTGCTTAGCTGCAAACCTCTGGTTTTTTACACTGCTGCATTTCACCTTTGCCGGGAGCAGGAAAAGCAGCTGATCCCATGATGGGATTCCCAGTTGATAATGCAAAGCTACCAGACCACAGGCAGATGAAGATGTGGATCAAAAACACATGCCAGCCCCAAGATTTCACACGGACTGCCAATCGATTGCAGCCCTTCCCCAGGGTCTTACTCCTCGCTCAAGCAGAGAGAGCTCCCTTTAATTGACCCATGGAAAGGAGGTGACCCACAGCCATGCTGTTGTCTGCTGTCTTTGCACTTTAAAACTGCCTTTCTTTTAGCTTGCTAATTGCTTTGCAGATCTCCCTAATTGCAGGTTCTCTCTGGGCAGAACTATGTGCGAGGCACAAGCATCTGAACAGCTCTCATGAGTACAGAAAGACACGAGACTTAGTGACTGACTGACTATTCCTACCTCACTCCTTATAGTCCCACTGCATTTAGCAAAATAACAAAATCATATTTCCAGCTTCAACCTCCTTTCAACAACAATCCAAGTCATTTCCCTCACTCAGAAGTCAACCCCCCTGAAGACTGCAAACTTGTTAGTTACCTGAGGATGCGAAGTCAGTCTGCAAAGGGCCTTTCTGGGATAATCTCAGCAGCTCTGGTAAGATTTCCTCCTTGCAGGGGCTCAGCAAGCATTTCTGGCAGCACAGCACTGCTGGAGGGTTACCTGTCGTGGTGGATCAAGAAGAAACACATTTGGTTCAGGTGGCAAAGTCAGGACATAGAGAGCAAGCAACGGGACTTTGAGAGGAGAGTGCTATTTCAGCAGCCCCACAGGGCTTAAGAAGAGGAAAAATAAGAGTTCTGATGTCATATCCAATTTTCTAACTTTGTCCTTGCTCCCCAGACTCCCTTTCAAACATCAGGAAAGGAAAACAAAACATTAAGAAAGATCAGTTCAGTAGTATAGCTCTAATCCTCTTGGAGCCAATGCTGCACAAACACAGCTTGCTCCTCTAAATATCCGGAAGTTTCCTGAGCTAGAACACAATTACTGCCCTGAACACCACCTCTTAAAATGGCACACTTATTTTCTCCATTACATCTTGTCAGCCTTGGAGGAAAGCTATAGGGGTACTATTAAAACCACACCATTATTTTGAGTCGTAGAGTTAATTTACCACCACACACCTCCACACCCCCACACTGCCTGCAGAGTAATACAGGTCTGGGGAAATTCAGGTTTGCCATTTTTACTTAACACAACTATTGCAGCCTGCAATAGTTTCAGTGTTTGCCTTGCACACAATACAGTCTCTAGGCTGCAGGTAGACACAGCAGGATCTGGCTGATGCTCTGCCTTCTGGAGGGAGTATTTAGCATGCTGTAATAAGAATATTTTCCACCCCAGAAGGAAAAAAGAATCACAGATATGCGTGTGCATACCCAGGCTGCACTTTTGCACGTCTTTGCAGAGACTCTTGGTGCTTTTTATGTTCATGGCTGAAAATAAACAGATCTAAAACCTGCAAGAGAGAAAGAAGCAGGGAGTGTGGATGTGTGCGCACTTGTGAGCCACAGCTGCAAGACATCTATATTTAGAGAGTTGTCTCATCCCAGAGGATGACACTTCTCTAGCAGGCAATGAAAGACCAGCTATGGCTACTTTTCAGAGTACCTGAAAAGTACCTCCCTTAAAAAAAAAAAAAAAAAGATTACTCTGAATAAAATGTCCTTTCCCAGAGCATACTGGAGCCCTGCAGAGCAGCAGGCACCTGTGCCCACATCCCTGCAGGATGAGCCAGGATCCTGCCCCTCAGCTCCTTACCCTCTTCCACAGTGCAGCAAAGCCGAGAGCTCACAAACAAACACAAAACTTAACTCCATGCCAACAGCCACCTGCTAAAGCCATTTGTGCAGATCCCACCAGCTCGCTGACACAGCCAGCCCCAAGGCTCGCTGTCCCTTGCCACTGCCAGCTCCGTGACACTCACCCGGAGAGCCCCGGCTCCGGCGGGAGGGGTGCTCCCTGTCCTGCCCTCGATGCTCCCGGAGTCGCCTGCTGCTCCTGGAGGAGGTGGTGGCAGTGGTGGTGAAGGATGTGGTGGTGGTGGTGGAGGTGGTGGCAGCTCCTGCGGGTCCTTGCAGCCACTGAGGAGCGCATCACCTCCCGGCCGCAGCCCGCGGAGGTGGGTTCCCAGATGTTCCCGGCGCGGATTGGTCCAGCGGGAGCAGATGTTGCCCGGTTGCTAGGAGCGTTGCTAGGAGCGTCGCTAGGAAACGGTGACGCTCTCCCCATCACTGGAAAGACTCGCGGCGGCGGGGAGGGACAAAAAGAGGGAGGGGAGAGGGAGGGGAGAGGAGGGGAAGGAAAGGGAGGCGAGGGGAGGGGAGGGAAGGAGAGGGGAGGGGAGTATAAGAGAAGAGGAGTGGAAGGAAGGGGAGGGGAGGGGAGGGGAGGGGAGGGGAGGGGAGGGGAGGGGAGGGGAGGGGAGGGGAGGGGAGGGGAGGGGAGGGGAGGGGAGGGGAGGGGAGGGGAGGGGAGGGGAGGGGAGGGGAGGGGAGGGGAGCAGGGTGGCAGAGATCCCGGCATCGGGATGTCGTGCCATGGGCTGGGCCGGGCCGAGGGACCAGCAGGCTTCCCGGTGAGCCGGGATGGAGCAGATGGGACGTCTCAGAAGCAGGAAGGCAGTGAGGAGCTGTCTGGGGCATCTCGGCAGGGGCTGGGATGTGAAACCCTCGAGCGAGGAGAAGTGAGCAGCCCTGCTCTGAGCTTTAGGGGCGGGGGGGGAGAGGCTGGAGGATGTATGGAGTGGCTCGGCAGTCACGGGTGTGCCGTGTGCCCACGGAACCACGGGGAGAGGGCGAGAGCTCTGCTGGCTTCAGGGCAAGATGAGGAGAAACATAACCCAGTGGCTGGAAAAGCTGGAGGGAAAAGTGAGCCTGATCTGGGGCTGCAAAACCTGAGCTCTTCTGTCCCAATTTCTGTAGCTCCCTCCTTCCTCCGTGCCCACCACCACATCTTGGCACACTGGCTTTTCCCTGAGCCTTTAGGCTCAGAGTCATCTTCCCCACCATGTCATGCCGGGTCTATCCATGCGGCAATTGCACCAGGTGACCCCAGAGAGGCACCGTGGCACTCTAATATCTCATGGGCAGAAAGTGGAGTTGCTGCAGGAATAGAAGCCACACAGCAAAACGATCCAAACCTCCTCTTTTCCCAAACAAAACAGCAGGGCCCAATGGGGTGGGGCAGCTCCAAGCACCTGAACCAGGACAGGAGGTTTCATTGCTGAGGATCCACCTTATGGAGGTAGCTGGGATATCAGACCCAGCCCACACACCCTACCAAAGGTCCAGCCAGCAAGGCTCAGGGAATTTGTTAAAAAAGAGTAAGTAACACCTTACCTGCACAAGGCAGTGTGCACAAGAAGAATCCCTTTCCCAAAGATCCTAACTCTATAGGTAGACTGACAGATAGGAGATTATAAAGGAAAAAAAAAAAAAAAAAAAAAAAAAAAAAAAAAAAAAAAAATTTTTGTTTTAAACGTCAGCTTCTCCAGCCATCTGTGTGTAGGGCTCTTGGCTCTTCCCTGGAAGAAGTGCTCTACTCCCAGACTTGGAAAAAAGGGCCATATGAGCTAAACTTTTCTGGCAAGCCAGATCAGTGTCAATGGCAGAACCAATCTTACTGGTGCTACACCGGCTTAGATCAACCCCAGCACTCAGCCTGGGTTCTGGTCATCACCTTTCTCCAACTCCTCAGACAGTAAATTTTCTTCTGTGCCTCCCAGCTGTGCCTATGTCCACAAAACACAACTGCCACAGGTGGCACCACTGCTCCTGAGAGCTTTGATGCTCGTGCCATAGGCACCCTTGTTTGAGAGGTTGGTCACTCCAGCCCATGTCTCATCCTGCTATCGAGGGTGACTCAAAGGCTCAGTCAGTGCCAAAACCAAGGAAAGGTGCGATGAGAATGCATTAATTTTAGCAGCATCTGAAGTTCAAGGGCAATCCCTTGTTCTCTTGATCTGGAAAAAAAGGTGTCCCACACAAATCATATCTGAGCACATCATTATTGGTAGAACACATGAACTCCCTTTGGCTGCTCCAGGGACTCCATGCAAAGCAGCATACACCAGGCTTAGTCCTTCTCCCCCTTAAGCAGTGGGAATGGATGCACACTTCATTTGGCATTCACCTGATGAGCATCTCATCCAAATTTTAACAAAGTGAATCTTGGCAGGCCCAAGCCCCAGCTGACACGTGTCAACACAGCAGCCTCAAACCAGTCACTCCATTGCTTGGGAGCACCCGTGCTCAGCATGCACTGGCACACACATGCAGGCACGCAGCCCCTCTGGCCTTTGCAGCCTGAGAAAAGATCAGCCACAGCCGTATACTTATTTCAAATTATCTCTGAAGCTCTGCTTCTTTTATTGAGAAGTCAAATGAACTCTAAACTAATTTCAAATTCGAATTTTCTAGGACAATAGGAAGGCACTGGAATTTAATTGATTTTCATTACCTGCCTTATTATTATGCTGCCAGTAGCGATAGTTCAGGTTGGTGTAATTTTAAATTTACTGTGAGATGAATCTGACATTTCTCTGCTGCTGAATAGAGGACTTGAGCAATTCTCCAGCTCTTCACAAAGATGTCATAATTAATTCAGTAATATCACTTCTGTAACCCGAGCTCGAAAAGGAAGAAACAGAAGCACCTACTCTGTGTCTAAGAGCCGAATGAGCGACAGGCTTAGTTACTCCAGTCTTCCTGAGATTGATTGCATTTTTTTAACATTCAACACAATTTCTGCTGCAAAGACACATCTTCTCCCTCTCCTGTCAGCACACAAGCAGGACTTATTAGCTGGCAATAATTTACAGCCAAAAGGTCAGCTCATCTTTCCCCAGCTGGCTCCAAGAAGCATTTTCGATCCCTGATCAGCCTGGAGCAAATTCTTCCACAATCCAAGTCTAGCTGCTTTTTTGGCCTTAGTCTTTGTCCCTTTTCTGAGGGGTCTGAGATCATGGGAAAACAGAAGCCTGCCAGTACAGACCAGCATTGCTCTGCTGGCTGAAAGGCAGCACCATTGAGATGATCAGCAGCTGCCTCATCCCATCCCATCCCATCCCACCCAAACCCTGTCCTCTTGCTGTGGGCACACAAGAGATCACCTGCCCTCTTCAGCTAAAGAGGTGTTTTCCCCTCTGCCAGGTCTGCCTGGGTGGGGAACTGCTGCCCAGCTGAAGCACACAATGCTTTAATGCAATGGAAATTAAACAGAAGCACGACCTGAGACCAAAGTCTCTATTGACAGTGATGTTATTTGAAAAGATAAGACTTTAAATGTGTAATGCACAAGATAAAACCTGGACAAGCAGACAATAGAAGAGACTGTTGGGTTTTTTTCCTTAATCTTTTGAAAGCAAGATTGCTTAGCATAGTCAGTGCTATAATAAATATATGTTTTTTAATGGTTTAGCACAATTGGGAATATAAAACCCCAGAACATTAGCATTTACTTTACTTAAACTGACTCACAGAATTAGAAAACATCAGTTCTTTCATTTCAAAGCAGTTACATTTCCTCAAGCCAAGTTTTAAAGAAAAATGAATTAAATTAATGTGTCTTTTTTAATTTAAGCACCAAATATGCAAAAGGTATGTGTTGTGAAAAGCTCCAGCCCTCCCAGGCAGCATATACCTACACACATGCTGTATTTCTAAAGACAGCCTGTAGAAGGTGTTTTCAAAAGATAAGACATACCTGAAATGTTTAGCATTTGCCCTCGAGATGCTGAGCAGTTTCAGATCTGAGCTGGTTCCTTCTGGACCAATTTTTGCCCCTGGCCTGGCCCACTCAGATGCCTCTGACTGACAAAGACCCTCAAAGGCTTTCCCAGCCTTTGGCTCATCAGAGTAACTGGAGATGAGCAGCTCCAGTTTCTGTGCCCTGTTTATGCCTCCTGATGGCCATCCAGCTTTGGAGAGACCCTCTGATTTGAGAGGCTAATCCTGCCTGGGTCTCAAATGCAACCTTTGCATTTCATCCTAAAAAACCTGTTCTTTCTCCTTCTGTTTTTCCTGTACTCTATTTTTCTGCTCTATCTTTTGATTTATTGTACAAGAAAATTTTTTTGGTAGTTTAAAATTTGTAAATTTTGAGGAGGTGTTTTTACATTCAAAAGACCTTAAAAAACTTCAGAAACAAGCTGAGGAAGAGCAGAAGTAATGGAACCTTTTTTCCTACATATTTGTGCTCTTTAACCTTTACATCCTCCCCATCACCACCAACCAGGACCCCAGGACACGCTGCAGCTTGTCTGGAGGTGGAAGCCATCATGATGAACCAGCTGACCAACCCTTGGCCGTCAAACCTGCTTCTTTCTGTTTCTCTGTAAAATGATCCTCTGCCAGGTGACAAAATTCATAGAAGCCTAATTGTCTTTGAGACAGTTCTCCTTCTCTCAAATGTGATTGAAATTGGCCAACCCTTTCAAAAATTATGATGGTGGGGGAGAGACTGGTGAGGAGACAGATGGCAGACAGCTCAGCTTCTTTAGCCTCAACTGAGCTGATTGAGAAGTGGGAACACTTTCACCCTCTCATGAAAAATGATATCACTCTTCAGCTGAAATTCAAAACTTAGCTTCCCGACATTAAAAATATGACTTTTCCAACTGGTCAAAATTAGGATGACATCAGGGATGTCTTGGCAAAACATTATTTGGTGCCTTGCCAAGGAACAAAGCTGCTCTGAGAAAGAAATTAAAGTACAGCTAGAGGAAGAACAGGATAATCAGAACAATAAAACAAAACCCAGCCAAGAGCCCCTGGGGAGCCCAGCAAGATCCACACGTGCTTGTGCTGAATAGCAAGAGCAGCAACAAGTGGACTGCTAAGCCCACTGCTGTATTTGCACTGTGGCATCATAAACCAAGCACATAGAAAGCCTGAGCATTTTACAGTGGATTTTATGAGCAGCCTCAGGCCACTCATTTAAGTCAAGCTGCCCAAATCTTGGCACCAATATACATGGCCCATCTCCTGAGGTCAATGCCAGAGCAGCATGTGCCCAGCTTGCACAGGGACACAGGAAAGTCTGCCCAGAAGAGTAAACCAAACCCCACTTTGTTTTGCTCCATCTGGGTGACCAACCTGAGAAAACCCATCCACTGTGACAATACCACCAGCTCCTGGTCACCATGTGGACACCCCCAGAAGGACACCACGAGGATGTGGGAAGAGTAAAGCAAGTCAGGTATCTCCAAAGTCTTTTAGAGTAACTGCTGTTACCACTCAGCCCTGGGTTTCCATGGGAGAATCAGGGTGGAGTTGCTGGGAAATGGAGGCCAGGTGATGGTGAATTTTAAGTGGTTTTCAGAAAAATAGGTGGGGTGAAAAGGTGTTAGGAATGATCAGGCTGGTAAAGTGCTGCCTTGGTGCTAACTCAAGTCCTACCACCACCTTGGCAGCAGGACCCACCCGAGCTCCCAAATCCCAGAAGGTGCTCACAGACAGAATCTCCCTGTCTGCTGAGGTCTCTAAAAATGTAAAAGTTGCCCACCCCCTTCCCTCAGCTGAGCCTGGTCACCCCGCCAACATTCATCCCTAGCAAGATGTATTTCCTCACTGATCTGCACCAGGGTGAGTTTTTCTGAGCTCCCCCCATGCCTCCCTGAGCCCCCAGTGCACCCCATGTCACCACCATCTTTCAAAAGAGCAGCTCTGGGCTGGGATTTCCATGTGCCTCCAAGTGTCTCATACCAACCACTGTTGCTGAGGCTTTCAGAGACTGAAGCTCCTGATGGTGGTCAGAAAAAGAAATTCTATTTCTGGGCTCGTCCTGGAAAGCCACCCCTGCGGATGCCAGCAGGGATTCAGGAATCGTGGTTCCTCACGTCTGCCTCAAAGACAACACTGCTATTCTGGGAGGAACAAACTACCCCCAGTTCAAAATCACAGATTTGGAATTTTTTTTTAGCTTCTGCCTTTCTCTGTCACAACGTAGGCACGGATCACAACTGTGACCTGGCAGATGTACAGCACACACACAAACACAGCACAAGCAGAGGTATGTGCAAGGAGAAGAGGCCAGCAGATAGAGACATCCCCATCACTGCCATGCTGAGGTGCCTGCCCTCCTGCTCAGCACAATTCCAGCTTTTCAGCCCAATGCTTGAGCCCTGACCACTGTTTCCAAAGCAAGACACATCTACCTCGTGGCCACTGGAGCTGCTACAGGGGCATCACTCCGTGTCCATCATACATGGGCAAGATGTCAACAAAGCTACCGAGCACAGAGCTACTGAGTGCCACACAGCTGTGACACTAGTGACACTGACCCCCACTGATGTGCCTTGGTGTAGGTACCAACACATGGGAGTACAGGAGAAACCGTGTCTGGGGATCACCACAGAGCTGGGTGCAAGGGGCTGCTCCTCCAGACCTTGTTAGGGTCTGGATGAGAGATATGGGAACACCAGACATGAAATTAATAACCAGCACTTTTCCTTCAGCACACAGAACTGGCTGAAAGGTGGTATACTGAGGGAGGAGGCAAAAGCACAGCAAGGCATAGGAACCTCTTCAGCCTCTCAAAGCCCCCCAGCAGCCTCTGCCTGCAGCCATAGGGTCTGTCTGTCTGTGAGGATGGACAGGCCAGCCAAGGGGGGGATATCTCCCATTTCCCCCAGCTATGCATTATGCACTGGACACCTGCATCTTTGTTCTGAACAGCACACGTCCACCTCTCCTAGATGCATATTCACTCAGTTCTGCCACAACACAAATAAAAAGGAAGATAACACTGGTTTTGCATGTCTACATGAGCCATCTGCTGCTATTTTATTGATGAAAACCTGCAACAACAACGTTCACCATAACAAAATAAGACTGCTTCTGAAGTGTGGATGGTTGTATGTGTATGTGTGTGGGGATAATTTCAGCCCAACATTCTGCAGAAGCTGAGTTTAATGCTTTTTTTTTTTTCCAGTCAGATATCATCTAGACATTAGTATTCCTAACGCAGCATATAATTAGCAATATATTGTATGATCATGCACGTTAGCTTTTCATGTAGTTGACAATGAAACATTTTTATTCTTAAGTGCTAAGAAGAAACCCTTACCATTCCTCCTGCTGAATATCCAAACATCTTCTCATCGTATTTTTCATCTTTTACATCACAGTTTTGCACTTCAGATCTCTCCTTCTGTCACACACATAGCAAATGGAATGATGTGCAAACCATTCCAGTGACCTCACTGGTCAATACCAGCCTAATAAATACATTTAAGGTACAATTTTCAGTGCAAATCTTTGAACTTTACAAAAAGTGAAAAGGATATGAATTTGTTCCATATAACACTCAGAGTATGAGCAAGTTCTCCTTTTTTAGATATATTTATCATAAAAAATAATTCATCAATAAATTCAAGCTCTAGAAGACTTGCTTTTGCAGTGACAGAAGTTAGGGACCTGGTTTTTTATTAATTTGTCTCTATTGGTATTATTTAAAGTGATCCATTTATAGATAAATTTTTTACTTGTACATTTCAGGCTGGGAAAGGAGAGCTGAGATCTCCACTACTCTTCATGCTCCCTCAGGCACACAGCTGAATTACTCAGAAAACCAATGAGTTCGCTGCCTGCTCATGATGTGTGCTGAGGATCTGACAGCAAGGATAGAGGAATAAAAAGCCAAACAAACTTAAATGTGGATTATTCTGCTACCCACCAGGAGGGAGGTGCAGCAAGTGGGCTCAAAACACTGTCCTGCTGCAACGATGGTTGGAGGGGAAGGACCACCATGGCACAGGGAGGCAAGAGGAGATGCTCACCCACACCTCAGCCCCTGCATCTCCAGCACCCAGCTGTGAGTGCAGCAGGGAGATAACAACCCCCTGTTCCTGACAGAGATGATATCCTGTTCCAATAGAGGAAAAAGCCAACACACACTAAAAATAACTGATTCTCTACAGAATATTTAAAAAAATAACAGTCAAATATACATTGAGATGTGCTTCATGCAAATGTCTGGGGGCACTCTACCATGAGAAACATTTATATATATACACATCTAAATGCCACAGAGTATTTAAATGCTAAGTCTACCAAGCGATTACTTCATTTACTCTCCTCCACAAACAAAGCTCTCTGCTGGGATAAAGTCAATTAATTTGCAGCTGAGAATACAGCCCAGCAAGATAAAAATCGTAGCTGTCCCAGCAGAGGACTAGGAGAGAGATGTGGTACTGGTTTAATTGGAAAACTTGTGCTTGAGGTGCCACAAAGTGACAGCAAGAGATTGGAGGACAGGTTTCATCCTGAGCACCATGAACATAAAATATTGCTACCAGGCACAGACCTGACTTGGAGCAGATCTCTCCAGCTATTAGTGAAAGGATGGGGGATGAGATGATGGAGACAGCATGAAGAAAATGCACCTGGAAAGTGTTAGCAAGAACAAAATGGCAAAATTTTGTGATTTTTCCCGGCTATTAATGAGGTGAAATTTTTCCAATGTTCTCCTAAATTTGAGAGATTAAGAGAAAAGAAAGTATTTGGTACAATACAATGCCTTCACTGGAGGTCAAGGATAATTAATGGTCTTGGGACTCAGGAAAGAATTCAGCTTTTGCCTGAATCCTTCTCATTCTTCACCCATGGCCAAATCCAGTTTTTCATCTCTCCTTACTCAACCAGTTCACACACTGGGTGTAACAGGGAATAGACATCTCCAGAGTATTTGGTATCTATTTGATGGTCTCCCGTTACAGACAGGAGGAAACTCAAGAACCGGTCAAGAGCTCACACCTGCAGCTGCCCCAGGAGCTGCAATTTCTGTTAAACCACTTTCATTCAGTAAAACCCAACAATCTGATTTCCAGTTTTTCAAAGAACTGAAGAGACAAATGGGTCTGAATGGAGCTTCACAGCTCCCATCTGGCTTTTTGGTTTTGTCTTCAACTTTTGCCAGCCTCAGCTGCTTGATGCTCACTGAATGCCCCAAGGTGCCTGTACAATTATTTTGTTGTACAAGATGGTATGGACTACCACAGTCCACCCACATTGCTTTCAAACAGCAGAATTCCTTCATCAGTGGTAACTCAAAAAATTCAGATTTTATGTCCCTGTGATGGGCAGTACCCAAGTTCCATGCAGGAACTTCCCAAATTAGGAATGAAAATGTGTCATTGGATTTATGCCTACCTGATACAAGCACTGAGTCTTCCCTGCTCTAGTGACAAAGTTTTATTCAGGCTGTTCAGCTCTGCAGTGAGATCTCAAAATTTTTCCTTCCATGAGAAACTCAGGAGCAGAAGAGGGGGAAAACCTCACCTCCAGCCTTCTATTTTGGGGTCGCAGCACAGGGAGAACCCAGACCACAGCTCTCCTCTCACACCCTTGTTTGTACAGACAGAGAAAAGCAAGACTGGAACTCTAGAGGAAATGAATGGTATGTACCAAATTCTTTACCCAGGCTACAGTAGTGACCTATATCTGCTTCATAAAGGTGAAAAAACATGGATAACTCTGTGGGTTGAGTGGGAACATCTTCCTGCTGCCAGCTGGCAAACAGCTTGGGGATTACAGCATGAGGATTAATAGCCTTTGTCATTTGTAAGTGCAGATGCTAACCTTACTCACATGACAGACTGATCTTCTTTGGATTCTGTGCCTGTTTGCTGTTCCAGAAAGATGACCTTGGGCTGCTGGGAGAGACAAAATATTTACACATTCATTTCTTAAGGCCTACAATGTAGGCTGCAGGAAGGCACAGGCTCACCCTGCACTGAAAATAAAAAAAGAAAAGGGGAAAAAAAAAAAAAGAAAAAGAAAAACTAAAAAAAAAAAGCTGTATGCCTTCAGCAGATCTGGAGCTAAAGATTTATGCTGAGAAATTGGGTTTCAGCTCAGGCTTGATGCCACTGCAGCTTGGCTCTGCTGCTTTCTGGAGTGTGGAGTGAGCAAACTCCCAGCTCAGCAGCAGCAGCAGCACCCTGAGAGCCTTCCCACTACCAGCACCACCTCCCAGGCTACTGCTGAGGCTTTCCATTTCTTGCACCACAGCTTGTTAAATCAGTACCAGATTCCAAATAAACACCCAAAGCAGCTATGTTGAATTATTCTTTGTGTCTTTTCAAACTTCAGCCCGTCAGCTTCTGGCTGGTTTTATCACAGAAACAGATAAGCTGGGAGGCAGCATCACTGCCTGGGGTATGAGCTGGGGTTCTGCACACTGAGGGGAAAAGTCTGCTTCATTCAAAGCATGAGCTCTTCCACAAACCCTGGCTGCTGCTTCTCCCACCACCACCCGCCCTCGAACCATGGTTGCAAACATCACACTTAGTATGTATTAAATAGAAAGTGAATGCTGCTGCATACCAATTCCTTCAGCCTCTGCTGTACTATTCCAGGATGGGAAAAGCAGAAAGTAAAGGCAGGACAGGTTGTTTTCTCTGCCATTAACTGGGTCCACATCGCAGTGAATGGATGTCACTGATTTGCAATTATTAAAGCACCACATCCCAACGAGGTTCAAACCCCACAAGTGAACCAGAGAGCAGAGAGGCAAGGTCTGGATAATGAGCATCATAACTTTAAGATGACCCCTCCAGGAGTCAGCTCCCCTTGAGCTTGGGGATAATGTGATAGGGATATTCTTTGCTCAGCCTTTCTGTCCATCTTTGTGCTGAAGGGCAGGAGGCAGCTGAGAGACAGCGAGATGAAGTGCAGCGATCCTACAGATTAAAGATGATGATAAATATGGGAGCAGAAAGAAAGCTCCGCAGGCATGCTAGCTCCAAGGTCAACGTCAGCTTCATGTGAAGGAGAAAATGAACTGCCACCAGAGGAGATGCCTGCTCCTCTGCCAAGCTGCCACCTTAGGTTTTATGCCGGAGAAATGATCAATAGTGGCTGGCAGCCTTTGGTTCTGTGCATTCAAGAACATCTAAAGACGTTCATGACCGAAGATCAGTCAACTATGCAAAGCACCAAATAACTTCTCGGGATCTGCAGCTGCTAAAAATACCCCCAAGTATTGTCTGGGTGCCCCAGGAGCAATGCACCCCACCTTATCCTGCCCAGGAAACACAGGCAAGGCAGAGCCACAGAAGCCAGCAGGACACAGCAGGGTCCAGGTAATTAAAGACACTGGGAAAAAGGAAACCCAAACAAATCAAAGGATGTAACAGATCCTCCAAATAAAACCTTCACAAAGGAGCACTTCACTAAGCTGTAGCTGCAGCTCAGTGGGTTAGAAGAGGTACTCATTTCTGTGGGCATTAGTTGAAAGTCAGCATTATTGCAAGGAATATAAATGTGGTGAGATCATTCTGTTCTGTTGTCAACACACATTAAAAATAAATAAATAAAAAACCAAATGAAATAACAGCACAGAGCCTAGAAGGACAGGCATATGCTGGCTCAAGAGAGAGCAAGGAAGGAACAGACTGCAAGTAGCTGAATGTTGCTGTTCAAGATACAGAGATATATCCAGAGCATTTGCCCACAATATTCTGGGCTTATGCCAAAGCAGTTTGCTCCTTCCCACAAAAAGTTTTTGTGGGCTTTCAGACTTGGTTTTTTCCCCCAAGGGAAGAAAATTCAAACAAGCTACAAGGGAATTCCAAACCATGGTGTCAAAAGTGGATGAAAAATCTTAGAAAACATGAGTGTATTAGGAAACCTCCAAGCATTAGGACTTGCAAGCACCCAAGTATTCCCAGAACCAGGTCAGCTGTTGCTTTCCTCCTCACTGAATCCCTCGTGGCTCCTTCCTGGAGCCCCACAAAAGCAAAGATTGGGCATCAGCATCCACTTGGACAGAGGCCCACAGGGCCCCAAGTCTACTGACCAACATCAACTGAAAGTCAATTGTGAGTCAAGATTCTCAAGGAAGAGAATTTTTTCCAGAAATTTAGTCTTGTCAGCCACTTCCAAAGGAAACAGGAGGCTAAAGCAATGACTGAAAGGGCAATGGTATTTACCCAAGAAAGACGATGAGCACAAACCCAGCTTGTATCAATATTAGCAGTGACTAATTCAGTCTGTCAATGGGAAGAATTACACAAGCTCTGGAATATGGGGGAGCTGCTGCAAAACCTTCATGTCACAGACAGTTGATACTGAAAAGCAACCAAAAAAGCAACAAAAATCCCTAAGTTCAGCGGGCAAGTATGAGCACCCCAGCATTGTCTCTTAATCTCAAGATTCCTAAATTCTTCCATTGCTTCAGTAGGAATTTAATGAACCCCACAAACACACTGCTCAAGGCACAGATGTGCCAACAGGTTTAGCAGCAGCTCTAAAAACCCAGTGCTCCCCTTGCATGATCCCTTTTCTCTTCCCTCCAATTTTTTCAGGTAAAACATCAGGCCAAGGATGCAGCAAGATGCTTCCACTAGAGAGAAAAGTTTTAATGTGTGCTTAGATATTAACTTATGCAAAGTATTATTTTTACTACATTTCCTCTGACCCCCAATACTCTACACTGGAATCATATATTAAATTCAATTCACTTAATGCCATATCTTCAGTAAAGATCTTGATGTGAAAGCAGAACAGAAGTCCAAAACCAGTTTACTTCATTGTTTTTTATAATGACCTTTTCCAAGAATTCTTTGTAAATCATACTATTATAAATCTGGGTTATCTCCAGTTCATTGCTGAAACATATTACTGACTTCTAGTTTTCTCACAGTTGACCATTAAGTATTAGCAACACTTTGCAGGTTCAAGAAGTTACCAAGAGAATCTCAATAAGTTTATTGTGCATATACATCCCAGATAATAACATTATTTATAAACACTTGTATATACATTTTATGCAGTTCAGGAAAAAAGATGCAGAGATTGGAAAACAACTGAAATCAGCAAATGCACCTTTCAAATTTTTTTTTTTTTTTTTCTTTTTTTCAGAAAGAGAAGTACATGATAAAAAAGAACTATTTCTATTCTACTGTTTACCACTCAAATGCTCATTTTCTCTCACATTGGTAACACAGCAGTATTAACAGTGCAGTCAAAAATTGTATTTGTTTGCTGAGTTGTATTTGGGTTAGATCCTGCTTTGTGGAACAAAGTGCAAAGCAGGTGTTATGCCAGTTTATCTAGGCAATGGAGGACAGCCCTCCTGCATAGGATAGCCTCCAGTCTCCCTGGAAAAATTATTCTCAGACAGGTGATAAGAATATATAAAACCACGGCCTGTAGGATAATTTGTCTCACCTAGACCAGAAGTTCTTCTAAACACAGATTGTTCTGTCTGCCTCACAGGGACAGATAAAGCCTGTGTATCACACTAGTGATAATCTGCATGTATCACCACTCACATTGCCCCCTGGGGTCTGGCCAGCCTGGAGATGCTGCAAAGCCAGCACCAAGGTTCAATTTTGGTCTAACAGCCAGTGCCAAAATTTGCACTAGTTAGATTTGCACAGCACCACAGAAAAAAGGAAAATGGTTGTGCAGTAGGAGGCAGAATTAGGTGTCAGATCTCAGTAACAGACAAAAACAAAAGAAGAAGTGATTCAGTACAGACAAACCTTTTCAGCAAGATTTTCCCTCTGTCTTGCAATGATCAGCAGAAAATACCAGTCCTCTCCTAGAGAGCACAAAGAACAGGAGATTTGGCAGCTGAAAATCTTCATATGAATACCTTCATATTTGGAGATCTCAGCACCTCACTGCCTACAGGCCATCACTAAACCAGAGGATGCAAACCCTCTGCTGTGTCCCACACAGCACAGCTCTAGCTAACTGCTGCTACACTTCATCAGACAGCAGAATAGGACACCTCCCCTATCCATCATCTCCACTACTTCAACTCTCAGAGACAGAAAAAAAGATTAAAATGGAAAAAGGCAATGTAGTCTGAAAAGTAACTACATAGAAGTGTCATCACCTCATCTGGCAAGCCTGCTGCTTGTGTTATTTTCAGTCAGAAGCAGAAAGTGTAATATTTTTCTCTTGGGTTAGCTCAGCAGAGCCATCGGCCCCTCTATGGGGGTTCGCTGGATCTTGTTCCTTGCCTGCAGAAGAACTTGCCCTGAAGATGAGGTGACATGGTTTGATATCCTCTGCTGCTCAGAGTGCCAAAAGTGGTCCCCTTTCAGATGCAGATAAGATATTAAAAGATAGCACATTTGAAGAAAAGCAAACTGAGTTGTGCTAAACTGGATGGCAGGGAGGAATCAGAGATCGAAAGCCTTCCTGTGTAACTCCCACAGAAATGCTTTTCTGGATGAACCTCACTTTTATAGAACCAGGTAATGCCCCAACAGAACAATGATGCAGAAAAGAGTGATTCAGGCACAAAGGTGGATGTGCAGTTTTTTCTGGTCTTTTTTTGGTATTCATGATGACAGAAGCCATGAACATCTAAACATGCATTGTAAGCATCCAAAGCAGTAAGCATCTAAACATGCATTGTATAATCACAATATAAAACTGATGCCAGTTTTCTCTCGTGCAAACTCATGGCAATGCAGGCTGACAAGTGCACAGGATGCCTAATTAAAAATACCAGTAGTGTTTAGTCCTAATATCAATGGTTAGTACAGCAGAACAGTAGTAATATGTAGGCACTTAAAAGTTGACAGAGGATTCAAGAGTGCTTTCCCAAGCTGCCTGGAAACTATATCACCCAGTCTATAGTGGTATCAAATGCTTATTTCTAGTACTTAGAAACACAGTAATAAAAGTGAGAGAATGTGATCTGCATGCAGGTTAACCTCTCTGTGAGCTATCTGTGTGTCAAGAATATTTGCAAACTTCATTAACATTAATAAAAGAAGGGAGGGAAGATAGAGAGAGGGAAAACAGCATCCAATTGAGTCTGTGATAATTAAGCCTATGACCAAAAAAAGTGAGACAATGACAAAGGAAAGCATTTTGTAGGTATTCTCATTGCTTCTTCCTAGAGTTATTCATTTGGATGTAGAAAATACAAAGAACTAGAAAGACAAGAATTAAACTTGCTTTCCAGGCATTGCCACCTTTAATACCCATGACTGCTGTCACTGAAAAGTCAAGTCAAAGTGTCAGTGACCTGCCAGAGCAAGGTGCTCGCCATGGAACAGCTTTTCTTCTCTGATTGAGAACAAGTGAAGAGAGCCCAGGGTACCAAGGCTGTCCTGGTACCCACTAGGACTCCAGTAGCATGTGCCACCTGCAGACCTGCATCCCCTTTGACTCCTTCATCTCCTGCCAGTGGCTTTGCTCTTCCTCTCCGCTGCTGTTCTGACCCATGGAAATCCACCCAACCATCTCTTTGCGCTTCATGCTGCGCCTGTTGTATATGGAGATCATCAGGGTGACATCAGAGAGCTGGAAGAGAGCAACTTGGAAGATGAAAGTTTCCTTGTAAACGGGGTGGGGCTGCCCTCGGCGGATGGAGGTCTTGCAGCGGAACATCTCCTGGCCCACAGAGTTGAGCAGGCAGAGCTTTCCGTATGTGTCTAGGACAAAAGAGAAAAAAAAAAAAAGAGGAAATAATTTGTTTGGCACAGGTGACAGACTAAATGAAAGCCCCAAATGGTCAAAAAACACCCAAAAAAGTTTGCAAGTAGCACAACTCTGTCTGCAGTGAGTAAAGATGAGGGCTGGACTACATTTCTTAGGAAAATCCATAGGAGAATCAGCAGGAGAAAGCACCTCTTGGATTTCTTCATACCCATCTGGGGAGAAGAAAGGACAGAAATGGATGCATGTTTGGAAAGAGCTCTCACAGAGTGTGCAGGAAATCAGGTTCTCAAGCCTAGCAAGCCTGTTCAAGACTAGCAGAAACTATAAGCATCTCTTTGGATTCTCCACATTAAATGGTGTGCCCACACCTTTCCTTTCTCTCCCTCACAACCAAACCTCATTGCAGCTGTTTTACAAGGCCTTCCCTTGGCTGCATTTGCCTCTCCACCACTTTCCTTTGGAAGAATGGCTCTATGACCTATTATTTGAGATAGCACACAAAAAAGGGTCCTCAAAAAAGAGGGAAAGGAAACCTGCATACACAGTGAAAAGTTTTAGCCTCACACAACAGTTTGAGGGCTTTTTCCAAATTATCACCTTACTTTTTTGGTGGATTCAAGGTCAATTTTATTCACATTTAGGTCAATACAAGGACTAAAAATTTTCACCTCATTCTGCACGTGACAGCAACAGAACACTTGGCTAGAAAAGCCCCCTCCTAACCCCTTCATAATCTGTGCCTGGGTTTCTGCAAGTGAGTATGATTTCAGAGCCTGCTGAAGACAGGAAATAAACAACAAGCCTCAGTCTCTTGTCTACAGCATGTCTATCCTCTCCTGTTCCCATTTGATGTGCTATTTTACGCACTTATCTACTGAGCAACACAAGGTGTGAAATTACACTTCAGGTGTGAAAACACTTCTGTGTCTCCAAAGCAAGGCTCTCCACTCCTCTCAAACTGTTCCACTGAAAAAGCTGTCAGGAGACTGACAATTGAGGAGCAAATTGTGAGCCTGCACAGCTGCACAGCTCTCGAGTTACTGCGGGGAAAGTTCAGCCCCATCATTAGCTGGGGGTGCCCAGCCTGGATCCCTGCACAACACTAGAGATGAAGTGGATCTCACCAAGCAAGACCTACTCATTAGACAGAAAAACAGAGCTCTGACAATGTTTTCTTGGTTGTATTTGGGAAGGAAAGAATGGCTTTATCAAGAGTTAGAGTAATTCCAACAGCTTCAGGAACACAAAGCCCAAGAGAGGACTCTCTCTTCTAGCTCAACTCCATGTGAAACCAAACAGGATAACTGCCTGACACAACCTCTTGCAGCACTCACAGAGACATCACTTTGCTTTGCACTGACAAACCATAACATGCACCAAAGCATTCCTCGTGTAGAAGTCCTGGTTGTTGGTCTGAGGCTGGAGGAAACTCCCTGGAAATAATAAACAGGGAGTAGGAGTCCCATTTTTTTTGCAAGGAGGGGATTTCAAGATAGTGAAAAAGCTTCACCAGGCTGATTTTTCAATATGAACAAGCAGCTAATATGCACAACTCTGTTCAAATTAAAAGCTTATATAATTCCAGTACATTTTCCAGACCAATCCCATTTACAGGCAGAAAGCTCCAGGGGCTCATTTCTGCTGATATGCAAGAGAGGTGAGTGCTGAGACCCAGGAACTGAGGAGATGAGACCCCCTCTATATGCTGCTCACCCAACACCTCAGTTATCCTCTAGATATGTCCCTGGTGTCATAGCACTTTCCTCACTACTCTCTAAGACCTGTTTTGCTGAGGGTAAAGGTGTTTGATTGGGATCATAACAGGGTTTGAGGTGGGTCAGCAAGGGCAGAGCTGTGGCATAGAGCAGGAATGGAAAGGTCTTGCCCCTGGAGCCCTTGGCAGCTGCAAGGAGGGTTTTACTGTCTGTGCTGATGCAGCAGATGGATGGGCTGAGCAGAGCAGTAGTACACAGCCAAGGACTGCTACAAACACCCTGTTATCCCACCTGAGCAGGGCAATGTGCAAATTAAGCAAATTAAGCACTTCATTAGCTTATCGTCTCATGGTACTTCAGCAAAATGCAGCCCACACATGCCTGTGCCTGGTTTTCTGAGAAGATGGGGAGAGGATTGATGTCTAAATTTTCCACTCAGTAACCCTTTCTATCATCCTTCCAGCTGTTGCCAGCATGAACAGCTCAGCTGTGATTCATCACACCTAACCTCAGGTACACATATTTAAGCAGTCCCCTACAGAGACAACCAAGTTACAATCAATACCATCAAAAGCAGAATGTGACATAATTCAGCAAAGATATAGTAGACAGTGCTACCATTACAGATGATTCAGGTTTTAACACTAAAGCAAGTGCCACAGCTAAAACAACACAAAGGATGTTTTTCATCCTGTTTCAGGATATCCCAGATAATTTTCCAGGCCATGAATGGATGAGTTTCTTGCAGTCTTAAACTCTAGGATACTACACCCCTGACTGAGGCTGCAGCTTTTGCAAGTGAGGAGTAACATAGCTGTCTTTAAAGAAAACTGAGCTTCATACAACTAATGACTGAAATCTAACAGAGACCGACACCAAAAAATTAGGATTTTTCTTGAATACATATAAGATCTGCAACATAATTCTGCACCAAGGCCCCCTCTGTAGCAAGGCTGGTGAGGATTCTGAAGGAATCATCTGGATCAGGTAAGAATGTGCAGCTTGGAAGAAGGCAGTTCTTGGTGCTGAGCTAAACACCAGAACTCCTGTTCAAGCCCATGTAAACACCAGCAAAAAACAGTGAAAGTGACAACTAAATCAGGCTGATAATTCTTCTCAAATTTATTCCACTGGTTGTATTTTACCAGCCAAAAGCATCAAGCTTGCCTGAACATAAATAAAAGAGTAGGTGTGGATAATATATTTAGCATCTTAAATTTGCTTTGCAGAGCTGGTACATATGAAGCTGAGCATCACTAACTGCATCTGAAGAGTGTAGTCTGCCTGCACTGCATTGTGCTTCTTGAAGCATCTTTTTAGGTGTCTCATCAGGAAACACTTCCTAATTTTCAATGTGGTCCAGACTGGTCCTCTAAGATGGAAAGCTCTCCAATTCATTTGGCTTTGCCAAAGAAAATGCATCCTCAGACACACAGTGAAATTAGTGGAACTACAGCAAGGATTAACTTGACAATTTACTGAGGAATGTATATGTGAGAGCATCTACTCATTATGAAGACAAATATTTTCCATCTAATTACCTGCTCAGATCCACTAATGGGCTCATTAATGTGGTATCTCAGCACTTTGTGCTCTTCAGTGTATTTACTTTCATGCCACCTCTGTCAAGCACAAAAGGAGATGAGAGATTAAGGCTCTCATTCTTTTAAATGCCTAAATTATCTCACTGACATGAAGGAGAGCAAAATGTCCTAGTATCTGGGAGTGTTGGAGACTGCAGCTGGCCTGTGGTTACACAAAATTCTGTGAAGAAGCAGAAACAAAGCCAAATTTTGCCAAGACCAATTTGAGCACCCCATCCACCAGACTCTCCTTTCCACTCAGGCTTTGGAGGGAAAGTTTTTGCTGCAGGTCATTTTTACTCTAAACTCACCGTTTCTCCCTGGTATGACTGAATTGAACAGTGTTCATATATACATAAAATATCAACACCTCTGCACTGAATAGCCAGGTGAAAAGCCCTAAATCAAGGAATGCTGCAAGAAGCCAGACACACTTTGAGCTGGCACTGCAGAATCCTACTCCAGAGGTTTAGCCAAAACGCTTATGCAGACTGCTCTGTCTCCATCAGCACTGCCCCAAACCATAAAACACTTCTTGAGAGCTCATCTCCAAAGGCAATCAGTTTATCCGTGATTCTTCTAATGACTCATTTCTGTCATCATCCTTCTAAGGCAAATAACTGATAGTGACAACTCAGGGGAATAATCAACCATAATTTATACGTTCCCATTTTTGGAGCAGCAACCGTAGCTTGCATTCTGCTTTCATTTCTCCTAAGCTCCAACATGATTAATAAAGCTGACCCATGAACAAAAACATTGCAATACAAAGGTAGCCAACCCCCTGTTTGAATTCATATTTAAAAAGGAAATAAACAACCAAAGACTCCTCAGGTCTGTGGACTGCAGGGTACAACACAGTGCTGTATGGACTTTCCAACTGTGCTCAAGGCAAGCAAGCTCATTTCCAAAAGCAGTGGAACCATGTCAGCATGCTGCAATCCAGATTAATAATAAAGCCTTGGGCCTAGAGCTTTATTTCTCCCAGCTGGGATGCCCACACTCTGAGCCTAAATAATAAACATCACCATTGCATGGCAAAGCAGCCCCAGAGCTCCAGTCTCTGCTGCTCTGTACAGTGCAGCCCAACGTGAGGTCCCAGTTCAAGACTCAGAAGATTGCTGTCCCATTAGCCATGGCCCCATTAAATTGTCAGTGGGGCAGAAAAGCTCTGAACCTGGCTCACTGCAGCTAGGTTGGGAAAAGAGCAGGGAAGAAAATTCAACCCAAATTCAACCTTTTGTTCCCAAATCCACATCATCTGGAGTAGGCCAAAGGCTGCTCATATCTTAATCTGTAAATCATACAAGAGTTGTCTACTACAGTGTTGAGGAAACAACTTTCCTCCGTTCCTTTCCTATTCCACCAAGTCTCTGTTACTCAGGTCCCCTCTCCTGTGGCTGCTAGTGACCACACGAGGCAGAGACTGGGATGTGGCACCCTTCATGACATGGCACTCATGTCATGAGACCAGCAGCTTCTCATGAGAGAAGAGACCAGCAGCATCTTTAATTTAAAATCCAGCAGAAATGAGTGCACTGCTCTGTATGGCCTGAGGGGAGGGAACTGCCTTGTGGAGGGACAGGAGACAAGGACCCCCTGGAAGTAATGCCCTGGTCTCTCCAGATGGAAGGCTGATTTCCTTGGTTTCTTGGTGGTCCTTCTCTGCTGTCACAGCACACCATGTCCTCTCCACTGTCCATTGCCAGCCCTCATCTGGGACATGCACCAGGCTGCAGAGCCAGCTTACCACCTCCTGGCACTCTCCAGCCCTGAGGAGATGCAGCTTCAGACGAGGCTGACACAGCTCAACTGTAACACAGACACCTCTCCAGATGTCCTCTAATAAGGGCACGTCAACAGGTCCCACACATACCTCAGGCTTCATGCATTGCTGCTGCCTCAGAGAGGGAGTGGGAACTTCACCCAATACTCTATCAGGAAGCATGAATGAATGCAGACCCTCCCAGCAACAGCAGCTGCATGATGTGAGGATGCTGAAGCCTGGCTTTGCTCCCCTCCAGCTGTGGTGCTCACAGCCATGGCTCTGCTACAAAGCCTGCCATGAGATCTGCAAATACACTCCTTCCAGTTCTGCCAGACTCTGAATAGAAGCAGCCAGGACTGCATGCACAGTATTCATTACACTGGAGACTGTGCATTTACAGTCAAATACCAATTCTTCAGTTTTTCCTCTGTATACTTCTAACCTTTAATTAGCTTTTTTGACTACTACTGCTGATCCTTGAGTGGATATTTTCCTGGAGATATTTACTATAAGCCTAGTATTTCACTCCCAAGAGGCTCTGTGTCCATCCAGCTTAAGTCTGAATTCCACCCCTGCCCCCATGCAATACCTTACATTCATCCACACTTCATGTTCCCCCTTGCTTCCCAGCTGCTCATTACTGAGTATCCTGGAACTTCCTGCAGTTGGCCTCATCTTTACAACCTTGAATGAAATCAAAGTAATATGAATCACCTTCCTCAGTTCCTGATGTTCTTGTAAATATATTCAGGTTACATTTAAGGTTGGGCAATGAAACATTGCAGAAGGAGAGGTGGTCTTGCACAAGCTGTGACTGACTGGCAGGTACTCAGCAGCAGGATGCTGCCCAGCACATCTACTTCTCTGTCAACCAAGCTCTCTGGAGGGCTGAATCTGCCCCAGACCTCTCTGGTACAGATCCTTCTCCTGTTACTGATGAGATGGAAGCACAAGCTACAAAGCTTTTGGAGCACAAGCCAGTTCCATGTTTAGAGCAAGATATCAGGTTAAAAGTTGCTTGCTTTTTTTATTCAGATTCCAGTTCTGATTGGGAGTAATTAATGAAATTACCCTGTGCTTTAGTTCTCCAGGTCTGAAACAGGGATATCTCCAGGGATATTAACTTTCCTCCCCTCAAAAAAAGAGTTGATAAAATAAAATCCACTAACAGCTTTCAAGCACTCTGACAGCAGAGCAACAAATACCATGTAAGGATCCTAACTTTCCCATGAAAACATCTTCCAAACTTCTTGGCGTTGTTATCTGTGTCTCAGGTAGATGTTTGTTTTCAGACAAGCCTAAGAATTTCTCCTGTTCCCTACAGAAATCCTGATAGTTTGTTCTCTCCCTCTTGTGTTTCCCAGCATTAATGCTATTGTACTTGTTTAATGGGGTTAATATGCTGCTGGTATAATAATGATCATGTTCGGATGTAATTATTACGTGTGATTAAATCTGCAGCTGCTGAAAAGCATGGAGGATTTTTCTTAGGTGAGGGAATATTTCTACAATAGTCCTTCTCAAATTGCATTACACACAGACATAAACCCAAAAAGAAAGGCAGAAGGGGAAAGAATGGAGGCTGGATTAGAGGAGAGGAAGCTGTATCCAGCAGAGCAGCTGATGAAGGTTAAACATCATGTGGGCAGACACCATCTCTGTTGTGTGTTTATACACTGACAAGCACAAATGATTCCTGGGCCATCACTACAGTCCCAGGGTACCACTACCATGGACATAGTATGTAACTGCTTATAAATTTTTAAAGATGTGTCTGCAAGTGGTGTAGGCTTTTCCTGTTAATTTTTTCATAACATCCCTTAAACAAAGACACAGGGTTTTGCTCTAAGAAGATAATACCACAGACCAAAATATAAACCCTTACAAAATGCTAGCACGGGTTAATTTTCACAAGAACCAAAGAGAATGAGGTGCACAGGACACGAGCCATTAGCACTAAGATACTGAGGGTGTCCACACTTGACAAAACTCTAGGTGCTTTTCTGTATGGGGCTGTTTGGCACACACTAATAATTTATGGTCCAGTGTTGCAGCCATACTCCTGAGTGCTCTTAAGTGCTCTGAGTGATAATGGATCTATTTGTGTGATCAGGGATTGCAGATGCAGGCCTGTAACTCAGTGTGTTCCCCAGAACAATACCTAGACACTTATCCTTGGCCAAACCATCCTTAAATCCCACATGTGATGTGAGGGAAAGACAACTGCTTGCAAGATTTAAGTCTCTGTAAGTCATCCAGTTCTTTTTTGACTGAGTTATTACCCATGTAAGCATCCACAACTTTGATATTTACCTGACTCCTTTTAAAGGTTTAGGTGAAGGAGAAGATGTGCCCAGGAAAAACCAAGGCACCTGCACTATCTTCCTTTCCTTCTGCAGAAAGCCATCTGTCTAAGCCTTTGCAATCTTTAACACCTAAAATCACCAGTCCACTTCCCTCTCCCACACAATGTGAAATCCCTCTTCAAGGATGCCAAGGAGGGAGCACAGATGCTGCAGGAGGTGCTGAGCTCACCTGTGCAGGACTGCAGGTGGCAGAGAAGAAGGTCAAGGTGGGCAAAAAGCCTGGCTGAGGAATTTGCTGTGGTGCAAGACTCTCCTACCATTCCCCACAGCTGCAGCTGTCAGCAGCAGATAATACTAAAGCCACTGGGCTGCAACAGGGCCACACGTGGGTTGTTCTGTGTAGTCCCTACACATGCAGGGCTGGAAATGGAGATGGATTCTTACCACTGACTTCTCCCAGTCTTACCATAAATGGCTGCCCTGAAGAGCATTATGGGCTTGCAGTGTAAGTGTTCTGAAGAGCTACTATATCTGAAATCCCCTTGACACTTCAAAGGAATAAATCACTCCCTTTGAGCCCCAAACAACAGAACTGCAGATAGGCTCTATTTGAGAAAACACAAGGGCTATTTGCTCACCCTCCAGCAAGGCAGACAGCAGCAGTTTTAGTTTTCACCTAGTGAAGGACTTACTGAGCATCTCATCCAGCTACCAGCACGCTTCAGACAGTAACGATTGGACCTCACAGGACTCCTCTGCAGTGCCTGCAGGAGTTATCACTGAAATGCTACTCCAGCATCTGAGACAAGTGCTGGTTTTCTTCCTTCTTTTTAAGTTCTATCAATTTCTGCTTCGCTGGGTTTTTCTTTTCTCACTACATTACTGGGAACTCCATAGGCGCCAAAGAACAATGAGGGATGCAGAGGCAACAATGTGACTTGAAATAAAAGAAGGAGATTGTGATAGGTTCAGAACTTGCCTCTAATGGTTTATGGATTTCTATTTTTCACCTAAAAACTGATCTAACACAGAGATACTGGTCTGACAATGCTAGATTTCATCTGGACACAGAAAGGATGCAAAGAAACAACTCAAGATAGCCCTAGCAACAAAGAAAGAAGAGCTGTTATGAAATAATGGCAGCACTATTAGTTTGGGTGGCTGACAGAAGACTCTGGTCAGCTTATCAAACCAACTAAACTAGGTTTATTTGGAGCCCTACAAACACAGAAATAGAAAATTCAGGCACAATTTAAAATGAAAGGTTCCTCAAGGAATGCCTCCTTTTCCCATATCCTGATCCTGTTCTCATCTCATCAACAAACACAAAATGGTCATCAGGTTTATAGGTGCTGCCAACCAGGCTACTGCACTCCTGTGTGCCCAGCAGAATGAGATATCTAATCAAGGCAGATAAACTTCCCAATGCTGAAAGCTCAATCTGCCAAATCCCAGCCCAGCAGAGGCCCGGGACAGACCCAACTCCCCAGCACTCACAGACAATGACTTATGGGGCTGCTCAGCTTGCTATGGAGCTATACAACATGGACTAAGAAAGAAATTTGTTAGAAGAATACAAAAATATCAATAGTTAGGTCTTGATATTGCAGGCAGTAAGCTGGAAGGCAATTATTTGAGTTCTAGGCAGTAAGGACATTTCACTTATGGGAAAAGAGTGAGCATTACAGATGCCTGAGCCAGGCAGGCAGAAGACAAGTGTGCAGGGTCTGATTTAAGAACAGATGTGCTGCATAATCCACATTTTCAGGCAGCTAAGAGACAAAATTCCGATATCACAGGTAGATACATGAAAACATGCCAAAAAAAAAAAAAAAAAAAACCCTGAAGCAAATTACTTGCACCTGTATTTGGATTACTTTCATTTAATTTCTGAGAATAAACATTTAGGATGTCTCCACACTGCAGCATACATAAACACAGGCAAGCTTGCTTGATAGAGATTGTGGTCTGAATATACCTCTGCTTTAAACTACTAAAAAGGTCCCAACTTTAAACCTTTTAATAAAACATGTACATGCAACAGGTCTTAAAGTAACTGACATGGTGACCTGTGTTGCCACAGCTAATAGAAGACTAGCTGGGGCTACACAGGTTAGGGTCATGTGTTTTATTATTGCACAGACTTGCCCTTAATTCTCAGGGGACTGATTTATAACACAGATTATTTCTGTAATATACTGAATAGTATAGACTTTCACACCATACACTGAGGTATTACATAAACATTTTGCTAGCTCTGGGCCAAAGAACACAGCATCTTGCAAAGCAATCTTGGTGTTTTGCAAGCTGGAGATACTATGTCAAGTGCTGTGAAAGCAAGGAACTTTCAAAGGCCATTACCTTTGACAGGCAGGCAACCACATCACAAAAAGCAAACAGATCAACAAACAAATGCTATTTCACATTGCCATCAGCTGCTGCTTGCAGACAGGAGGCAAAAGGACAAGAAGAGATGAATACAGCACTACCATGTGACCCCTGAATGAAGCACCCCAGCAGCAAAAAATTATGTATTATGGCTTCATTGCCCCATCTGTATCATGGACATTAGCTCTGTCTATCCACTATCCCTGTGTCAAGGACTCAACAACAGCTCAAGCACAAACTAAACTTTTTCCATTTATATCTTTAGGTTCTGGAGGAAAAGAACTCAACTGTTGCCACCCAGAAGAACAACTTTCAGATCTTATTTCTGCAGAAGGTTTTCTTGTGCAGCAGCAGAGAATTCCCAGCAGCAGAGAGTTCCCAGCAGCGGGATCCCCAAAGGGCCCAGGTCACCAAGTGCTCAGCAAAGCAGCAAGGAGACTAAACAAAGCATAGCCTTGGGAAACACTTAACGGCACTAGGCAGGGCTCTGTAGGTCACATGGTAACTCATAATCACTTGGAAAGGGCTTCTATCTTTTTATGGATCTGCTGAGAATTACCCTGTGCTTTGGGTGTAGGAGCACATTTGCCATCATCAGCTGTTGTAAAGGTACGTGCAGTAAAAGAGATACTTGGGTATTAATGTCCCATCAGCTCTGTCTCCACATGATTGCCTCTGATCACAGGGTAAAATTTACCAGCCCCACTATTTGAAAGAATACTTTTAATTTTCAGTCGGATACTCTGCAAGGAGACCGAACTCGGAAGAGATAGAATTAAACATCTTGAGGAAGAAAATAAAAAGCAAATTTTGTCTCAATGGTGGTGTTTAAGAGCAGTGAAAGGACTTACCAGGTGGCCTATTAATTGCGAGGTTTCGGAAATTACTGCCTTTGATCATCTCCACCGACAGCCGCCCCGTGGTTGCGTTGTACAACAATCCCACGAGCAGCTCTGGCACCCCTCCATGTGACAGGGACTGTGTTGAAGATGTTCTATCACTGTGAGAGATTGCTGACAGACTAAGCTGAGAGTCTGTGCTCTGCAAAGAAAGAGCACCGAGTCTCATCAGGACATTCACCACCACCCTCCCTCCCTTAATTTATATCTGGTAGCCTTGTTTAGTAAGATCTCTCTTAAGAAATGACATTGACTAAGAATGAATTGTGATGGGGGAGCAGAAGAATCAGAGCATCACTTTTACAAAAACACAGCTCTGAACTTTCTCTTTAAAGATGAGGAACTCTGTGTAATGTGTTATCACTAGTGTAAATCGAAGCCTCTGAAATAAGCATACATCCTGCTACATCAAATGCACAGTAAACCTCCTTGACAATGAGACTTGGATGGAATATTTTTGCAGTTTAGTTGTCAGTTTGTTTGGTCATACACTGTGCCTTTTCTTATTCTCATCCCTTGCTCCCTTGATGCTACCTCTACCCCCTCTTTGCCCAGAGTATGATGTTTTATTCATTTCGTGTGCACAGCCTCTCACTGAGCTTTCTGTAGACAATGAATCATGGCAGAGCTCATCTACACAAATTGATTGGCATTGCCCGAGCTGGATGTGCACAGAAGACTATGAAGCAGCATGGCCAGGTCCTCCTCACATGACCCACCTCTCCTCTTCCATCTGTCATGAAAAGGGACATTACTAAGCATTTCTGGTAACATGGAAAACTGCACAATGCAGAGATCCACAAGCTAGAAGTTGCTGCTGAATGAGGCAGCTGTTTCAGTGTCAGTAGCACAGGTCCACCAACACAGCAGTGGTGCACAAGAATGTGTTGAAATTAAGGCAATTAATTAGCCTTGGTGGTTCCGGGACCAAACTATAATTTCTGCATGGCACATTTGATGACTTGTGTAGATATACTAGTGTAGGTTTTGTGTAAGGTTGCTAGCTGGGCTGCTGTTAATAAGGCAGAACTTTGTGTAGGGAAGACAAGCCCTGTTCTTCCCCTTACTGATGACTTTTTAAGTGACAGTAGGACAGATGCATGCGAGCAGCCCTGAACGAAAGACATCAAGTACAGCTAGAACCCATTCACCAGATAAACCACTTTACAGGCTCTGTATTTCTTTCATCAAACTTACACTCAAGTTACTTCTTGGCTCCAAGACCAATGTCACCTTCACTTCTCCTTCCCAGCTGATGTTGCTCAAGTAGAACAACTGCTCCCCCATCATCTTCTCTCCCATCATCTTCTGTACTGCATAGAGGCGGAAACGAATGGCGTGGCTGCTTAACTCCTGTGGCTCCAGCTTACTGAAAGTAATTTTATCATTAAACGTGGGGATGGGTCCCCTCTGAACACTTGTCTTTCCCCTCTGTTTCTTGCTTGGCATCAGGACTGTGTGAACTTGCCAGGTGTCCACACCACTGCGGTCTTTGTCTGGGATATCTCTGGCCTCCAAGACAGTGATTATTAGCTTTTGGCTTGAGGCTTTGAAATTGAAGATGACATCTAGATCACCACATTTGCAGATGGGCTCATGAGCACCATGATGAGCTGGTTCTCTATTCACTTCACCATGTTCCTGAAAAAAAAAAAACAAAAAAACAAAAGTAAAACCTCCACTGGAGTTCAACTGCCTCTGTATTCCCATCTCTTTAAAAAAAATTCTTCTCCTTACTTGTTCTAGCAAATGTAGGAAGTGAGTCTGCAAAATAAGGATCCCACTGTTTCTTGAGAAGTCAGTGCTAGCTGATTGCCTGATTTTGTACAATATTCCCCAAACAATCTAGTGAAAAACAGCACTTACTGAAACATTTTAAACAGAAGTTTCATCAAACTGTTTATTCACAAAAATTCCACACATGGAAAAACTAAATAAGGGTTTCTTCTATATTTCAATCATGTCAGTTTTGAGGAATGAATAAAACTTTTTTGTTAATTTGAATTTAAAAGTGAAAACTTATTCAACTACTTTGAACATTCACTGGAATTTTTTCAACATGTTTCGGGGTTTTTTTAACATCATGGAAACCAAATAATTCAGTCAAACCTGTTGACTTTTTGGATATTTTGTTCTGTTGAAAATTAAAAAAACAAAACACTGTGTCCAAGTTGATGGGAGGGAAATCAGTACATCAGAATTTCTTTCAGAATGGAAATTCCATTCTAGATGCTACCCTATAATTCAATACTTTTCCTAAAGCTAAAGCAATTATAATTGAGAAAATCAGTCTGATTAAATACATATTGATTTCTTTATTCCATTTTTAAATCTCCCAAGAGGAGAATTTGTTCCTTCTGTTCAGTTTAGATACAAGTATATTCAGGATAAAAATTCAAAATAAGCAATCAAAACCTGTGCAGACCAATTCATGAAACCTTTTACTTTTTTAAAACAAAATACATCTTAATAAAACAAGATAAAAAATCATGGACAATTACCTTTTCATGAGTGGGTGCATGCATTTCTGTTCAAAAGTGTTTTTTTATCTTAGAGCTAGAATGTGCTTCATATGATAAAGGGGTTGCTATAGTGATCAATGATTTGTATTTAAACATAAGTATTCACAGTACTAGGAAAAGATTTTCAGCTAATAGCCAGAAGGTGAATTAGGGCCTGTCACTAGCAGTCTGAGTCACCCTCCTCCTCAAACATTTATCCTCTTTCACATTTCAACACTTCTTTTCAACACAGGAATTTTCCTGTTTAGAGTGGAGATGATGGGACATAGGACCCCTGGTATAAATCCCTTCAGCAGGACCTAGGCTGGCGTGTCTCAAACAACACTTAAGACAAACTTCAAAATTCATATCTACTTCCCATCAATCTCTTTTTCAAGTGCTCATCTGGTGAAACACCAGCTTTTCATATTTTTATAAGTGATTAAGGGATTCATACACGTGGCTACGGGCAAGTCCATGTGTGCATGGCAGTGATGGAGACCTCCAGTCACACACCTTGCAGAGGTAATATCCAAGAGAGAAAAAAATCACCACTTGGACAGCACATGGAATGACTTGGTTGCCCATAAAAGTGCCTTTCTGTATGAACAGCAGGCTGCAAAGACAAAAAGGCAAGGCAGGCCAGGTTGCCTGAAGAGAACATGATGTTATACAAATGCTAAGTGCTGCAGTGTGGCTGTCAAGTTATTTCTGTCTGATTGATGAAACAATATTTAAAAAGGAAAGGTAAAGGGATTGCACTCGATTCATGTTTCCGACCACATGTTCATCCCTCTCCACTTTCATCTGTCTATTTGCTACTGAGGAGCTGAAAGCAAGGCACGTTTGGGAACTGATGCTAAAGTGTGGAGACAACTGTGATTGCAGCAGAACATGCCTGAGCACAAGCTCCTGTGCACCATCATAAACACACAGGTAAGAAGATCTAAGAGGCACTTTCCTGCCCCAAAAGGGCTGAGTATCTCATCCTCTGGCAGCACACAGGGCAAACCGAAGGTCAGTGATCCACTCTTTGACAGAACAGCTAGAAAGGATCTGGATTTCCACAAACTGTACTACTATAGCTGTGGCCACATCCACCACAGAGAAAACTGCATGAACTGGAGGCAAAGAGGGATAGAGATGTGCCAGCCCCTGTAGCAGTGACCTTATTGTGGGCAACCAAGCTTTAGAGACCTCATGGGTTGCCCCTTCCAGAGATCTCTGTGCTACCTAGGACAGGTTTTCAGCACACAAAGATTATGGATGCACAACCTTCTTTCTGTGGAAGCCATTGACAGACTTCCCATTGGGTTTTGGAGCTCAGCTGGGGCTACAAGCCCTTTGTGAATGCATTGGTTATACAGACATTTAAACCAGAACCCAAGGAAAGCGGGGGGTTCAGATACTTCATCTGAATTTCTTTCTTTCCCTCCTCCCATCAGAGTTGTTGAAATATCAGTCCAAGTGCAGTGATACTGTGTGTCTAACCCACTCATTCAGGACAGCCAATATCCACTTCCCTAGGTAAAATAAACCCATTTATGACAGCAAAACCTGAAAGAGCAGCTAATTATGGACAAGGCTTGAAAT